>NC_056729.1:339588137-339913137 GCF_019279795.1 Protopterus annectens
TGTAAAATACCAAACATCCATCACATTTAGCAAAACAGGTAACACATTTGGTATTGCAATCACAGTGTTCCTTGCAGCAATGTTTCTTCCATGCATTGTAACGGTAAAAATATCCCTTCTGGTTCATAAGACTGCAGAGCTGGTAGTCTAGGAGGGAAGGTGCTTGGACTATTTATTCAAGGTTCCTGGTTCCTGATTAATCTGTTGAAGGACTTCTTCCCTGTGAAGATGCTCCACTTGGATCGCATGATATTTTTATTTCACCCGATGCCATGGTGTAGAGAACAGCCACTCTTTGCTTGAGGATTCCTGTGATGTCAAGTGGATGTCATCGAGGGACTAGGATGGTGCTTGCATTACTTTTTTTTTTTTTATCACCTTTATTGAATTATCACTTGTGACATGGGCAAACCTGCATTTATATAAAAGTAATCAAACCATATTAACAAGTTCACTTTTACAAACATTATACATCACATATATTGTTACATAGCCTATAGTCTAAACAACATTATTTAGTTTCTGCCTTCTCTTAAACCTCATTCTTCCTGCAAAACATTTTTCTGCATGTATTGTTCCCACAAGTTCAATTTTTTTCTATGGAAATTTACTCCTTCCCTTTTCTAAGGACCCCGTTTCCTGTAGTTTTATCTCTGTTACAATATTCACTTTGCCAAGTATGGTTAGTTTAGACTTTGATTTCCATTTTCTAGTAATTGCTATCTTGGCAGCCACCAGAATTAAACATAATAAGGCGTTACCGTGTCTAGACAGTTGAGATCCTGTATCCCAGCTCTAAAACCATTTCCTTAGTTACACTCTTTTGCTTCCCCAATATTTCTGACAGAGTACTCTGTAGAGAATTGTTAAAGTCTGCCAACTGATTACATTTTAAGAACATATGCTCCCAGGTACCTCTTTCTTCCCCATTACACCTCCAAGATTTGCCATCTACTCAAGGAAAACCTCTTTGGAGACTGCTTGGGGTATAAAAGTACCTATGGAAACACTTCCAGAAAAAAAAGATCCTAATTCTTCTAGATTTTGTTGCATATTTGGTAGCCATATGTATGTTCCCATTGTTTCTTTGTGAATGGCTTATTTAATCTCTCTTTCCAATCTTTTCTGATCTCTTCTGATTGATTCCTCTAGTTATTATGCAAATATTTTATATGCCCTAGTAACTATTCCTTTTTGTGTCAGCAGCTTCTGTTCTAGATTCAACGTAAAACTCAACCAGTGCAGGTCTTTCATTTAGGATTCCACTATCTCTTTCCTTTGCCTATACTTTGATATTAATCCCTGATAGGGAAGGCAATCTGTGCAGTAGTCCAATGCCTTCTTAGCCTCCTCCCATTAGGCTGACTTTCCCTCTCTAATTATTTGCTCCCAATACCTTGGTTCCTTTGTCAGCTCCCTCCAGTAAATTCCAGCCCCCTCTTGCCTATTGTCTGTACCCCTAATTGCAGTCATCCCTATCAGACTCTCCTTTCTCCAGTCTCGTGTTGGCTTATTTCTTAAAATACTTTCTGCTACTTAAGAATATAATATTCTGTATAACTGTTGTTATTCTCCTTAAGATTCAGTGTCCAAAATCCAACTCTTTCCTTATTACTTGAATTACCCCCTCCCCAATTCATCATCATTCCTTTCCACTTTGAATTGTAGCTTTCTGCTTCTGCTTGTGTTATGTATAAGAGCCTTAACTGTGTAGCTCTAAAATATATCTTCAAAACAGGTAATCCTAAACATCCTTGTTCTACTGGCAGGATCAACTTATCCCACTTGACTTTTGGCCTCTTTCTCCCCCAAACATACTAGTAATAAGTGACTCTATAGTCAGGCACGCTGACGTCCCACACATTAGGCTGAATAAGGAGAAGGTTACTGTTAGCTGCCTGTCGGATGCCAGGATCCGCCACATAACACAAGCACTCAGGTCACTCCAGAACAAGTACACATATGACTCTGTCATTGTCCATGTTGGTGTGAATGACCTGAGCTGTACCTCCCTGGACTACATGAAAAGAGACATGGAAGAGCTCTCTGATCTTGTGGCCCAGGCCGGTATGATCCTGACCCTGAGTAGCATCCTGCCCTCACCAAGAATGATACCACAGTATAAAGAAAAAAATTATCAACTTCAACAATTGGCTAAGTTTCTGGTGTCATTCAAAGAGGATCCAGTGTCTGGCCGCCTAGGATGACATGCTCGACAAGCCACGCTGCTTCGCTAGAGATGGCTTGTACCTGTCACCCTTAGGCTTTCGAATACTGGCCAAGGCTCTTGCCATCCCCATAGTGCCTTTTTTAAGCAAGGCTCAAAAGACAAACCCACCACCTTAAATAGCACAAGTAACAAAAAACTGAGGGTAATGCTACTCAATGCCAGAAGTCTAAACCTCAAAATGCACGCACTTGAGGCACTCCTCAATATGGAGAAAATCGATATATGTGCAGTAACAGAAACCTGGTTTAAGGCTCCAGAGAGCACCCCAGCACTACCAGGCTACAACTCATACCATACATTTCGGCCACAGAACCCGGACCAAAATACAAAAGGCGGGGGCATATCCATATTCATCAAGGATACCCACACCTCCAGGTTAGCGGCACAGCATGATGCTTCAGAGATCATCCACGTGCAACTAACAATGGGCAAAACTGCAGTTCAAATTGTAGCTTGCTACAGATCACCCACCATGTCCCAGGACCCCCATTTTGCATTTCTGGAAACACTGGGAAATATAAAGGTCCTACCAAACACCCTAATATTGGGTGATTTCAATTACCCAAACATTAATTGGGAGAACTACTCAAGTACTAACTCCCTTGCCCAACATTTCCTAGAATTTATAAACTCAAATGCCCTGGATCATCTGGTTAACACTCCCACCAGAGGTGACAACATATTGGACCTGGTCATCACCAACATGGGCGACCGGTGCTCCACACCGGAGGTCAAACCATCACTGGTTAGATCTGACCATAAAAAAATCACTTTGGATATCCACATTCCGCCCCCACCCCCAGACAAGGAAACCACCATGAAAAACTTTTCAAAAACAAACTTCACGTTACTTAAGACCGAGGTGGAAAGTTTCAAAGCCCCCATGCTAAAGGATAACATTGTCCAAGCTGCAAAATCCTTTACTAATGCATTCTACAGGCACCTACAAGAATGCATGGATCGTGCTATCCCAAGCAAAACCAAGACTCACTCCTCCAAGAAAAGGAAACCAGTCTGGTGGACTCCTGTCATAAACAAGCTATACAACAGAAAGAGAAAACTAGTACAGAAAAGAGTAAAATCCCAAGAAGGGAAGACATCCCTGATCAGTATCAGCAAGAAACTATGATCCCTCATAAAATCATCCAAGGTGAGTTTCGAAAGAAAAATTGCCAAGGACACCAAAGATAACCACAAGGCATTCTTTAGCTATGTCAAGAATCTAAGTGGCAATGCTCAGATCTGCTCGGAGTTAGTGCAGAATGGTACAAAATACACTGAACCAACCGATATTGCCAACATCCTGGCAGACAGGTTCAGCACAAACTTCACCCCTCTCTCACCCCCAAAAGGGCCCATAACCATACCAGAAGAATGTAGAGCTCCTGAAATCACAGACACTCAGGTTAAAACAGCCCTCTCCAAAGCCAAAAACACAGCATCAATGGGAACGGACAGTGTCCCAGGCTGCGTCCTACACGAGCTCAAAGACAAACTAACCCCTCACCTAAACACACTGTTCAAACTCAGCCTCTCCACAGGTTATTTACCCACAGAGTGGCGCACAGCAATGGTTATTCCACTCCACAAAGCTGGAGCCACAACAGACCCCGGGAACTATCGCCCTATAAGCCTGACTAGCTTGGTCTGCAAGGCTATGGAGCGCATCATCATGGAACTCATTAACAGAGACATTGGGAACCTCCAAACATTGGACCCTACCCAGTTCGGCTTTGTTAAGGGCAGATCATGCCTCCTAAACCTGGTGGACTTCTTTGAGACAGTTACCAAGGCTATAGACGAGGGAAAGGTGGTACACACAGCCTACCTAGACCTCGCAAAGGCCTTTGACAGCATTCCCCATTTTGGTATTATAGACAAGCTCACTAGCCTGAACATAAACCCCTACATCACAAGATGGGTTGCCAACTGGCTCACGGACAGAACCCACATGGTAAGAGTTGTGGGAGCTAGGTCTGACTCTAAACTGGTTACAAGTGGCATTCCCCAGGGCTCAGTCCTAGGACCCCCCTCCTGTTCGGCATATACTTCTCAGAGGTACAGGCAAGCACAGGAGGACTATGGCTGACCAAGTTCGCAGATGACTGCAAACTAGGGGCTATAATTGACTCTCTGGCTGACACAGACATCCTCCAAAAGGGTCTCACTGAGAGGGACACCTGGTGTCAAAATCATGGCCTCAAGCTAAATGCCAAAAAGTGCATAGTCATCCCCTTTGGAAAAAACAAAGTACCCACAAACTATCACATAGGTGGTAGTCCCCTAAATACAGAAGACAAAATAAGGGATCTGGGGACCCAAGTAGATAGTAAACTCTCCTTTAATAATCACATTGCCAAAGTGGTTAGAAAATCCTTCTCTGTGGCACACCTTATCACAAAAGGGTTCACATCCAAATCAAAAGAGGTCATTGTGCCCCTTTACTCATCAGACCCATCATAGAGTACAACTCCCCATTTGGGATGTATCTTACAAGACACCTGCAACAGCTGGAAAGACCACAGAAGTACCTCACCAAGAGGATCACTGGCCTCAAACAGATGCCCTATGCAGCTCTACTGAAGAAACTCCAGCTGTACTCGGTTGTATACCGCCTACTCAGAGGTGATCTGTGCCTGACATACAAGGCCATGTCCAACCCAGAACTGATGGACATGCTCCACCTAAAGAAAAGCTTATCACCTCGAGCCACACGTTCTAGGGAGCTAAACCTCACCATAACAATAAATAGGATGTGCTGGAGGGATAGATTCCTGTCACAGAGACTTCCCATGCTTTGGAACAAGATTTCAATCTACATTAGGCAGAGCTCCTCGCTAACACTCTTCAAGAGAAACCTTGACGAGTGGATGGAAAACAGAAAGTTTACCCCAGGGATCATTTCAGTGTCTCTGCTGGACAGAGGCACAGGGAACTAATCTAAAGGGGCGGCGAAAGGCAACAGATTCTGGCTAGGCTTATAAATGCCTTCGGGCAGATAGCCTAGTACCTACCTATGAACCTATAAAATCTTTTAACTCTTTATTAATTAGCATTCACAACTTCTCCTCTGGTTGATAAAAATATGTCTGACCTGTGCATAAAACTAAAGGGACTAAAAACATTTTTACTTCTTGTATCATGCTATCCATATCCATAGACAAGAGCTTCCAGATTCTCAGTGTTTGTATTATCTTTTGTTTAGTCTCTTCCCACATATCCTTAGCTGCAACAACAGAATTCCTTTCTAATCCATACCCCTAAATACTTCATTTTATCATGTCCTCTTAAATATGGGTACTGCTGAACCAATTTATGTGTGGGTATATAGTTTACAGCTATAGTCTTTATTGTATTTTCATTAATTCTTTATCCCCCCCCAAAAAAAATAAAACAGAAACCAACTCAGAATGATCCACAACACTGAGATGTCCTTTTCTGTTTCTGTCAGGTGCAAAACAGTATAATCTGCAAATAAAGCCAACTTTTCCTGAACACCAGACCAATTATATTCTTGAATTTCTGAGTCCCGTATTTTGTTTGCCAATGGTTCTAAATATGACATAAATAACAAAGGGGGATGAGGACACCCCTGCCTGGTTCCTCTTTTCAGACACAATGTATAAGAGAGGAACCCTCCCACTTTTTATTTTTGCCTGCAATCCCTCATATATCCCATCTAATTAACCTTATCGTTGTGTCAGGGAATGCAAATGTTTCCATTTCCCTTCTTATACAATCCCAGCTTACTCTGTCAAATGCTTTCTCTGCATCAAGATCCACAAGCAACAGTGGTGTTTTGTTACATTCAGCTTCCCTCTGGATCATCATTGTTCTACTAATGCTGTCAAATGTTTGTCTCTCCTCCATAAAACCCGATTAATCCATATCTATTAATTATGGCAACACTTTTCCCATTCTTTTGGCCATTATAGACATAATCACTTCATAATCATTGTTTAAAATGGAAATGGGCCTACATGAAGCTAGATCTGATGGGTCTTTACTGTCTTTAGGTATTACAAACACCACTGCTTTTTTTTCCAGCATGTTGGACCGAACCACAAAAGGAGGGGGAGTATCAATACTCGTCAAAGATACCCACACCTCCAGGTTGGTGGCACAGCACGAAGCATCAGAGACTATCCATGTGCAACTAACAGTGGGTAAAACTGCCTTCCAGTTTATAGCCTGCTACAGACCACCCTCCCAAACCCAGGAACCCCACTTGGCCTTCCTGAGAACACTGGAAAATATGAAGGTCTCTCCAAACACCATTATATTGGGAGACTTCAACTACCCAAACATAGACTGGGAGCATTACTCTAGCTCCAACACCCTAGCCCAAAGGTTCCTAGAATTTATAAACTCAAATGCTATGGAACAATTTGTTACCACTCCCACAAGAGGGGAAAACATACTGGACCTGATCATCACCAACATGGGGACTCTATGCTCCAGACCAGAAGTGTATCCCTCACTGGTAAGATCAGACCATAAACTAATCTCACTGGATATTCACATCCCGACCCCACCCTCTGCCCAGAAAACCACAGTGAAAAACTTCTAAAGCAAATTTCACACTCCTCAAAACCGAGGTGGAATCCATCAAAGCCCCTGGGCCTGTGGAAAATACGGCCCAGACTGCAGAATCCTTTATAAACGCATTCTATGAACACCTTCAGGAATGCATGGATCATGCAATCCCAAATAAAACCAAGACACAATCCTCCAAAGGCAGATGTCCTGTCTGGTGGACCCCAGCCATAAACAAACTATACAATAGAAGGAGGAAGCTACTACATGATAGAGCAAAATCCCAAAAAGGGAAGGCATCTCTGATCAGTATTAGCAAAAAACTACAGGCACTCATAAAATCGTCTAAGGCCAGCTTCGAGAGGAAAAATTGCACAGGACACTAAGGATAATCACAAGGCTTTCTTTAGTTATGTTAGGAACCTGGGTGGGAATTCCCAGATATGCTCAGAATTAGTCCAAAATGACAAAAAATACACCGAACCCACAGACATTGCCAACATCCTAGCTGACAGGTTCAGCGCAAACTTCTCACCCCCCCACCAAAAGGGCAAATATCTATCCCAGCAGAGTGCTGCCCCCCTGACATCTCAGATGCTCAGGTAAGAGCCGCCCTCTCCAAAGCAAAAAACACAGCATCAATGGGACCAGACGGTGTCCCGGGCTGCATCCTACATGAACTCCAAGAAGAGCTAAACCCAAACATAACACTACTGTTCAATCTCAGCCTTGCTACAGGATATGTACCCAAAGAGTGGCGTACAGTAACAGTGGTCCCCCTTCACAAAGGTGGTGCCTCAACGGATCCTGGAAACTATCGCCTCATAAGCCTGACTAGCTTGGTCTGCAAAGCTATGGAAAGGATCATCATGGACCTCATAAATAAAGATATACTGGACCTACAGACACTGGATCCTACCCAGTTTGGCTTTGTTAAGGACAGATCCTGCCTCATTAACCTGGTCGATTTTTTTGAAACAGTCACCAAGGCCATTGACGAGGGGAAGGTGGTCCACACAGCCTACCTGGACCTCGCAAAAGCCTTCAATACAATACCCCACTCGGGCATTATAGATAAGCTCACCAGCTTAAATATAAACCCCTATGTCACTAGATGGGTTGCAAACTGGCTCAGGGACAGAACCCACATGGTTAGAATTGTTGGAGCCATGTCAGACTCCAAACCAGTTACAAGTGGCATCCCACAAGGCTCAGTCCTGGGACCTCTCTTGTTCTGTATATGTTTCTCGGAGGTACAGGCCAACACTGAAGGACTGTGGCTGACCAAGTTCGCAGATGACTGCAAACTGGGCACCATAATCGACTCTCCAGCTGACACAAGCATCCTCCAAAAGGGCCTCGTAGAAACAGACAACTGGTGCCAGAGCCATGGCCTCAAGCTAAATACCAAAAAGTGTATAGTCATCCCCTTTGGCAAAAACAAAGTGCCCACAAATTACCACATAGGTGGTAATCCATTAAGTACAGAAGAAGTAATTAGGGACCTGGGGACCCAAGTTGATAGCAATCTCTCATTTGGCAACCACGTGGCCAAAGTGGTTAGAAAAACATTTGATATAGCTCACCTAATCATGAAGGGATTCACATCTAGATCAGGGGAGGTCATCATGCCTCTTTACTCATCCCTCATCAGGCCCATAATTGAGTACAATGCCCCTTTTGGGATGTACCTTACCAGACACCTGCAGCAACTGGAAAGACCCCAAAAGTACCTCACCAAGAGGATCAAAGGGCTCAAACAGATGCCATATGCTGCCCGGTTAAAGAAACTCCAACTCTACTCAGTGGCATACCACCTGCTCAGAGGCGATCTGTGCCTGACGTATAAAGCCATGTCCAACCCAGAATTAATGGACATGCTGCACCTCAGAAAATCCAAATCCCATCGAACTACGTGCTCGAGAGACTTGAACCTCAGCACTGAAATAAATAGGACATGCTGGAGGCACAGATTCATAACCCAGAGGCTCCCTTCACTCTGGAATAAAATCCCAGTCCAGGTTAGGCAGAGTCCCTCATTGACTCTCTTCAAGAGAAATCTTGATGAGTGGATGGGAGATCGTAGGTTTACCCCGGGTATCACTTCTGTGTCACTGTTAGACAGAGGCACAGTATACTAACCACGAAAAAGGGCATAGCAAAATAAATTTAAAATGGGTGGTGAAAGCCAAACACATTCTGGCTAGGCTTATAAATGCCCTAGGGCAGATAGCCTAGTATGAACCAATGAACCTATGGTGCTTCCCCTTCTTTTAAAATACTGTTAAACAAAATGTTCCATATCTGTATCACTTTCTTCCATCCTAGCTTCCAAACCTCCACTGGAATACTATCTATTCCTGGGGACTTTATATCACCATTTTTTATCTAATCTTCTCCTATCTTAACTGTTAATTGTTGAGCCTCATCTACCTCTAACCTTGGCATATTTAAGTCTTCAATAAATATTTCCATTTGTGCTTTTTCCTTGATTTCCCTACTTATCTGCTTTATACAAATTTTCATGAAATCTCTGTAATACCTCTACAGGATCTCTGTGTTTTTTTTTTCTTGTTACAAGCTCCCTACATTTGGCATCAACTCTTTTATAGGTTCATATGTGTGTACTAGGCTAATGGCCCTGGAGCCTTTACAAGCCTAGCCCATAGAAGTGCTCTGGCATTGTGCTGCCTGACGTTAGTTCCCAGTGTCTCTATCAAGTAGAGCTATTGGAGTGATCCCCGGGGTGACCTTTCTATTTCCCATCCACTCATCAAGATACCTCTTGAAGAGGGCCAGTGAGGTGCTCTGCTTCACATGTATGGGAAGTCTGTTCCACAGTATGGGCAGTCGCTGGGTTATGAACCTGTCCCTCCAGCATGTTCTGTTGATTATGGTGATGAGGTTGAGGTCTCTGGAGCATGTGGTATGCAGGAATTTGGATTACTTTAGATGTAGCATTTCTAACAAAGCTGGGTCAGACATGGCTTTGTAAGTCAAGCAGAGATCGCTTCTTAGTAGACGATATGAGACAAGAGAATAGCTGGAGTTTTTTTTTTTTTGAGTCTGTCCGTGTAGGACATGTGTTTAAGGCCTAGGATCTTCTTCATGAGGTACTTTTGTGGCCTTTCCAGCTGATGCATGTGTCTATGAGGTACATGCCAAATGGGGCATTGTAGTCAATGATTGGCCTAATGAGGGAAGAGTAGAGAGAGATGATGACCTCTTTCTTCCTGGATGCAAAACCCTTGGTAATGAGATGTGCCACATAGAAGGACTTTCTGACCACAGTGGCAATGTGGTGGTTGAAGGAGTGGTTGCTGTCAACATGTGTTCCCAGATCTCTTATAATGCTTTCAGTGTTCACTGGGCTCCCAGAGATGTGGTGATTAGTGGGAAATTAGTTTTTCCCAAAGGGGATGACGACACATTTTTGGCATTAAGCTTAAGGCCATGGTTTCGACACCAGTCATTGATCTCAGTGAGACCTTTCTGTAAGATGTCTACATCACTTGGAGAGTTAATGGCTCCCAGCTTGCAGTCGTCTGTGAACTTGGTCAGCCAGAGTCCCTCCATGTTGGTCTGGACTTCTGAGAAGTAGATGCCAAACAGGAGAAGACCCAGGACTGATCCCTGTGGCACTCCATTCGTGACTGGTTGGCAGTCTGACTTGAAGTCCACTACTTTCACACTGTGGGTTCTATCTGTGAGTCAATTTGCCACACACCTAGTGATAGAGGGGTCGATGCCTAGTTTGATGAGTTTATCAATCATTCCTGAGTGGGGAATGGTATCAAAGGCCTTGGCCAGATCGAGGTAGCATGTATGAACTGCCTTGCCCTCTTCTTTCTTTGCTGAAGTCACTGTGCCATAAGTTTTTGCGCTCTGAAGTTATTATAAAAAAAGTTGCTGAACAGCACGCTTACTAAACTCATGCATATTATCCATGTGCTCCCTTATTTTCTCTCTAGCACTTTGCAATTGCACCTCTTCTTGTTCTGTGAGTTTCCCTTTATTTTGTAATGCTTTCACATTTGTAAGCTCCTCTAAATAATTTTTGTTACTTCTTAACCATATCTCTTTTTCTTTTTATTTCTACCTTATTTGTAAAGTCCGCTTTAATTTTATCCCACTCATTTGTTATAACATTCTATCTTCCCTAATAACTCCTGAACAGTTTTCACTACCCATTCTTTAAATTCATGTCTTTTTAACAGGTAGGTGGAGAGAACCGGTGTCACAATTCTACTTTATTAACCTGCATTGTTATCTTAGTAATTATTAACGCATTGTCTAAAATAGTTATTAGATGTGTGTCAAGCTCTCAATTAAATGCACGTATTCCTGTGAAATCTAATTTCTGTCTAGTCTAGTCAAGTTATTGTACCTTTGGGAATAATATTTAAATTCTCACCAAGTTCCTACTACTGAATTCACATCTTCCACACCATTTTCATAAATTTCTTCAGAAATTTGCTCTGTTTTTTTATAGTTCCCCTTCTAAAACCCTGCCCCGATACATCCTCATTGCTGCAAATCCAATTCAAGTCCCCACTTATAAGTAATATTCCATGCTGAAAGCTGATTATTTCTCTCAAAATGTTTTTAAGTTCCAGAATAGCAGTTTCAGGTGAAATATAAATACCAGTGTAATCCTCATCCTTTGCCAATAGCCCCTTACTACCACAAGTCTACCATTATTATCTTTTCTCTTCTATTACCATTGGATTTCCTCTAGCAATTAATATAAGTATTCATATTTTCCTTTGTCCTTGCTATTCAGGTGAGTATCCATTCTGAAATCTTCACTATCAGATTCAGATGCTCAGTTCTTTCCAAATGTGTCTCCTGTGGCATTATTTGCACTCTGCATTTCTTAAAATAATTACATATTCTTTTCTTTTTGTCTATACCTGTGATACCAATCTCAATCTCACTCCAAGATAATACAGAAAGTGTGGCCATTATGATAAAAAGCCATTATTCCCACCTATTATATATGACTACTTTTTAAATGCATATTTCCAGCATTTGTGATATATGCACCCACTAATTTTTGGCAGGTTGGTCCTTTGTACACTTTTTTCTTATCATCAGCATTGAACCTCTGCCACATTTTACAAGCTTTTTATTTTAATGCATACCCTTAAACAAAACACACCCTCAGAACACCCCATAATCTGTTAATTTAATACAAATACATAAAGCTATGTACATCTTCAAATAATGAGGCTTAACCCTCCTTATAAGAGTAATTATGCCAAACAGACACCTGCAAACATAGGCCTTAATTAACCTAAAATTGAGATTATCCATGCTAAAATGTGTGTTATTTTCTGTGCATCCACTTACACTAAGTGGTATATATATTCTTTTTTATCTTTATTCTATGCCCAGATGTGAAAAAAAAACTTGCATGCTTTCAGAAAACATTACCTTTTTTTGCCTTGAAGAAACCAGTGTTCTGGCTTTTTATTGCCCTTTTATCAGTTTATCTCAATTGAAACATAAGAGAAAAAAATGTAGTCCTCAGCTGCAGGCTTATATTGACCAGCTGAAACATTTATTGCTTAAAGAAGACTTTTCATTATATTCCATGTTCTCTTATTTAGTTGTTTCCACTGAAAACTTGTCATTAAATTAACCCATGGGTCTTAATCCAGGCAAAAGTAAGAAAAATTATCACCTCTACATATATTACGATCTCTGTACTTTTGCACCCCATCCCTCAGGTTAATAACCCAAGATTACAGCCTATTAACTCAAACATGTGTTGTCTAGCCTTTCTTCTCTTTTTACATTATAATGCCTACATTTCTTAATAGTGAAAAAGGCATCTGTATATTTTAGTATCTTGATCACATACAAGAACAACTAAAACTGCTTTGATATAAAACATTAAATTATATTGTGAAAAGTTTCATAGAAATGCTGTTAAAAAAGAGAAACTGATTTACTTACAGTTACCTTTTTCCTTCCACTTCACCTCTCTTCAGTATCCTTCCAAACATTAATGGCATGAAGTGAGGCAAATGCCTTTCACTTCCCCACAGATTTAACAAAGTTGACAAAAGTCCACATTTTCTATGTTTTCATGAACAGCCATACTTCACAAATTTGATTGATGCTCTGCTGTCTTAAGTTTAGTCACTAATTTCTGTGTTGCTGGCCTTTTTCCTATTCATCCCTATCTCCCATCTCCAGATTCCAGTTCAGTTCCAAGGTACTCCCAATTCTTTTACTCAACTCCTGTGCTTTTCACTGTCTCTCAAGCAATTTCCTCTGGAACAGTGAAAAAGGTTTCACCGACAAAGTATCTCTGTGTGCTTTATTATCAGAAGAATGAGAAGTAGAGACCCCTTCTGGCACTGTTTTGTTAAGATCATCTATTTCTGCTGGTAGATTTTCATCTTTACTGATATAGGTCTTGGCTACTTTCTCATAGCCAGATTTGGAGCATGTACACAGTGGCCCTTCAAATTAATGTTGTTTGCTGTGTAATACCAGTCTAATTGCTTATTCATTCCTTTATAAAAATAATACATTCTGTTCCTTCTAGTTTCTCTGGTATAGCAGAAAAATCTCAGATTTTCCCAATGTGTTTTGTCCTCTAATTCTACCATTTTTGCCACATCTTTTCTTGAGCAGTCTCATACTCAGCCAGCTTTTGTTTGTTTTGACCTCTGATTGTTACTGTTTTATCAGCTTATCTGAATATCCGTTTAAAGTTTCTTCCTTTTTTTTTCTAACCTTTTGTTATTTGAGTTGATTTACTCCTTCAGTGTTTTTTTTATTTTAATCAGCTCTGAGCACATTTGACTTATTCTTACTTCTAGATTACCAAAAGCCACATCGTGCACGAAAGCTGGAGCTTAAATTTCTTTTTGCTGTACAGTTACAGGATTCTTCTCAGTCAGTGTTTTCTCTTCACCTTTTCTAGCTGTTTTTCTTTCAGGCTCACTTAATTTCTTCTTTGCTGGCATCTAGGGAGTTTACTTACTAGCCAGTAACTGACTTTACTAAAAGTGACAGAAGTCATGGCCCTTGTCTTTCTGTTTCTTTTTTCTCACTGGGAGAGCTGAAATTAATATGTTAGTCATTGTGCAGCCATCTTGGAAACTTGATAAGTGCATAATATCAATATAACTATTAATAATTCAGATTAATGTAATAAGTGTGTGGGGGAGAATAGGTGAATGTATATGATGCACTTAATATAAATAATGTATCTTACAATTTCTTAGCTTTGAGGCCCCAACTGATAATCCAACCCCCTCCTTCTTATTATATGTATGATTAGAACACCTGTCCATTTATTACATTGTACATCAAATGGCAGAAGTATAATCAAAAATGATAAATACATAGTAAATGTATAACTATTGAAAACTTTTAAATAATAAGTACATGAGAAAAGGGTGGAAGGGAGGGGAAAGAGAAAAAGAAAGGGAGCAAATATTAGATACACTTCACAAAAATTAATATAGCTTGTAATTTCTTAGCATTTAAAGATCAAGTGCAACTGTTACATCTACCTTTTTTTAGCATTCTTCTTGGCATTTGCTTGTTCTAAAAGTGTTCCAATTACAGTTAATATCCTTTTTAGGTGAAATAATGCTTTTAAAATGAAAAAATATATAGCATAAACATCATAATTGCTTTCTCCCTGTCTGCAGTACATTCTTCTGGCTCATGGATTGCAAAGTGATAACATGAATGAGCCAAGATGAATTTGTGGCTCTGAAACAGAAAGTTTCTTTCTTTCCGTTTCAACTGCACAGTGAATGAGCATCACAAATGCCAGTATATGTCACAGTTGGCATATTATTTTCTCAAAAAAAGAAAAGAAAAATGAAAAAATACACCGAAAGTGTTGTAAACGTTACTTGCTCTTCTGTTCAGCATCCTAAGCAAGCTCAGTAGCAGCACCAAGTTGCATGAAATGAATTTTTTTATCCACCAGCCTAATAGATGCAAAATGTACCTGTAACAGTTAAATTGCACTACAAAAACTTGTTTATTGAAAGTACCTGTCTGCCCTTGTCCCTGTCTCATACTACTTCACTTCAGGGGGAATTTGCATATGAGGTCACTATTTTTTTTGTATGGCGTGAACATTCTCTCTCACTCCCCTTGGGGCTGGGTTTCACTGATCATACATAATTTGAATGCCATTAATACACAGACTCTATAGCCATCATTGTCACAATGTGTGTGGGTTTGTGCATGTATATGTATATGTATATATATGGGTCTACCTGACATGGTCAACAGTTCATATGGTCGACAGTTCATTTGGTCGACAGTTCATTTGATTGACAAGCATTTTAGGTGGGGCTTCCCCACACCCCAATGTGGGGCTGTGCCCCCACACCCCCCCTAACTATATATATATATCAACTCCAGGGTCGCACAACATTGGGGAAGGGGGCAAATCTGCTTGTCGACCAAATGAACTGTCGACCAAATGAGTGTCGATCATATGAACTGTGTCCATCATGTCAGGTAGACCCATATATATATATATATATATATATATATATATATATACACACACACACACACACATACACAAGTGAAGTGAAAAGAAAAACAATATACATATATATATATATATATATATATATATATATATATATATATATATATATATATATACCCTTATATACATATGTATATATGCAGGGATTCACTTCAGAAGACTGAAAACCCAGAATCTCGAATCCCATAAGACTGACACCCAAAATCCTGAAAACTCAAAAGACTAAATCGCAAAAGACTGAATCTCAAAAGACTGAAAACACACAGGATACAAACACTGACTATATTCCAGTGCAAGTACACAGAGAAACAAAGACAAGACAAAGCATATTACTTTCCAACAAGTATGAGCAGGGGGGCTGCACCCCCCACACCCCATGCTACTTAAATAGATCAGCTCTGAGACTGCACTTCACTACACTAACATGAGTTATGTTGTAGTATAGCAAGTTAGAAGGGAACATTACTAAGGTTACAATAGGCAGTCATGAAACACGTAATGGTACGTTTGCCATTTTGTTATGTGGAGTGCAATCTCGGAGTTGATATATTTAAATAGCCGGGAGTTTGGGGAGTGCAGGGCAGCTTGCTCCCCTGCTCATACTTGGTGGAAAGTAATATGCTTTGTCTTGTCTTTATTTCTCTATGTCTTTGCAGTTGAATATAGTCAGTGTTTGTATTCTGTTTATTTTCAGCCTTTTGAGATTCAGTATTTTGAGCTTTCAGTCTTTTGGGCTTTCAAGATTTTGGGTGTCAGTCTTATGGAATTCGAGATTGTGGGTTTTCAGTCTTCTAAAGTGAATCCATATGCAGACATATATTTGCACGTCACTGCCATATTCTGTCAATAAGAGTGGTCTCATTGTAGCACCATGGATCAAGACACAAAAAGATAATTAGAAATGACAATGTGGCTTAACATGATGAGCACCTGGAAGCCCTACCCTTCCTGACAAAGAGAGGGAAAGTTGGAGATAGGGATGCCTCCAGGACAGCCTTTCAGTATGAATAAATCCTCTTGTCCATACAATGTACTTTGTATTTCACAAGTTAAAAAAAGAGTGGTAAGGTGACAAGTAACATGCGACCTAATTTTAAAGCTGTAGCAAAAGAGCTACCTGATTCAGACTGCTAGCTTGAGAGTGTGCATTTAACTGTCTCACACATACATGTACACCCATGCATGTGCGCGCGAGCACATGCACACACACACACACACACACACACACACACACACACGCACACACACACATACACACACACATACACACACACACACACACACACACACACACACACACACACACACACACACACACACACACACACACACACACACACACACACACACCACTGATCAGGATTAAAATCTGCATATATTCAATATGACAGGAGTCCATGAGTCTTTAAATAATTCCAGTAAGACATTTTCGTACTACCTAACAAATCTACAGAGAGCACGGACTACAGACTAGTGGAGAGGGATGCATTCTGAGGGGACCCTAGGGCAAAACACAACCTGTTGTTTTGATGTTGGTGTTAACCAGGCACCCCAGGCTGAAACCTGCCTCTGATGGAATCCCCTTTGCCTAAGACAAGTACTAGTGTTTAAGTAAGTCTAACCTCCTGACTTGGAATCCCACCATTAGGCTAATAGATCCAGGTTCATGGGTATTTACAAAGCTATCAGCCCAATGCCCATTTTACGCCTAGCCAAAGTTAATGCAATTTTAACAAAATATTGCTGACATATGTCAGTACCTGGTTACACTATAGGCTTGCATACAGCAAGTAGCAAGTATTTACAGGCTGCATCTTTCTATTACAGACATAGGTGCCAAACCAGTGTTAAATTTGTGATTTCCCATCCACTGGTACAAGTTACATTGAATATTGTTAGGGATGATCGTTGCTTCATAGGGTGGAAAATCTGCCCCAGAGAAGCGCTAATCTTTGACACATACCTGTCCTTCTAACATATCCTGTTTATGTCACAATTTTAGATGTAGGTCCTTAGAACAGGTATTTCTGATATTATTTGCTTTGTGGATTTTGAGCAAAAAAATCTATCAGTGTGGGATCACAGCATTCCTTGTAGGCTAGGCACAGATCATCACACAGCAGTCTGTAGGAAACCTAGGGGAGGGCTTTGAAATGGTCTGCATAGGGCATGTTGTGAACTCCCCATATTATTTTAGTGAGGAACGTCTATGTCTGTAGTCTTTCAATTTGTTTCATGTGCTTGGTAAGAAACATGCCAAATGGTGAGCTGCACTCAGTGACTGGTTTGATACAAGTCAAGTTAAGTGAAATAATGATCTCCTTTAATCTGGATGCCATGCCCTTACTTATAAGTTGTGCAATGAAGAATAGTTTTCTCATCACAGTAGGCATGTGGTAGTCACAGGTGAGGTTACTGTCAACATGCATTCTCAGATCCTTGACCACTGAGTCTACTTTTAGAATATAATATCAATGTGGTAATTAACAGTGGTGGTCATTTTTGCAAAGGGTACTATTAGGCATTTTTCCCATTGAGTTTTAGTCTATGGCTCTGACAACAGTTGTTTTGCACATAAGACCCTCTTGAAGAATCTGTGTCTTTAGGGGATTCAATGACCATGCCTTGCTTCCAGGCATCTGTGAACTTGGTCAAACAGAGGCCTTTGACATTTTCCTTGACCGAAGAAAAGTAGATGCCAAAAAGGAGAGGTCCCACCACTGATCAGTGTGGAACTCTGACAGTGTCTGTACTCTTTGTGGATGTATAAGTTTATCTAGAATGCCTGAATGAGGTATTGTGTCAAATGCCTTGGCCAAGTTGACGTAGCCAGTGTTTACTCTTTTTGCCTTCATCCATAGCTTAAGTGACCTTCTCAAAGAAGTCCAGCAGGTCAAGTACCAGGTTAAGTAGACATGACCTGCTTTTGACAAAATCAGACTGGGTATGGTCCACTGTGTGTAGGTTTCCTATGTGATTGTTTATCAGATCCATGCTAATTCTTTCTATGGCACTGCTCAAGAGACTTGTCAGGTTTATGAGTGTGTAGTTTCCCATGTCCATTAAAGTCCCCTCTTGGTGTCAAGAGCTAACTGTTACAATACTCCATTTGTTTGGCATTATGGCTGTCTGGAGACTATGGTTAGATAGGTATTCTAGGTGGCCTGACAGGTCATGTTTCATGCAATTCTGGGGGCATTCTTGGTTATTATCGGGACCCCTCAAAGCAATGTTCTTGGTCTTAGCACTTTGAGGACCTTTTCCCTAGTGTTAGCTGTTGGAGAAATGGTGGGGGGTATTTCCTTGGGGGTGACTGTGGGTGATAAGGGGATAAAATTGGAGCTACATTTAATTGGACAGCAGATTTTATATTTCCTCCTGCACCATACAGGAGATTCCATTCACTATTAGTTGGGCACAGTCACAGCTCAGACTGTAGATGCAATATCTATGTGGTAAACTGTTGCATTAAGTAAGTAAATTACTTGCATGTAGCATTGCTTTTTGCATTAGTTTCATAGGTGATTAGTAGGCTAATGAAGCTGTGGGCTCATCACACATAGACATGCTGCTACAAATGTAATGATCATGTGTTCACATGTTAAGTCATCATAAAGTGTACATATATCTATTGCATGTCAGATTGGGAAGGATGTAGTTCCTTTTCTTGACTGAAGATTCACATGGCTAGGAAAAATCAAAGCTAAACATCTTGGCAAATGCCAGCAAATACCAGTGCGGCTGTCTTGTACATGGAAATAAAAACAAAAGCATGAAAGTTTTTCTCACTAAACACACTGTTCTTGAGTAACTTCTAAACCTAAAGCATCCTGTACCCAGTTTGCATATCCCTATCCTGACCAAGTGAAGACCTTTCACAAGACCCTTTGCACGAGACCTACCAAACTAGCTACACCAACAGAACTAGTGAAAATTGGTTGGAGGTTGAGGAATCTAGACAAGTCCATAAGGCAAATGATGACATGAAGTAGTTGTGTGTGAATTAAAGCACTGAAAGTCCCCCACAAGCACAATATCCACTGCAGGAGATACAAAAGTGTGACACTGAATTTCACAAAAAGCTTACATCAGAAACAAAATAAATCCACATAT
The DNA here is from genome assembly GCF_019279795.1 of Protopterus annectens. NCBI lineage: Eukaryota > Metazoa > Chordata > Ceratodontiformes > Protopteridae > Protopterus > Protopterus annectens. Next base: position 339,607,559 of record NC_056729.1, read on the forward strand.
ACAACTTCATACTTTGGTTTCCTTGTACAATATCAAAATTCTGATTGTAAAGACAACAGATATGATCAAAACTGCAATGCTTTCCCAATGTGCAAATATCAGTGGGATGAAAGTGCATAAGCTTATGCCACTACACCTGCCTAACTGACTTGTATATGGAGGGTGGCATGAATCTCAGTGCTAGTGCAGCAACAACAGGGACTGAATCATGAGGGAGATTGTGTAGCATGCCAATAGGACATGTTACATCTGGAAGGACAGTTTCAGTGAACACAAACACTTTCAGAGAAGTCAAGATAGCTGCATGCTTTACGTCAAAGATTAGGAATCGTTGACTACTGTAGACATGTACTGTTTTAGTTTTTATGCTATATATTTATTGTTTTGGCCTTACCTCAGTATGTGTCATGATGTCTGTGTCTAAGTAATAGTGCCTTCTCCGTGCATTGAACCATTCATGTTACATGGATTTCCTTGCACTACTAATTCTGTAAACTGACTCCATGACATTTCTCATTTGCCTAACAGGTCAACATGGTGAAAAGTTGTTGTGTGGTGGGTTGTATACCAATGATAGGAACTACAAGGGCAGCTTTTACCACTTCCCATGGAATGCTGAACGTCAACAACAATGGTCAGCCACTGTTAAATGTGTGGGGTGGGAGCCCATTGACCACATAGGGATATGTGCAGATTATTTTGAAAATCAGTTTGCAATACCTACACTGGTCTTGGTATCTAGAGGGTTTACCCCATGGCATGATGTCTGCCTCATGATTTTTCCTTCAAACCAAAAACTGCTCCCTGATGTTTATCCCCTATGAGCAAATTACAACAGCTTCAGGTACAATGCACACTACTGCCTTTAGTCAAACACTGCAGACACCATTGCTTGTAAATGATGCAACTGCAATCTTTTCATGGATTTTACAGATACTTCAAGAATCGGGGATCATATCACCTCCTTAGAAAATTAAGGCTATCCATCATAATGACATCAGCACCAACAGACAAGATGCTTTAATCAGAAAAAAGAGTGCAGCACATGACATGACACCTCAGTGACTAGAACAAAGTGACATGGCCACAGAAATCATAAGCAGTGACTTCAGCCACCACTACTGTGCCTCAAAAGTCAGCATGACACTTACCACCACAGTCTCTTCCTCTGCACAGACATTCAGGTTACATAAGGATGGAATTGTCTTTGAAGCCATAATATGTTTGTTTATGTTATTACAAGAACTTCAATCAAGATGCACACAGACAGATACTAGGCATACAGTGATTGGTCATCACTGAAGAAAAATTCAAACACTGCATTTTGGAGTCCAGAGAGGTGTCCAAGTGAATGTTGAGATGGACATTAAACAGAAAAGCAATGTAACCCAAACCGATATCACACAGCAAGGTTAGGACTGCAAGAGCCACAGCACTATCTAGGAATTGTTACACACCACTATAGGCATCAAGCAGTGATCTGGGATGGAATGAGGACATGACCGACACAGTGAGGTTAACAGAACACTCCTGAATGAATCCAGGTAATCATTCATGAAGCTATTGGTCGGTTTTGTTTATTCAGTGGATTTTTCTTGCAGTGAAACAGAGTTAACCCTTCATGATATTCCAGGTACTGCAAATGGAGGAGTGATGTGCTAGCGCAACCACAATGTATCTTCCTAGTGATTGAGCTGGCACTTGTAGTAAAGCTTGCCACATGCATAACCTTCATGGGCTCTTGCCAGGTGTAACTTTATAGGTTGTTTGTTTTTTTTTTGCAAACCCGCTTTAAATCTGTGTAAATGGTCACCAGCAAATAATGGAAACTCAGACACATCTCACAGCTATGAGTGATGAAAACATGCTGTTGGCGTGTGGAGTCTTTTTCAGTGGCGAGAGTGTAAAACTTGTTTTGAGCATGTTTCACATGCTGAACATGTTCACATACTCATTACACACCTATCACCTGATCCTGCTAACTGACTCCATCTGTAGTTTGTGTGTGGCAAGAATAGCAACAGAAATTGCTGGTTGCCATACTGGGACACATGTTGCACTTAAGTGGGGATACACATTGCTGTTCACCAAGACGCACAGCAAAGTATGGATCATACTCCATGATGGATCTGGTCAGAAGTAAAGTGATAGACATTCAGCTAATACAGGTATGATTACATGACTGCTCAGAATGTTTGTTAACAAGTCCCATTCTGTTCATGTTCATAGCACAACTTCCTTTGTCGCTCATTTGTCATTTCAGAGTAATAAAGTTAAAACCTCTAATGCAGTGGAATTGGAGTTACTAAAGCATTCACTATTATTGCTGATTTCCATCAATAGACACATTGCTAACGTTATGATAGACCATCATTGCACCATTGAGAAATATTTGCACATCAACATCCCCAAAGTCACTGGTTGGATTGCTGGCACATTGCAAACAATTGGACTAATGGCATGATTAAAGTTAATAACCATTTTTATTTCTGCTATGATCTGCAGACCATTTTCAATGACATTCTCCCTATTTTGTCATAGGTATTAAGAAGAAGCTCAATCAGAAAGGAAAGCAGTGTGCATGTGCCCTCCTTGGTTACTGGCCTGGCGGCTTTCAGAAATCACCTGTATTATTGTGCATCAACAAGAGATGATAATGGACCACTTGTGTAGGTGAAATAGACTTCTTTGCTTAACCAGCTCTACAATATTCATGACAATCATGACCCACTGCTACCTTGATGTGAACACAGTGATGTTGATGACAAAGCCTGGATGCAAAAAAGTAAAAAGCCTGAGTTCACAAGCACATAGTCCTGGCCATACTTTACTTCCATATCAGTGGTATCAACTTTGCACAGTGAAGTCTATACACACACTATGTATATCTTTGTCCAAGTACAGTGTATTACATATGCTGAAATAATGACTTACTCTGTTCTCTACAGGCAGCCGAGTGTTCAAGGAGATGGAGAACATTATAGTAGTAGTAGTAGTACGCAACATCATTTACAATATATGTTCATAGGTTCATAGGTTGGTACTAGGCTATCGGCCCTAGGGCCTATACAAGCCTAGCCATAACAGCTCCCTGGCTATTTCTTCATACACTATTTACTTCACTGGACCCCTGTCTAGCAGGGTGGCTGATGTGATCCTTGGGGTGAATTTCCTTTCTCCCATCCAATTGTCAAGGTTCCTTTTGAAGAGGGCCAAAGAGGCGCTCTGCTTGACATATACGGGCAGTCTATTCCAGAGTCTGGGAAGTCTCTGGGTCAGGAACCTATCCCTCAAGCATGTTTTGTTTATTGTGATGACAAGGTTTAGATCCCTGGAGCGTGTGGCTCTGAGGGATTGGGATTTCTTTAAGTGTAGAATGTCCAACAGCTCTGGGTTTGACATGGCCTTGTATGTTAAGCAGAGATCGCCTCTATATGCTACATATTTCACCTGTACTGCAAACAGCAACCCTGAAATCCTTCCATTGAGTTGTTACTTTCTTTGCACCCTAGATGATCCACTTCTTCTATTCCAGTTTGTATGGTAAGTGTATACTGCACGTTTCCTTCTAACCAAGCAGTAGAAAGCAAAACAAAGCAGTGTAAGTACCTCCACTCCTCACTTTTCCTCACAGGCTGCACTCACTTCACTGGGAACTCCAATCAAAGGCAGCAGTGAACCCCATCAGGGGATCTTCAGTAGGCCATGTCCTACCCATGTAGGAGAGGTGACTAGCTCATTTTGAAAGCAGTGAAGACACTACTCACAAATGGTAAACATGGCAAATTACATATACACATGAGCTTCATTTCATAATAGTGTGGTCCACTGCTTCATTGCTGTAAATACTGAATCATATTTCTATTAACTGTATCCTGAGTATTTCTTGAGCCCTTGCAGGTTACATCAATACACTAAAGGAGATGTCATCTGTTCGGCACAGAAGATTCCCCACATAAAAAATTTGCAAGCTCAAAAACATGAATGCAGAGCACCGCATCACCACCATCATCGGTAGCACAATTACTGGCAAGATTTTATGTGCATTATGTGAAAAAACAAGGAAAGAATATTCAGATGTTGGTGAAAGGGCCAATAACTACTACAAAGACTAGTGCTGCATAGATAGCATTGCTGACATTCAGGGTAAGAAAGTCCCTTACTTGACTAGTTATTATTTTTTAAGTAAATTATACTAGAGCAAAGATTTTAATAGGTCAAGCAAGAACTACAATTCATTACATCTATGTACCAGTTAGGCTGACCATTGGCATTGCTGTACAGAAATTTGTACAGTCACATTAGTAACATGTTCTATAGCAAATATAATACCCTAATGAGATGACCGTATTTGATGCACTATGCTACAACATTTGGGCATGCACCTGGCTATGTGTCAATCAAGACTCGCTGGCTTCACACTGTTGTGTTGCATTTCTTTCAGGTTGCGCAGAGTAATCACCCCACACAGAGGTGGAAAAGTCATTATGAAACTCCTTCACAGTGCGCTGTGTTGAGGAGTCATCAGCTGTCCATCAAATGGTGATCTACTTTACAAAGACTTAAAAATGCAATCATTGAGCAATGGCAGTTGGCAGAGACTAGCCCAACAAAGAAGTTATGGAAACAAGTTTAATTTAATTTGGGCTCTTTTAAGGGACATCCAGTGGATGTTAGCAAATGCTATGGACTTTATTAAAATAGGCACTTGATCACCACAGAAAGTTTCTTTATTGTTATGGAACACCAGTGACATGAGACATCCGTATTGCTGTTTGAAATGCACCTTTGTACGTACTTAAACAAGATACTTAAGCCTTATTTCTGTGTGGCAGTAGACCTGTCCACAGGAACACTTTTATTACGACATTTTATGTCTTGTCAAACACTGGATGTAAGCTGAATGGTATGTAATCCATCTTGATGTCAGGAATGCTTCAAGGACCTTGTGATCACTCAGAGATATTGCACAAGTAGTGGGTGGAACCATGTCTATAACTGATGTACCTGTAAAAGGTGAACAGCAATGAAAAAAATGATGTTACAGTGACGCCAAAATGGCATGTACTGAAGAATGACTGCTGAGATAATGACGAGTCACAACTTGACAACAAACTTTATTATCTAACTTTCTCTTCTACTAAGTAACACATTGAAAGTAAGGGGAGAAGCACTAAAATCACACAACATGACAGAACTGTTTCATTATCATTTGTACTATGCATTCAGCTAAATGGGAATCAAAGCAACATGGGAAGGGAACGAAAGTTACCTGTTTTGCAGAAGAATGCATTGCTTGTGCAAGTACATGTCATACTAAAGAATAGCTGTGTATGGTATTTACATTGTATGACAAATTAGTGGAGTAAACAACATAGTAACATTTCATACTGCTAAACACACATTCATTCCATACTTTGCCCAGAGGCTAGACAAGATAATGATTTTTAGGTAACCATTTGAAATGTATGGTCCAGTTACAGTGAGTCCAGAAATGAGGAAACTGAATGGTTGAAAGAATGGAGTTACATATTCTAAGTCCAAGATGCCATTTCTCAGAATATTCCCTTTTCTCCAAGGTATGGCATTCTCAGAGATGGTATATTAAAGTTCGGGTTAGGAGGTGTTGCCCCCCTTCCAAAAAGAAGTTTTAAGGTGAAGAGTGATTTTTTGAGATTTGCGCTTCTCTGGATTTTCTGCCTTTTTTTTTGGCTTATCGGCACTCAGAATTTTGAGTGCTGATATTTCAATAGGCAGCCAATTTCTTATTTAGCAAACATATTTAATGACACTTGAGGGCAGAGAGGTATTCTATGTCTCATAACATGCTACAAATGACAATGTAGCTTATGAACTGAGCAAGTACTCTTTGCAAGTGTGATACAATAGTCTGGACAAGTGGCACTCACCTGTGGTATCTCTGACGCCCGTCTATGACGCTGAAGGGAAGTGATCTTGGACAGCAGAAACCACATGCATTGGTAGACTTCAGTGATTCCCATGACCCAGTTAATGCCAAATCTAGTACACAAATTATCTGTAGCCTATGTATTGCATAAGCCCATGGAAAGAGGAAAGTAAGAATAGGAAGGATTAACTGATTAACAGAGTACCGCATAATAATGTTACCTATTGTAGTTGACTGTGATGCCCTATGCAGGTTTGGTATTTGGACTCATGTCCACAGAATGAACCTGCCTGTACCCTTCCCACATCACTAATCTGTCCACTCCCTTCATCTAATTATCTGTTGCACTGCATCAGGATCCCACCCATTACTTCATCATGAAAAGATTACTGTGTGTATAATTTCATCTACGTTGGAAATCTGTAAAAACTCTGTAGTGTCTTTAATCCTTGCACATATAAAGGTTAATAAGGCTCTGAAGTATTCTTCTAAAAATACAAAAATAGCTTCAGTCAATGATCCTTTACCAGCTGTGATAAGCCTGATGGGGGGGGGGTCCATTTTTTTGTTAATTCTGGGGAGAATATAAAATGTTTCCATTTTTAGGAAAAAATACAAACATAATTTCCAAATCTCCCCTGTGCTGCAAAAGGTCACTAGTACTTTTTGAAAAGTGGGTGTGGGATCAACATGCATATTATAATAAAATCTAGCATCCAAAAGTTATTTATGTACTTCACCTGTGTATGGAAGTCATGCCAAACAAGCACTGCTGCCCCTTACCTGCTGCACATATGTGCCAGCTGTCACTGTTTTTAAGTGTATGTAATGAATTCCTTTGTTCTCTGCTGAGATTATCTCCAAATCTCATAAAAATAAAAGCTGATTCTTTAAATATATCTCTCATGACAGATTCTTGAAATACTGTTAAACATTAGAATAGGGTGGCTGGAAGCTAGATGGCTTAAAATGGAAAGGCACTATATCACAAACTTTTCAGTAAGAATTCACTCTTGACTGCAGATACATGCCAGCTAGACCTTATGATAAGAAACATTCCTAAGTCCCAGTTCATGAGAATAAAACAGATTTTTAGCACTACAGATGAATACAATAAAGCAGCTAATGGTATAACACACAGATTGGCACATAAACGCTATAATATTAAGAATATTAGGGTCTATATTACATAATCGAACTTTCAAAACTTTGAATCCCATATATTTGACAACATATGATCAAAGTTCAAAAGTTCGAATATATAATAAAAAAAAAAAAAAAAACTTACCTTAACGGTGCAGGCAGGGGGGCCCACACCCCCCCTACTTAAATATGCCAACTCCGAGATCGCACTTCAGTGCAGAAAAGGCAAATTCTCCCATTCTGCACTGAACGGCGCCGTTATGCTTAACCTTCGAACACTTGAAATATCAATCATATGGTGCCGACCATATGACACTCGACATTTCAAGTGTTCAAAGTTCTAATAGGAACCTGAATATTACACATGCTAAACAGGATGTTGATGGTATGTAAATGAGCAGTCTAATGCAATACAGGGACAGAACAGATAAAAACAATAGTGACATTAGGTTTGCCACAACTTAAAGTAGTAACATTACTTATCTGGAAAATGATTATCAGCACCATACCTCTCAACCTTAAGCACAAAAAATCTGGATAAAGCTTTACAGAATGGGGAGACAAAGGCCCAAAATAGGGACAGAGTTTAAATATTGCTCTTATATACTTAGAAAGTTGCTAGAATAACAGAATTTGTCTTAGCATGCGTTTTTCTGGAGGATACGAAGTCTGAAACACAATTGAATATCATTATTTAGTGACTTCCATCCTCAGATCATCCCAGTTACTTGTCAGAAAATCACAAATTTTATGAGGAACAGACCAAAAATATGAGGCAAAAATCTGAACATTCTGCGAAAATCTGTACAGTTGAGAGGTATATTATTCAGCACCGGTCCATTCTGAGTAATGATGTGGTGCTTTCAGCATACATTCCTCCTGTTTGTAGATCTAGCTATAAACGAAGTAGAAATCTTAGTGAACTTTAGAAAGAGGATAAGTAAGGTTTAGACAGTTAGAGAACTGTAGCACACATAAGGGGTTGCTTTCTCTGTGGTAACTGTATTCATTGCAGCAAGGTTTTTAACAGGTACGTATTTTTCTTCTGAAAATACTATATGTAGCTTTGATATAAGATAGTTCACTTGAACTACCAAGAATTAGTTGACCATGTTTCATGCATACATGGAGCACTCTATGTGGACCAGACTAAGAGACAGCTCAAGAATATTATAAGTGCACATCTGAGTGATCCACAATATAATAAACTGGGAAGTGCTTTATTTAATCCAAAGAAACAGAATCAAGGAATATAGCAAACAAGAGTCCATGGCAAACGAACAAAACCAGAAAAGAAAGCAGTGAATTCTGAAATGCCAGCAACATTTATTCCAACAACGCTTTCGTGTTGAAACCGTTCATCAGTGTTGATAACAAGCAAAAACAATCAGTAACTTAAATACACCACTCCACTGCTTTCTTTTTCGATAAAGTGCTTTATTTAGACATGCCGTTCAACATGCCAATGCCTGTTTTGTGTTTACAGGGCTAGATGCTATTTCACCAGACTGCTAGCTTACTAATGTTGCAGATTTTTTGAACAAGGAGAAGGTTTGGATTATCAACAGGGGAGCTCTATACCATTCATGGCTGAATCAGCAGTATTAAAGATCAAGTGCAAACAGCTGGTTATATGTATTTTTCTCATGTGACGTTTTAAATGTGTTACTTATATTTCCTTCCTCAAGGTTATTCTGAAAATGAGGAAGTGTAAGCAAAACTTGTTTATAAGTGTAGCATACTTACAGAGCATCACAAAGTTTTTTTACCACTTCTACGTGCTGGTTTTCTTTTTGGAGTTTATAGATAGATAAAAAGGTATAGATTTACATATAAATTCAAAAGCTAACTTTTCAGCTTTTCTACACCCGTTGAGTGCTTACTGGAAAAATTCCCAATTTGGCGAGTTGAATCCTTGACTTTAAAGTTCACAGTCACTGTTTTTATAGGAAGTTACAGCTGGTGCCATTTGAAAGTGTGCCTTTGTTTTTGGGAGTTGGTTTAAGACTGAGGAGTCTAGGTGATTCCCTCTTGAAAAAAAAAAACTTACTTTGTTTTCTTTTTTTCCTTCGGTTGTACTCCCCACCAGTTGAACTTGGACTGTTGCATCCTCAGCAAGTTGTAACTCAGGGATTAACGGTGAAACTAACTTTTCTCTGTGCTGTTGAGACATAGGACAATACACCTAATTAAAAAATCCAATTAAATTATATTCACTTTAACTACATTGCATTAATGAATAATCTGAGAATTTTTTGACAAGTCTACCACATCTAGTTTAGGTGCCATTGTTTTGAGGTAAGGAAATACTCCACTCTTAGTAGAAGACTGGAGCTAACAGTTCCTTGACTACATTGCTTGTGGAACTAACTATAAGAAGTTTTTGAATCTGAAGGTTCATTTCTCTGATCAGCAAAGGACATTTTCATAGGCATCTTAGACATGGTTAGCTGACTCTACAGCAACTACTGTCTCAGTAGATTCAACAGCTGTCTACAATTTATTCTATACAACAGCATCTCCACAGACAAAATATGATCTTGGATTCCTCATTATTAGGCATGGTGGCTTTATATGAGATTTCTGTCCAGAATTTTTACGGTTTACCCAAATGCTACTCTGACTCTTTCCACATGTTTTAAACTAGAAGTGTTCTAGCATTTCTTAGTTATTTGTTGTTTTAGCTGCCTTATTCTAAGTAATTCTCTAGTGTGTGTTCTAATTAAAAGTACTAGCAGATGAAATTAACCTTCTTCCCATCAATAATTATGAATGAGATAAACCTATAGCTTGCAAAAGAATATTTGTACTTAAATATTATTGCAACCAGATACACGACATAAGAAGCAGCAGATTTCCAAGCCCGTCTCGTACCGATATATGTACCTTGTCAAAGCTTCTTCTGAAGTGTATGTTGGAAATGATGGCACCATTTTTCACTTCAAATATCTGGGCTGTATCCTAGGATACTGGCTGGGCTATGCATTAACATTTTTCAAGGAGACAGATAAGCCATGCTATGTGGAGAGGGAGACAGTACACCACAGTTCAAAATAAACATGAACAGCTAAGCAGAGACGTGGTGCAGACGGACAGAAAGCTGTGCTTTAAGGATCCATTTGAGTTGGAGAGTCAGTGTTAGTGAAGCTAACTGATAAAGCTAGGAGCATATAAAAAAGTGAAGGAAGTGGTCTCACATCTCACTGTATGAAACTCCTAAGAACATGTGTAAACACTAAATCAGGTAGCCTGAAGAACTCCTGTTATTGGCAAGATGCTACTCTATGCCTTAATGAAATTTTGCATTCAGTTATGGCGCTAAAAGACTCTACCAAGGAAGAGGAATTTTGCCTTTATATTCATTTGGAGTTTACACACCCCTTTTCACTGTAAGAAAAACTAGTTTCACTATAACATTACGAATTAGAGCAGCTTCGAAATCTGGTTGCGATAATGCATAAGTGCCGAATATTTATATAGTCTAGCAATGATAGATACATGTCCATTTTATCTGCTGTATCACATATCTTCAATATATATATATATATATATATATATATATATATATATATATATATATATATATATACATGTTTTTATCATACATTCCACTTGTGCATTTGATTGTGGATATCTTGGACTAGAAGTGAAATGTGGAAGCTCACAAGCTCTTGAGAAGTATTTGAATTTTTGATTGACACATTGTGGCTGTGGACCATTGTCTGACATTTACTCTGGCATTCTGTGTCTTGCAAATACCGACTTAAAGCAGTTGCTACAGTGGGGACTTTTGTACCCTTCAACTGAGCAACGTCTTAATAATTTCAGGAATAGTCTACACATAACAGAAAGCTTAAGTCTGTGTTTTGAAACAAGTCAACCTCTACTTTTATTTACGAGAATTTTGAAATTTCATGAAATTCTTCTTTCTGTTTTTTATTTCTGCACATACACACACAGCAGTTTTGCGCAATTTTCTCAATTTGTGCTATATTGTTGGGTTAACAGCTGATATCTCCATTACTTTCTTTGGGCTTAGAAATTCTCAAATGAGTCTCATGAATCTCATGGATTTTCAGAATGATTTGGTTTCTCATTTGTAATGGAATTACAACTTTTTCACTGTTAAACAGTAAATGTTTAATACACAACAGTTCATTTCTAAAAATATACCATGGCTGAATTAATGAATGTAGAGGCTTTACATTATTTACCCACTCACAAAATTATAGTTTTTCTTAGCAGCTGTATTTTGTATATTCTCTGGTTCATGTCTTCAGTTTTTGTAATTTCTCAGGAGATACTAGAACCTGTGTCACAACTCACAGAAGTTCTAAATCTTCTTCCAGCAAACCTTCCTTGTATTCATCTTAATAAGGTCTGCTTAACAATTCAACAATATGCATATCAGTTTTTCTGTTTTTTACTGTACTTCCATGTCATATTTCTGAAGTACCATCAATGGTGTTTATAGTTTTGCAGGAGCTTTGTGCAATGATTTTCTGAAAATGCTTTGTCAACCCTTCAGATGTGTCTCTACCTCCATACGTAACCCTTACACTAAATTATGGAATTTCTGACAATCAAACACTATGGCCACCATATTTTTCTCTTCCTCTGCATGGCATAATACTTGATATGTGCATCTGTTAAAGCCCTAGATGCATAAAATAGCTTTGCCCTCTTGTAGCAATATTGTTCCTAGCGCTTTCTGACTTATATTCTGTTAATGTGTTGTAGGCAGTGCTGCATTAAAATATTTAAGTTCAGCCGTAGTGGTTATCAGTCCCTTTAGTAGATCAAAACTCATCTGTTCTCTTGAAGAACTCCGGACAAAATCAGTTAGGTTGCTTTCTTTCGGGCACAATTACATCTGATACATGAGATATAAACGTAAGTACTACTCCATCCCCAAGAATCACATAAATTAAAGTTTTTGTGCTGGAGTCTACATATTTGGACATGGATGCTATACTCTTACTAATAAGCTGCATAATAAAAAATAACTTTATTACAATAGTGGATACATGGTGATTAAAGGACAGCTCTCTGTCATCTAACTGTTCCTTATCTTTAACCTCCTGCTCCCTCTTTTGTCTCAGACCTACAGACACTTTGAACAGTGGACATATTACTGGCACAGATTCCGGAAATAACTTAATGTGATATTTTGTCTTCAGGCAACCTAGACATTCAAATAAACCAGAACAATTTGTTAGAGCATTAGTTTTATTTTAATTACTTTTATGCTTTTGCACCCACAGTGATCCTGACAGAACAAACACATTTTAGTCCCTTTTTTCTATGTACCTTTTGTCTGAAGAAACTTTAGACTACTGACTTTTATTCAGTTAAAAGTTTTTTTCTATTAAATTCTGATTATTTCTGCACTGTTTTTGGCTTACCACTGCACTCATTCACAGAATGTCTACCAGCTCAAGTGTTCTGGTTGCCTCTGTAAACATGTGAGCTGTAATGGCTGTCCCTGTAAAGATGTGAGCTATAATGGCTGACTCTGTAAACATGTGAGCTATAATGGCTGACGGTAAACGTGTATATTCTGACTGTGCTGTTTGCTTGACTCATTTCCATTATACTCAATGGATTTTGTTCACAATAACCATAGTTTGCATTTTTATGACCATTTTCTATTTGCAAAGCTTGAATTCTCTTAATCATGTTAATGTACAATACTGATGTACACCCGGGCAAGAGTAAAGTAATAAGTTCAGACTTTTATCGTTTCTTCTCCCAATATGCAACTCCCTGACTGCTTTTACTTTTCTGCTGGTACAGTTTGTATTTATGCACTGGCAATAATTCAAAGTTTTTCAGCTGATGTCCTTGTCAAATATATTTTTGGGCCTTTTACCACATTTTGTTTTGTAACTCCTGCTTCTGACATTTCTTTGTACAGTATCCACAGAAATCATTTTCACAGTACTCAAAAGTATTTCAGTCTTTGCATTATTGTCTGCCTCTAGAATACCAGTAGTCTCCTTTTGCAAATTTTTTTTCTATTAAACCACATTCTTGCATAATGGCCAGTTAAGCCACACACCCTACAAACTTGACTTTTTTTGCTTTGCACTGCCTCTTTTAGGGCTTACATCCCTGACAAATACATTGGATATGGTGCTTTGTTGCATAGAAAATTTGGTGAGCTGTTGCAGAAAATACAGGTTACTTTTACAAGCCTTTACTTTTGTTTAAACGTGGTCACTTAAACCCAGTTTGCCAACTTTGCATTCATCAGACAATGTATTCTATGTCCTGATGTAAGACATACACAATCACATACATATCCAGTCATGTACAATCACTCTTTGTAATCTAAAGTGAAGTGGTAAAACACAAATAATGGGTCTGTGACTATCCTTATTATTCTAACAATAAAACTAATTATTCATGAAGAGAAATGCTGATTTTATTTGTATTAAGACATAAACAATGGCATCTCTTCTTTATTATGCAAGTAAATTAAAAAGAAAACAGTACACTAAAACACTAACATATGTTTGCACTGACAAACATATATATATATATATATATATATATGTGTGTGTGTGTGTGTGTGTGTGTATATATACATGTAGTTATATACTGGAGGTTTGTCATATAATATGGTTCCTGAATTTCACATCAAAATAATAACTTCCAGTATATAACTACATGTATTACACAACACACACACACACACACACACACACACACACACACACACACACACACACACACACACACAAACACACACACACACACACACACACATATATATATATATATATATATATATATATATATATATATATATATATATATATATTTATTTATGGGTCTACTTCGTATTATTTAATTCTCACATACCCGAAAATTACATTCATGAGGCGACTTCGCCGAAAACTTATTTTAACGAACACCCGGATCACCGAAGTTGTACTCCGGGAAACTAACCTTTTGGCCAACAAGAAAAAAAAAAAAAAAAAGAACCAAAGCAAATCAAACTCATCCAAGTGGGGAGCTTCAGTCCCCCACACCCCCCACTAACTAAATATATGAACTCTGAGATTGCACTATAGTGGGAAAAAGGGCAAAGTTCAACATGGTGGCCAAGTGGTTAGTTTCCTAGAGTACAACTTCAGTAATCTGGTGTTTGTTAAAATAAGTTTTCAATGAAAAAAAGAGAAAAAACTACCAGATGCAGAGTAAATCCAGATATGAACCAAAAAGCACAAATACAACACACCAAAGTAGCATCTGGAAGGCACAGCAGGTAGATGCAGTCGTAGGCTGAAGACCACAGCGTTCACAAATTGACAATCTTTATTAAAATGGAATAAGTGCTTTCACAGTAACACTCCAATACTGCTTCATCAGATAGATCTATCCGATGAAGCAGTATTGGAGTGTTACTGTGAAAGCGCTTATTCCATTTTAATAAAGATTGTCAATTTGTGAACGCTGTGGTCTTCAGCCTATGATTGCATCTACCTGCTGTGCCTTCCAGATACTGCTTTGGTGTATTGTATAAGTTTTCAATGAAGTCGTCTCATGAATGTAAGTTTTTGGTAAGTGAGAATTCGATAATATTAGGTTGACCCATATATATATATATATATATATATATATATATATATATATATATATATATAGATATATACCTCATTCTACCCAATACATGGAGAACATTTGAGAAGGCCAATCAGCTTAGTTTCTGCTACTCCTTTCTCTCTTTCCACTAAAAAAAAAAAAAAATCTAGTCTGGATATAGATTTGCTGTGTTCAGGACTATTTGTAGGCTTCTAGGCCCCCAAGCCTTTCTATGTTGGAGGGAAGCCTTCTAGCTTAATTTTGTTTCTTAGAACTAGCCAGTTTTTTGTTTCAGCACTCAAGTTTGTTTCTTTGAGCTCAGCACTTGTTCAGACCTTATTGTAAGCACTAAATAAGCTACAAATTACTACAGCACTCAACTTTCCTGTCTAGAGGAAAACAGTTTCTAGTAGTTAACAAATAAGCACCTATCCAGGCATGACTAAGGGTCAGCTCCCGGTGTTTTCTCCTGTCTACCTGATGAATCTGGGCATCTTGGGGCAATGCAGTAATTGCCTCATGTACACAGACAACCCTCTCCTCCTACCACCCAACACTACAACCTGTGAGAGATGCACTTATATAGCCAAACTGGAAGCAAAGCTCTCTTCACCCAAGACTGGACTAAACAGTCAAGAGGAGAAGGTAAACACTTGCACCACACCACACTCAGCACATAGTCCCTCAAAACCTACACCACCAAAACACACACATAGAAACACAAAACACACACCTACATTCGTGGAGGCTCTCAGTAAAAACCTGCACAAGCAACAGGGACCTCCAAAGCAGAAACACAAGCAACCTCCACCCCCCAACACAACTCAAATGACACATAGCCCACAAACTCAGTGTGCCACTCAACCACAGCCCATAAGGCATAACAATGTACCCAACACTCTAGTCATAGGTGACTCTATAGTCAGGCACACTGATGTTCCACTCACCAGGCTAAACAAGGAGAAAGTTACTGGCAGCTGCCTGTCAGGTGCTAGGATCCGCCACATAACGCATGCACTCAGGTCACTCCACAGCAAGTACAAATATGATTCTGTCATTGTCCATGTTGGTGTGAATGACCTGAGACGAACCTCCTTGGACTACATGAAAAGGGACATGGAGAAGCTGTCAGATCTTGTAGCCCAGGCAGGTATGACCCTAGCCTTGAGTAGCATCCTGCCATCACCCATAGTGATACCACAGTACAAGGACAAAATGATTGACTTCAACAATTGGCTAAGCTTCTGGTGTCATTCTAAGGGGATCCAGTATCTGTCTGCCTGGGATGACATGACTGACAAACCACGATGCTTTGCCAGAGATGGCCTGCAACTGCGCTCCTGGGATTCCGGATACTGGCTAAGGCTCTAGCCACCCCTATAGTGCCTTTTTTAGGCAAGGTTCAAATGACAAATTCACCACCCTAACAGGTACAGGCAAGAAGAATCTGAGGGTATTGCTACTCAATGCTAGAAGTCTAAACCTCAAAATGTACTCAATCAAGGCACTCCTTAAAATGGAGAACATCGACATCTGTGCAGTGACAGAGACCTGGTTCAAGGCTCCAGAGAGTACCCCTGCATTACCAGGCTATAATTCATACCACACCTTTCAGCCACCTAACCTGGACCGAAACACTAAAGGTGGAGGCATGTCCATATTCATTAAGGATATCCACACCTCCAGGCTAGTTGCTCAGCAAAATGCATCCGAGATTATCCAAGTGCAACTAACTCTGGGCAAGACCGCAATCCAAATTGTAGCTTGCTACAGATCCCCCACCATGCCCCAGGATTCCCACTCCTCATTTCTTAATACACTGGAAAATATTAGGTACAACCTAACACCCTAATAATGGGCGATTTCAACTACCCCACCATTAACTGGGAAAACTACTCATGTACCAACTCTTGTGCTCAACGTTTTCTGGAGTTCATAAATTCCAATGCCATGGATCAACTTATCCACACCCCCACCAGGGGCAGCAATATCCTAGACCTGGTTATTACCAACATGGGCTCCACACCAGAGGTCAATTCCTCGTTGGTCAGATCCGACCACAAGCTAATCACTCTAGACAGCCACATCCCTCCCCTACCCACCATTAGGGAAACCACAGTAAAAAATTTCTCCAAATCCAACTTCACGCTTCTTAAGACAGAAGTGGCAAACTTCATGACACCCATGCTGATGGACAATAGAGGTATGACTGCTGAATCCTACACAAATACACTTTATAAGCACTTACACGAGTGCATGGATCGTGCAATCCCTAACAGAACCAAGATGCTATCCTCCAAAAAAAGGAAGCCAATCTGGTGGTCCCCTGCCATAAACAAACTCTACAACAGAAGAAAGAAACTGTTGCAAAAAGAGTAAAATCCCATGATTGGAGAAACTACCTGGTCAGCCTCAGTAAGAAGCTGAGATCCCTCATAAAATCCTCCAAAGCTAGTTATGAAAACAAAATTGCCACTGACTCTAAAGACAACCACAAAGCATTCTATAGCTATGTCAAGAATCTCAATGGCAACACTCAGATCTGCTCTGAGTTACAGCACAATGGCACTAAATATACAGAACCAACTGATATTGCCAACATCCTAGCAGATAGGTTCGGTGCTAACTTTACCCCCCTGTCATCCCCTAAAGGGCCCATCTCTATACAAGAAGAATGCAAAGTTCCTGTAATCACAGCTGCACAGGTAAAAAACACACTATCCAAAGCCAAGAACACAGCATCCATGGGACCTGACGACATCCCAGGCTGTGTTCTACATGAACTACAGAACGAACTGCCACCCCACCTAAGTACCATGTTCAATCACAGCCTCACCTCAGGCTATGTGCCCACTGAATGGTGCACAGCGACAGTTATCCCACTCCACAAAGGGGGTAACCACCAAAGACCCCAGAAACTACTGCCCCCATTAGCCTAACGAGCCTGGTCTGCAAGGCTATGGAACGTGTCATCATGGAACTTATAAACAGTGACATTGGTAATCTCCAAACTCAGGACCCCACCCAGTTCAGGTTTGTAAAAGGCCGATCATGTCTCCTAAACCTGATAGACTTCTTTGAAGCAGTCACCAAAGCTGTAGATGAGGGTAAGGTAGTTCACACAGCCTATCTAGATCTCACCAAGGCTTTCGACACCATCCCCCACTCTGGAATTATAGATAAACTCATTAAACTAGGTATAAATCCCCATGTCACAAGATGGGTTGCCAACTGGCTCACTGACAGAACCCACACTGTGAAAGTAGCAGACTCCAAATCCAACTTCAGACTGTGACAAGTGGAGTACCACAGGGTTGAGTCCTGGGTTATCTCCTGTTTGGTATCTACTTCTCTGAAGTACAGGCCAACACAGACGGTCTTTGGCTAACAAAGTTTGCAGATGACTGCAAACTAGGAGCCATAATCAAAACTTCAAAAGATGTGGACATCCTACAAAAGGGCCTCGCTGAGACAGATGCCTGGTGTCAAAGCCATGGCCTCAAGCTCAATGCCAAAAAGTGCACTGTCATCCCTTTTGGTAAAAACTCAGTACCCATGAACTACCACATAGGCGGTAGTCTACTTAACACTGAAAGTGTGATAAGAGACCTCGGGACACATGTGGACAGCAGTCTCTCCTTTGATAATCACATCGCCACAGTAGTCAGGAAATCCTTCTACGTGGCACACCTCATCACAAAAGGTTTCTCATCCAGGAAAAAAGAGGTCATTGTTCCTCTCTACTCGTCACTCATTAGACCCATTATAGAGTACAATGCCCCTTTTGGTATGTACCTCACAAGACATCTGCAACAACTGGAAAGGCCACAGAAATACCTCACAAAGAGGATTACCAGCCTCAAACAGATGCCCTATGCAGACCGTCTCAAAAAACTGCAGCTTTACTCCGTTGCATATCGCCTACTCTGAGGCAATCTCTGCCTAACACACAAAGCTATGTCAAACCCAGAGCTTTTAGACATGCTCCACTTAAAGAAATCCCAATCCCTACGAGCTACATGGTCTAGGGACCTAAACCTTGTCACCACAATAGACAGAACATGCTGGAGGGATAGATTCCTGTCCCAGAGACTTCCCATACTCTGGAACAAACTACCTATCTATATCAAACAAAGCTCCTCATTAGCACTCTTCAAGAAAAATCTTGATGATTGGATGGGAGATAGAAAATTCACCCCGGGGATCACTTCTGTGGCTCTGCTCAACAGGGGCACAGGAAAATAATTTTCTTGGGTGGCGAAAGCCAGGGTGCCTTTGGCTAGTCTTATATAGGCCCTAGGGCCAATAGCCTAGTACCTGCCTAAGAACCTATATGTTGGAGGTTATATTTGTCATGTAATATGGTTCTTAGATTTCAAACCATAACATTTTAGAGGCACTTCTGTAAAAAGATGTAACAGATACTGTACAAGTCTGTACTAATATATTTTTGTAGATCAGTATATCATTTTTTTACTTCTGTAACTATTAATCATGAGGCCTCTTCCTACTGGTTTTGACTCCACTCATTCCCCTGGCTTTGAGAAGTCTGCAATACAATGGTGGGAGTATGACACAGTGAATGGCACCGCTGCCACCAATGTTATAGGGTGATACCACTGGCACTACCACTGGGACCTCCAGATGGCAGGGTACCACACACACTGTAATGTCAATAAGGTTGGCATCAATGGGGTGCCAAAGGGAGAGGTAACAGTGAGAAACTGCACACAAGTCTCTTTCAATAATTAATTCACAAAATACTACCTGGCCCAAGAACATAAGGGAATATGCATTGCAGTCCTGGGTATGGGCTTCCAATTTCCTCACCCAAACCAGACTACACACAGACCACTTACAGAGCTGCGTCATTGGTCAGACACCACTAGGCCTCTTAGCTGTCACTGTCTTTCTATTAACTAAGTTAATGAGTGCCACTTTATAGTAATTGTCTTTCATACAAAGTATTATTTTCAGACACACACACACACACACACACACACACACACACACACACACACACACGCACACCTTCAATTTCCCACAGCTTTCTTCCTGATATGAAAAACCCTATTGTCAAGAATCTCAATGGCAACACTCAGATCTGCTCTGAGTTACAGCACAATGGCACTAAATATACAGAACCAACTGATATTGCCAACATCCTAGCAGATAGGTTCGGTGCTAACTTTACCCCCCTGTCATCTCCTAAACGGCCCATCGCTATACAAGGAGAATGCAAAGTTCCTGTAATCACGGCTGCACAGGTAAAAAACACACTATCCAAAGCCAAGAACACAGCATCCATGGGACCTGACGACATCCCAGGCTGTGTTCTACATGAACTACAGAACGAACTGCCACCCCACCTAAGTACCATGTTCAATCACAGCCTCACCTCAGGCTATGTGCCCACTGAATGGTGCACAGCGACAGTTATCCCACTCCACAAAGGGGTAACCACCAAAGACCCCAGAAACTACCGCCCCATTAGCCTAACGAGCCTGGTCTGCAAGGCTATGGAATGTGTCATCATGGAACTTATAAACAATGACAGTGGTAATCTCCAAACTCAGGACCCCACCCAGTTCGGGTTTGTAAAAGGCCGATCATGTCTCCTAAACCTGATAGACTTCTTTGAAGCAGTCACCAAAGCTGTAGATGAGGGTAAGGTGGTTCACACAGCCTATCTAGATCTCGCCAAGGCTTTCGACACCATCCCCCACTCTGGAATTATAGATAAACTCATTAAACTAGGTATAAATCCCCATGTCACAAGATGGGTTGCCAACTGGCTCACTGACAGAGCCCACACTGTGAAAGTAGCAGACTCCAAATCCAACTTCAGACCTGTGACAAGTGGAGTACCACAGGGTTGAGTCCTGGGTTATCTCCTGTTTGGTATCTACTTCTCTGAAGTACAGGCCAACACAGACGGTCTTTGGCTAACAAAGTTTGCAGATGACTGCAAACTAGGAGCCATAATCAAAACTTCAAAAGATGTGGACATCCTACAAAAGGGCCTCGCTGAGACAGATGCCTGGTGTCAAAGCCATGGCCTCAAGCTCAATGCCAAAAAGTGCACTGTCATCCCTTTTGGTAAAAACTCAGTACCCATCAACTACCACATACGCGGTAGTCTACTTAACACTGAAAGTGTGATAAGAGACCTCGGGACACAGGTGGACAGCAGTCTCTCCTTTGATAATCACATCGCCACAGTAGTCAGGAAATCCTTCTACGTGGCACACCTCATCACAAAAGGTTTCTCATCCAGGAAAAAAGAGGTCATTGTTCCTCTCTACTCGTCACTCATTAGACCCATTATAGAGTACAATGCCCCTTTTGGTATGTACCTCACAAGACATCTGCAACAACTGGAAAGGCCACAGAAATACCTCACAAAGAGGATTACCAGCCGCAAACAGATGCCCTATGCAGACCGTCTCAAAAAACTGCAGCTTTACTCCGTTGCATATCGCCTACTCTGAGGCAATCTCTGCCTAACACACAAAGCTATGTCAAACCCAGAGCTTTTAGACATGCTCCACTTAAAGAAATCCCAATCCCTACGAGCTACATGGTCTAGGGACCTAAACCTTGTCACCACAATAGACAGAACATGCTGGAGGGATAGATTCCTGTCCCAGAGACTTCCCATACTCTGGAACAAACTACCTATCTATATCAAACAAAGCTCCTCATTAGCACTCTTCAAGAAAAATCTTGATGATTGGATGGGAGATAGAAAATTCACCCCGGGGATCACTTCTGTGGCTCTGCTCAACAGGGGCACAGGAAAATAATTTTCTTGGGTGGCAAGCCAGGGTGCCTTTGGCTAGTCTTATATAGGCCCTAGGGCCAATAGCCTAGTACCTGCCTATGAACCTATATGTTGGAGGTTATATTTGTCATGTAATATGGTTCTTAGATTTCAAACCATAACATTTTAGAGGCACTTCTGTAAAAAGATGTAACAGATACTGTACAAGTCTGTACTAATATATTTTTGTAGATCAGTATATCATTTTTTTACTTCTGTAACTATTAATCATGAGGCCTCTTCCTACTGGTTTTGAGTCCACTCATCCACTCATTCCCTGGCTTTGAGAAGTCTGCAATACAATGGTGGGAGTATGACACAGTGAATGGCACCGCTGCCACCAATGTTATAGGGTGATACCACTGGCACTACCACTGGGACCTCCAGATGGCAGGGTACCACACACACTGTAATGTCAATAAGGTTGGCATCAATGGGGTGCCAAAGGGAGAGGTAACAGTGAGAAACTACACACAAGTCTCTTTCAATAATTAATTCACAAAATACTACCTGGCCCAAGAACATAAGAGAATATGCATTGCAGTCCTGGGTATGGGCTTCCAATTTCCTCACCCAAACCAGACTACACACAGACCACTTACAGAGCTGCGTCATTGGTCAGACACCACTAGGCCTCTTAGCTGTCACTGTCTTTCTATTAACTAAGTTAATGAGTGCCACTTTATAGTAATTGTCTTTCATACAAAGTATTATTTTCAGACACACACACACACACACACACACACACACACACACACACACACACGCACACCTTCAATTTCCCACAGCTTTCTTCCTGATATGGTAAGACTACCACCAATATGGGTTAGGACCAGAGACACCCAATTACTTGTTGCTCTTCTTAATTCAGCTAAATATGAAATCATACAAATTAATCTCTTTCTGTGGAAGTAGGCCTACGAAGTCTAATGGGAGGCAAGTGCTACACAGCTTTTTAACCAACAGTACAAATAATGCTCACCCTCTTCTCAGATAAATGACACTACATCAATATACTTTTAATAATAGACATCAGCCACAACAGCTTAAAGATTAATAAATGAACTTTACTTAAATAATAAAGAAAACCATGCAAATACAGTTGGCACACCTAGAGAAATAAAGTCAAAGGTGATACAAATAGGATGCACACTGAAAGAAAAAGCTCTGAATATCTAAGTCCACTGACATTATGTTGTGCAGAAATACCATCTCTAATGATCATAGGGTAGATGTATTAATAAGTAATACTCACAGATTTGTCCACCACAAACAAGACAAAATTTTAATTTCTAGCATAACATAGTACAGTTACACATAATACTTTCCCTAGCCCCCAACTAGTCATTACATTAAATAATTTTCCTGACACAGACGAAAACGTGTTTAGACCAGTTCTGTATGAACATTTTTTCAGGAACTAAAGCTTAATAGCCAGTATATATCTAAGTCTGCTTCCTCCCAGTGGCTCCACCCTGGTGTCTTAGTGATATGTAAGCCATTAACTCCATTGTAGATTACAATTACATCTGAAAAGAAAAAAAAATCACAAGAGAAGACAGCAAGTCTAGAGATTCAACACACATTAAAATATATTTCCTGTTCTTTTATATTCAAAAGGACAACAGTCACACATTCCTAAGCTGTATGAACAACAACCTGATTACAGAAACAAGAAAGAAGAGAAATAAAAAAATACATTACATTTTTAACTGACTTACTTTAGCCTGCGTCTACCTCTGGCATCACAACTCTCCCCTTTAAGAACCTCAGCCAAGTCTTCTGGAGACATCTGCCAGGAAACAATGCTTGAGACAAGTGTGCAGTCTTTTGGCATATTACCCCATACCTTTTTGTAGACAGACCATCTGTATTACTGTTAGCACTATCACATCTGTGTTTGCTAGCCATATTACAGGACTGCAGGTTTAATTGCCGTCTAAAAAAGTTCTCCATTCTGACCACTTGCTCTATGCAACCATTTTAAAGTTTATACTCTGTAACCGCAGTGAACATTCTGTCAAACAGGTAAGGCCACAACTTTTGCAAAGCCCAAATATTACCCAGTCTTTATATGTAGCTGCATAAAACTCTTCCCTGAACTGAAATCTGCAGATCAGGTACACAATATGGTATTGCTTTTCCTCCGAAAAAATCTGGCTAGGTGCAGATCCCAACCCATAGTTAGAAGCATCTACCTGTACCATAAATTCTTGACTATAATCAGGGCAGGCTAGAAAAGAAGGTCCAGTAAAAGCTTCATTGAGCTTTTGAAATGCCTGTTCACAGACTACTGACCAGACAACCTTAACTAGTCTATTTTCCTGACAAGTTCTGTAAGAGGAGTAGCTGTCATACAACACTGTGTAATGAACTGCCTATACTATCCTGCTGTCCCAAAGAATGCCCATATCTGTTTCTTGGTAGTAGGCGTGGACCATACCCAAATAGCCACAACCTTAACAAGATCTGATCTAATTTTTCCAACAGTCACTCTGTGACACAGACAGTATACCTCTTTCACACCCACCTGACACTTAAAAGCCTTAAGCCTTAATAATCAATCTAGCTCTTCACAGTCTGCTCAACACTTCCCTGACATGTTGCACATGTGTTGGCCAGGACCAGCTGTAGATGATAATGTCATTCAGGGAGGCAAGGGAGTAATTTCCAGCTCCTGCTATGATGAAATTTACCAGCCTCTGGAAATTGCTAGGACATTTGTCTTATCAAAGGGTATTTTTGTAAACTCATACAACATGAATGGTGTCACAAACACTGATCTATCCCTGGCTGTTGTCAAAAGAGTACCTTCCAGGGACCCTTGATCAAGTCAATAGTAGTTAGATACTTAGCCCCACCTAATTGCTCTAAGGCTTCATCTGTCCTGGGCATGGGGTAGGCATCTGACTGTGTGACTTTTCATTTTCCTGAAGTCCAAACAAAACCGGGTGTTGCCATCTTTCTTTGACAACAGCATCACTGGTGAGGCACAGGGCTGCTGAACTCTTGGATTACTCCCAGTTCCAACATGTATTTCAGCTCCTCTGTCAGAGTTGGTCTAACTCTTTCAAGCATGCTTTAAGAAGTTTGTTTGATGGGTGATTGATGTCCTACATATACATGGTTCTCCACCAGGTAGATAGATCCTGGCTTACCAGTAAACATAGCACCAATTCCTGCAATCCTGCTTGGATTTCCTGAACCTGGCTAAGATTTACTTGTGAGGAGACAGTTACCCATCCACCAAAGTATCAGACCAAGCATTATTGAGAAAGTCTATCTCCGTATCCCCCTGTGGCTCTTCCTGAAACTCACTGCAGATATTGAGCAACACCGTCTCTGCAATTACAGGGCTTTACCATGTTAACATGGTAGAGTTTGTGCTTTTGTCTGTCAACTCCATCATGTAGTTGACATCACTCACCTTTTTTACAATACTGAAGTAGCTCTCCCAGGCTGTCTGCAGCTTATTGTTTCTCACAGGAATAAGTACCACAATCTATTGCCCTACAGAACACTCTTTGACTCTGGCTGTCCTGTCATACTAGAAGTTTTGCTGCTGTTGTGTCTATATTAAGTGCTCCTGGGCTATCCCCATGAGCTCAGTAAGCTTAGCCCTGTGGTTTAGAATATACTCCAATATACTCAACATACCATGTTCAATCATAGCCTCACGTCAGGCTTTGTGCCCACTGAATAGTGCACAGCAACAGTTATCCCACTCCATAAAGGAGGATCCACCACTGATCCTCAGAACTATCACCCTATTAGCCTGACGAGCCTGGTCTGCAAGGCTATGGAATGTATCATCATGGAATTCATAAACAAAGACATTGGTAACCTCCAAACTCTGGACCCCACCCAGTTCAGGTTTGTGAAAGGCAGATCTTGCCTCCTGAACCTGGTCGACTTCTTTGAGGCAGTTACCAAAGCCATAGATGAGGGTAAGTTGGTTCATGCAGCTTATCTTGACCTCCCCAAGGCTTTCGACACCATCCACCATTCTGGAATTATAGCTAAACTCACTAAACTAGGTATAAATTCCTATGTCACAAGATGGGTTGCCAACTGGCTCACTGACAGAAGCCACACCTTAAAAGTTGCAGACTCCAAATCTGACTTCAAACCAGTGACAAGTGGAGTACCACAGAGTTCAGTCCTGGGACCTCTCCTGTTTGGTAAATACTTCTTTGAAGTACAGGCTAACACAGAAGGCCTCTGGCTAATGAAGTTCACAGATGACTGAAAACTAGGAGCTATAGTCAAGTCCCCAAATGATGTGGACATCCTACAGAAGGGCCTCACTGAGACAGATACCTGGTGTCAGAGCCAAGGCCTCAAGCTCAATGATAAAAAGTGCATTGTTATCCCCTATGGTAAAAAATCTGCACCCATGAACTACCACATAGGCGGCAGTCTTCTTAACACCGAATGTGTGATAAGAGACATTGGGACCCAGGTGGACAAAAGTCTCTCCTTTGATAATCACATTGCCACAGTAGTCAGGAAAGCCTTCTACATAGCACACCTCATCACAAAAGGGTTCTCATCCAGGAAAAAAGAGGTCATTGTTCCCCTCTACTCAACAGTCATTAGACCCATTACAGAGTACAACGCCCCTTTTGGAAGGTACCTCACAAGACATCTGCAGCAGCTGGAAAGGCCACAGAAGTACCTCACAAAGAGAACTACTGGCCTCAAACAGATGCCCTACACTGATCGTCTCAAAAAACTTCAGCTACACTCTGTAGCATATCGCCTGCTCCGAGGTGATCTCTGCCTAACATATAAAGCTATGTCAATCCCAGAGCTGTTGGACATGCTACACCTAAAGAAATCCCAATCCCCCCCAGTTACACACTCTAGGAACCTAAACCTTGTCACCACAATAAACATGACTTGCTGGAGGGATAGATTTCTGTCCCAGAGACTTTCCATACACTGGAACAAGCTACCCATCTATGTCAAGCAAAGTTCCTCATTAACACTCTTTCAAGAAAAATCTTGATGAGTTAATGGGAAATAGGAAATACACCCTGGGGATCACTTCTGTGGCTCTACTCGACAGGGGCACAGGAAATTAACTTTCTTGGGTTGGCATAAGCCAGGGAGCTTTGTTGGCTAGGCTTACTTAGGCCCTTGGGCCGATAGCCTAGTACCTACGTATGAACCTATGAACCTATACTCTATGGGAACTGCACTCACCCTCCCACTCATCACAAACTAAATCCAGGGTTTCCTTTATCCTGTGATCATAAATTAGCTGAAAGGGTAAAAAGTCTGCCTTGGGTTCTTAACTGTATACAAAAAGAAAATGGAGCAGATACTTGTCCCACTCTCTCCTGAACTGGTCTGCAAATGCCCTAAACATGGTCTGCAGCATAGAGTTTTACCTTTCCACCAGACCATTTGTCTGTGGATGGTAGGAGGTAGTCTTCAGGTATTTTACCCCATGGTGCTTCCACAAGCATGCTAGCAGGTCTGATGTAAAGTGGGCAACTATAGCCATCAATATTTTCCTAGATAAATCTCCCCTACTGAAAATGTTCAGCAAAGAATTTGTTACCTTATCTGCTTCAATGGTAGACAACTCTACCACATCTGAGTACCTAGTGGCATAATCCACTACTACCAGGATATACTTCTAACCTGTATAACTTGGTGTACTCAGATGTGTTACTCTCTATCTATCTATCTATCTATCTATCTATCTATCTATCTATCTATCTATCTATTATATGTGTGTATAGCTACCCATGAAGTGCTGATATATTTAGTTGCACTTTCATCTACATTTGTTGTGTATTCTCTAAACTTCTTTCTGTACAACTCTAGGGTTGGTTTATAACAAGCAAACATTCTTTAACTTTTGCATTACTTATACAATCTATATCACTGAGTTTAGAAATTGTATGCATAGCTTTAATGTTTCATTGTTTTCACTACAAGCTGAATACCTTGAAAGACCTTTAAAGAGCTTGCCACCAAAAAAAGTAAGATCAAAATCTCTATTACCTAACCAATGATCCAAATTATTCTTCAAAGTGTTAGTCAACTCAGATTTTCTAATACTTAAAAGTTCCAAGACATACAAGCGCTTCCATTAAATGAATTATAACACACAGGAGATCGATCAGTCTTTACACTAACCAGAAATTTATTGTTCCTTGTAATTATGAAATGTTTCTTGCTATGAACACCTACACAATCTCCAAAATTACAGTCACTAACACATTTAAAATGTTTATAAAATCCCCCTAATAAACTGTATATAATGATAATGATAATGATAATAACATCAACCTTCATTTATAACTCGAGCCCCTCAAACCAGATATCCTGCTAATGAATTGCTTTCGTATTGTTTCTAATCTACATAACTGAACACTATTGTACATTAAACATGTCCCGCAGTATTCAATTGTTGGTCTAATTAAAATTGTATAATGAGGAAGTAAAGCCTATCAGTCCCTGCTAGCAACAGTCCTGAATATGTTCCTCATTTCATAATAGCAGTTCCTTAGAACCCCCATCTAATGCGATTCAAAGCTGAGGTTGATATCAAATTTAACTCCTAAGTTATAATAACAGTCACCTCTTTAATACTTTGATTATTTAAGGTATAAGGGTAGTAAGGATTACCTAAGTCAAAATATATAACACAGGTCTCTCATATCATTAGACTTTGCCCATAAATTTATATTACCAAAATAAGCTTGAACACAAAACTGATCTGATATACTTGAAATTATAGAGCCAATCTTGTCATCATGCACACATTTACTTAACCAGATCTTACTATCATTTGGAAAACTAGTCATAAAAATATCAAAGAGAAGAGGAGCCAACACAGAACCCTGGAGGAGACCGACACTACTCAGCCCCTATTCAGATAAAGAACAGCCAAATACAACTCTATCCCACAAACCAGTTATCCACCTGAGCACATAAACATCAATATAATAATCTTGTAAAAGTGAAATGATCCTATTATGTGGCATACTATCAAAAGCGTTAGACATGTCCAAATATATATTACATCCATTGCTAAGCCATCATCCAATGCCTCCCAGAAGGAATAACAGAATAGCTTTACCCATGCGCAAAAACATTAGAAACTTTACCCACTGCCTCAGTCAACTTGGTCCACGCCAAGACACTTATAAAACTATCCAAATTATCCCCCTCTTTGTAGTATGGAAAAGTGTTGTGGATTGATTTCTCCCTCCCAATGATACAAGTGTCTCTGTCGTACAAATATCATCTCCTTGTCATGCTAAAATTTCCCTTCTCATTCATCTACTTGTGCCTGCTGTCTCTGCACCTCCATCAGTTACATCTGCTCAGATTCCTCAAGTTCCAATATGCTTCATTTCAACTGAAAGTCTCTGTAATGCAAGTTGGCCCTTAAAATCTTCCTGGGATAGAACTGACTGTTTTTTGCCTGCTTCCTGAACACTTTCTCCAAGCAGAGTTGTGCACAAAGATGCCATAATTTCCTCTCTGGACATATTAGCCTGATGGATTCCTTCTGCATTGCATTCCTTTGCCAGTTGTGCCACTGACATTTTAGCACAGTTGTCAGAAGAGCTAATTTTCTGTCCATTCCTAAACCAAGCTGCCGAAAAATAAAATAACTGTTTTATACAACCAAACCCTGTATATTTTGTCTTGTGGTTGTGAGGGTTAACAAACACACTTAGACACACCTTTAGTAACAAAGCTGTTTTAGGTTAAGTAACTTCAGTTCCATTATTCTCACCACTGGCCACCAAATGAGAGTGAGAGAATGACACCACAATCACCAAAGGTAAGGGGAGATGATACCACTGTTACAAGTGCTCCCTCCATATGGCAAGATACCACCCACTGTAATGTCAAGGTAGCTGGTACCAATGGGGCTTGAATTCCAACCCTGCCAAGCAAGGGTGAAGTAATAGCAAGAAAGTACACACAATTCAGTTTCAATAATTAATTCACAAAATGCTACCATGCTCAAAGAACATAAACAGAATATGCACTGCTTTCCTGGGTTGGGTTTCAAACCTCCACATGCAAACCATTCTGCATACAGACCATTTAAATAGTTGAGTATTTCCTAAGCACACACAGGCTTCTTCCTCACTGTGCTCTTCTCTCTCTGTGAACCAGTGTCTTCCAGTGCGCCTTTATCTAGTGTACTTGCCTTTCACCCAAAGTATTATTTTCACACACACACACACACACACACACACACACACACACACACACACACACACACACACACACACACAATTCTCATAGAAGGCTGGCAGAATTCTCATATTATCTGTAAATTTTTTCCTGATATAGTAACACTGCCACCACTTCAGGTTATGGCCAGAAACACCCAATTACAACTACTTTTATTAAGCCAAATATGAAATCATATGCTTTAATCTCTTTCATTGGTAGTAGGCCTAAACAGTCAAATGGGAGATATCTGCCACACAGCTTATTAACCAGTGGTTGTAAATAATGCTCACCTTCTCAATTGAAACAATAGTACAAAAATATACTTTTAATAAATCATAGATATCTGCCACAAGAGTGTAAAGGTTAATAACTGAATTGTGCAAATATAGATTAAAATATACAAAGGGTGGCACACATAAGAGAAATAAAATAAAAGGCAATAAAAATAAAAACCTAAGCTCCAGATACCTAAGTTCTGTGCCTATATTTTGCAACACAAATACTGTCCCTAATTACCATAACTTAGATATACCAATACCTAGTACTCACAGACTGGTCCACTACAAACAAGAAAGAAATGTCTTCAACTCTAGCATAACATCATAGGATCAAGGAAGTTACTACGCTATTGGCTCTGAGGCCCTTACAAGCCTAGCCAAGAATTTAACCCATGTTCTGACAAGTCAGCACCCCATGCCCCTGTCCAGCAGGGACATAGGTGGAATCCCAGGGTTGTATTTTCTGTTACCCATCCAGTTATCCAGGTTGCACTTAAAAAAGATAATGAGGTAGTGTGCTTGACGTGGAGAGGGAATATATTTGACAGAAGGGGGAGTCTCAGGGGCACAAATCTGTCCTGCCAACAAGTCCTATCGATGTCACATACCAGATTGAGGTTGCAAGTATGGGTTACTCAAGTGGAGCTTGACTTGCAGATATGCAGTTGTCCCATGAAGGTGGGGTCTGAGATTGCTTTGTATGCCAGACAGCGGACACCTCTGAGGAGTCTGTATGAGACTGAATAAGAGGGACAGGGCTTTTACCCTACCTGTGTATGGTAGATGTTTGAGGCCTTAGATTTTCCTGGTGAAGAACCTTTGTGATCTCTCCAGCTGCTGCATGCGATTTGTGAGGTACATGCCAAAAGGGGCATTGTACTCAGTAATGGGTCTTATACGGGAAGAATACAAGGATGTTATGACCGCCTTGTCCCTGGATGAGAGGGTCTGTACTAGGATGTCAACAGGGCTGTTCATCGAACACCCTGACATCGACAATCTCCACCAAAATACCAAAACTTCGAATGGCCACAAAAGCAATTTTTTTTCCCAGGGAAAAAAATCACTGGGCCAAAAATAAACAAAACAAATCATCAAACACTATGAAGTGGGGGGGCTTCACCCCCACACCCCCAGATGTGGAGGGCTGTGCCCCCCACACAACCCCTACCTAAATGTACCAACTCTGAGATCGCACTTCAGTGGAGGAAATGGCATATTCCAGACAATGGCCAAGCGATTTTTTTTCCCCTGGAAAAAATTTGCTTATGTAGCCATTTGGAGTTTTGGTATTTCAGTGGATATGTGACGATGAAAGGGCATTCGATGAACAGCACTTTTAAAAATGTAATATAGACCCAGATGAGATAACCTTACTAATGAGGTGGGCCATGTAGAAAGCTTTCCATACAATGGAGGCAATATGGTCGCCAAAAGTCAGTTTCCTATCAAACTGGGTGTTCAAGTCCCACACGAATGATTGGATGCTTAGGACCTTGTTATTAATGTGATAATTTCTGGGGATGTCACTGTCCACAAAGGGTATTATGATGCATTATTTGGCATTTAGTTTGAGGCCATGTTTCTGGCACAAGTCATCTGTTTGGGTGAGACCCTCTTGGAGGATGTCCACATCACTAGGGGAATTGATGACAGCTCCCAGCTTGCAGTCATCTGCTAATCTGGTCAGCCATAGCTTGCTGGTTTTGGCCTGCACCTCAGAAAAGTAAATCCCAAACAACAGAGGCCCCAAAACTGACCCCTGGTACACTATTCTTTATGGGTCTACTGCTTGAGGTGGCATCCTCTATTTTGACTAGGTGGGTTCTATCAGTGAGCTAGTTTGCTACCCATCTGGTAACATATGGATTGATGCTGAGTTGCAAGAGTTTATCTATTATACCCAAGTAGAGAATAGTATTGAAAGCTTTAACCAGGTCAAGGCAGGCAGTGTGCACTGTCTTCCCCTTGTCCATGGTTTTGGTGACTGTCTCAAAGAGGTCAACCAAATTTTCCAGGCATGACCTCCCCTTGATGAAGCCAGACTGTGTGGGATCGAGTATTTGGAGGTTGCCAATGTCCTTGTTAATGAGGTCCATGATAATCCATTCCCTGGCCTTGCAGATCAGGCTAGTTAGGCTGATGGGTCTATAATTTCCAGGATTGGTGGAAGCTCCACCTTTGTGCAAAGGGTTGACAGTGGCTGTCCTCCACTCGGCTGGGATGAAGCCAGTATTCAGACTTTGGTTGAATAGGGTGCGTAATGGTGCTGCAAGTTCCTGCCTGAGTTCTTGTAAGATGCAGCCTGGGATGTTATCAGGTCCCATGGAGACTGTATTTTTTGCCTTTGAAAGGGCAGTGATGACTTGCTCCCTAGAGATAAGGGGAGTGGGGCAGGTGCTGGGGATGTCCTGGTTTACTGATGGGGGGACAGAGGAGTGAAGTTTTCACTGAACCTGTCTGCCAGCAGGTTGGCTATATCTGCAGTGTTTGTGTATGTGGTGTCCTTGACCACCAGTTCTGACCAGATCTGAGTGCTTCCTTTGAGATTACATACATACGTGAAGAAGGTCTTATGATTGTCTTTAGTATATATGGCCAGTTTGGACTCGAAGTTTGCTTTGGAGGATTTCACTAGTGGTCTTATTTTCTTGTTCAGGCCAGTTAGGCACCTGATCCATCTTGGTCCTGGGCAGCAATTTTTTCCTTTTATTATAGAGTTTATTTATTGAAGATGTCCACCAGACAGGTTTACTCTTCCTCGAGGAGGAGGATTTTGTCCTGTCGGTTATTCCTGATTTCATGTAGCTGTATAAATGCTTGTATAGTACTTTGGTGTAGGTTTGGACATATGTGCCAGTTCCTATGAAGAGGCAGAGAGAGGGGGCTGTGAAACTGTTTATACCTTCCCTCAGGAGGTTGTAATCTGCTTTGGAGACTTTTTTTTTGTTTGACCCTAGCTGGGGGATGGTCAGGGGAAATGGAGACTTCGAAAGTAACCACTTTGTGGCCGGATCTTACCAGGGAGGATGACACTGTAGGGATGCTGCAGTGGTTGCTCATGTTGGTTAATACCGAGTCCAAGACATTATCACCTCTTGTGTGGGTGTTGACCAGCTGGTCCAAGGCATTTGCATTGACGAAATCAAGGAATCTCTGGGCATTTGGGTTTTGCCATGAGGAGTTCTTCCAATCTATGGTTGGATAGTTAAAGTCGCCCAGGATCAGGGTAAAGGGTTGAATCTTGATAAATTCAATGATGTCCAGACAGGCAGAGTGGGCATCTTGAGTCAAAGTTGGGGGCCTGTAGCTAGCTATGATTTGAATATGGGTCTAGTCAATGGTTAACTGCATGTGGAGTGTGTCCTGTGTGTCAAACTATTTGACCAGACTGGAGGTGTGTATAGCTTTAATATATACTGCAACTCCACCTGCTTTTGCTTTGCTGCCCAGGGTTTGGGGTCTGAATGTATGACAGGATGAGTAACCTGGTATAGCTGGGATGCTCTCTTCAGCTTTGAACCACGTTTCTGTGACTGCACAAATGTCAGCTTCTTCCAGGGTTAAGAATGCTTGCAGTGAGTGCAGTTTCATGTTTAGACTCCTAGCATTTAGCAGCATGACCTTTAATTTGTGTTTTGATGAAATTTTCATGTTAGTAATTTTGACCTCATGGCATTGCCTAAAGAAGGCACTATGGGGGAGGCAACAGCCTTTGCCAGAAGCCTGAAGCCTAAGGGAGACAGATGCAGGCCATTTCTGTCAAAGCATCATGATCTGTCGATCATGTCTTCCCAGGCTGTCAGGTACTAGATCCCCTCGGGATGACACCAGAAACTAAGCCAATTGTTAAGGTCAGTCAATTTCTGTTTGTATTGAGACATCATTCTGGGTGATAGTAGAATGCTGCCTAAGGCTAGGACCATATCTGCCTGGGACACATATTCAGAAAGCTCAATCATGTTCCTCTTCATATAGTCCAGGGAGGTATGTTTCAAGCCATTCACACCAACATGGACTATGACAGAGTCATAACAGTATCTGTTGTTGAGAGATTTGAGTGCTTCCTTGATATGGCAAATTCTGGCACCTGACAAACAAATAACCGTGATTTTCTCCTTATCCAGCCTGGTGAGGGGCACATGTGTGTGTCTCACAATGAAGTCTCCTAACATAGCAGT
The DNA here is from genome assembly GCF_019279795.1 of Protopterus annectens. NCBI lineage: Eukaryota > Metazoa > Chordata > Ceratodontiformes > Protopteridae > Protopterus > Protopterus annectens. Next base: position 339,641,699 of record NC_056729.1, read on the forward strand.
TATATACAGTTTCCCCATCCCCAAAGGGACATCACATTCCTGGAATTGGAGAAAACTCTTTTACTTGTCATGACAATGTTTCTGTAGGAACAAAAGCTTAATCGCCAATACATATCCAAGTTTGCTTCCTTCCTTTGGCCCCACCTTGGTGTCTTAGTGATATGCAACTCATTAAATCTACTAGGGATTGCAGCAGTTACATCTGAAATGAAATGAAAGACAGATCCTTGCCTTTCATCTGTTTCTTTTTTCTACAATCAAAGGAGAAGACACAAGTCTAAAGGTCCAATTACCTTTAAAATATATTCCCTGTTTATATTCAAAAGGAAAAAAATATACATTCCTAAGCTATGAGAACAACTCACTGGTCATAAACAAAAGAAAAAAGAAAGAAAATACATTATATTTCAACTAAGTTTTCTTTGTCTGTCATTACCCATGGCATCACAGAGAGCTGACCAGAGGGAGCATCATGCAGGCAGTTCACTATGAATCCCTCTCCATTACCCTGGTGGCTAACATGGGCACCCACATCATCTTAGGGCCTGCTATGTATTGTGTGTGTGTGTGTGTGTGTGTGTGTGTGTGTGTGTGTGTGTGTGTGTGTGTGTGTGTGTGTGTGTGTGCGCGTGCACCCACACTTCCACCCTCATGCTAATGAACTACCATCACAATTATGTGATAGACAAGGCCATGTCCCTAGCCTTGGATGTTTTTTTGGGGTCATACAAGCCTCTTCTTGCATGATGGTAATTGGCCATCTGAAGCCATTTCTCCCTTCCCTGAGTATGGATAAGCCAGCATCTGCCAGTCACTCCCATCCTTTCCTGCCCAGCCATTTTGGCATTCCTTTTACTATTCAAACTCAGGTTGCCAGGGTCATAGGCAGGACTTTATGCATCTATATCAGAGAGAGATGGATGCTCAGTTTGAGTGATATAATGTTATGTTATTTTTTTATTATTATTTGTCTTTGTCAGTCTGTAATTGGACTGAACCTAGGGTCATTTTCAGTCACAAACTATGTTTTAAGATTACACAGAGTCATAAGCAATTACATCATAGATCATCACAAGCAAAACAGAGTCATATAGAAGTTACATTACATCCCCATGAGCAAATACGTTTAGTTTAGTAGCTGCAAATCAATTACACTGCACATTATCATAAACAAATGCTTCAGTGTATAGCACGCAATAGTTGAGTTCATTACACAACATACAACAGTTAATACATTTATAATAGCAACATGAATGCAGAAAACAGCTGATATGAATTAAAATAAGACATACTAGATTAATGTCTATATATTTAGACACAGCATACAACAAAGATAGCAAATAAATCTGTTTACATGTATACAAAGGGCATCATTCTATTTAAGAGAGAGCTGTAAGGCTTAAAGAGACATTGTGAGGCTTCCTTCCAGATGGGTAGGTGCCCATAGCTTTTATCTGTACATCATTTATATTTGTAAGATGATTCCAGGTTCTTGTGGAGTTTTTCTTGAAGTATTTGTTAGCAAGACGTCTAAAGTCTGAGGGAAGATGGTTCTGGCTGGCAGAAATAATGTTGAGAAGCTTTGAATTCCCCTATAGAGCTTCCATAGGGTGGATGCTGCAGAGTAAGTGTTTTATCATTTCATTTTCATAGAAAGTATGCTGGAGTTTACTTTTCAAGAAGGGGCAGTGACTTTTGCAAAGTGAGATGATTGGAGAACATTGGATTTTGAGGATGAAGACATTTTTCCTGGTGTCAGAGGTAAGGTGACTACTGAAAGAGTAAGATGCTTTTAATTGAGTGGTGGCTTCAACTGTACAGGCATTTGTATTGTGTTTGACAGATAGTATAGGAGCGATATTGAGGTGGAGGTGACTGTATTCTTCTACCAATTGTAGATGTTTATTGTTCAGGGTCTTTATTTGTGCAGAGTTTATTTTAGACAGTCTTTAGACTTTACCAAAGAACACAGCAACAGTTCTGATGCCATTAAGAGTGAGTAGGTTTGTTGACAGGCAGCTACAGGGATCATTGAATCCTTCCTGAAGGTCTTTTTGCACTACTGTGGTGGAGTGGCCACTTCTGTGCAGGATTATGTAAGCTACTAAGACAGAAATGTTTCAGGTAGTGACAGTAGTGCCAAAGTCACTGAAAAATAGCAATGATAAGCTTAGAGGTGGGCCCTGGGTAACACCAGAGTAAAAGATGTCAGCTTGTGGTGAAACATTTAGACTTTACTGCAAATGTTCTATTTGTAAGACAGCTGCAGAAACAGCATACTTTATTAACACTAAGTGAGGTGAGCGTATTCGGCAATTTGTTATCATTTATGCTGTCAAAGGCTTTGTAAAAATCTCTAAATATAGCTTCCATCAAATGATCTTTTTTTTCATAGATGTATATATTTTATCTTTGACTATGTATATAGCAGAGAGGATGTTGTGGCCATTTCTGATGCTATATCATAATTCATTTAGTAGGCCTTTATATAAGTAATTCAACACTTGATAATTGATTAATTTAATTGATTCAAATGTCTTAGTTAATGAACACAGAATAAACATTGTCATTGCTAAATTTATATATATATATATATATATATATATATATATATATATATATATATATACACACACACACACACACATATATATATATATATATATATATATATATATATATATATATATATCAAAAGTTTACACACCCCTGTTAACATGCCAGATTTTTGTGATATAAAAAAATGAGACCACAATAAATTATTTCAAAACTTTTCGCAAACAAATCTGTTAGGGGAAAAATGTAAAAAATAAAAAACGTACAATAGGCTGATTGCATAAGTGTGCACGCCCTTAAACTAATACTTTGTTGAAGCACCTTTTGATTTAATTATAGCATTCGGTCTTCTTGGGTGGGAGTCTATCAGTATGACACATCTTGACTTGGCAATATTTGCCCACAATTCGTTGCAAAAGTGCACCATATCTGTCAGATTGTGCACAGCCCTCTTCAGGTCACCCCACAGATTTTCTATTGGATTTAGGTCTGGGCTCTGGCTGGACCATTCCAAAACTTTAATTTTCTTCTGGTGAAGCAATTCTTTTGTTGATTTGGATGCATGTTTGGGGTCATTCTCATGTTGAAAGGTGAAATTCCTCTTCATCTTCAGCTTTCTAGCAGATGCCTGAAGGTTTTGGGCCAAAAGTGACTGGTATTTAGAACTGTTCATAATTTTCTCCACCTTGACTAAAGCCCCAGTTCCAGCTGAAGAAAAGCAACCCCAAAGCATGATACTGCCACCACCATGCTTCACTATGGGGATGGTGTTCTTTTGGTGATGTGAAGTGTTGTTTTTGCCAAACGTACCTTTTAGAATTGTGGCCAGAAAAGTTTAACCTTGGTCTCATCAGACCATAACACGTTTTCCCACATGCTTTTGGGAGACTTGATGCATTGTTTTGCAAATTTTAGCTGGGTCTGGATGTTTTTCTGTGTAAGAAAAGGCTTCCTTGTTGCAACCCTTCCCCATAGCCCAGACATATGGAGAATGCTGGAGATTGTTGTCACATGTAATACACAACCAGTTCTTGCCAGAAATTCCTGCAGCTCCTTCAGTGTTGCTGTATGTCTCTTGGAAGCCTCCCTGACCAGTTTTTGTCTTGTCATTTCATCAGTTTTGGAGGGACGTCCAGTTCTTTGCAACGTCACTGTTGTCCCATATTTTCTCCACTTTTTGATGACTGTCTTCACTGTGTTCCATGGTATATCCAATGCCATGGAAATTTTTTTGTACCCTTCTGACTGATACCTTTCAACAATGAGATCCCTTTGATGCTTTGTAAGCTCTCTGTGAACCATGGCTTTTGCTGTAGCAGGAAACTGAGTAAATGTCAGGAAAACCCTACTAGGGACAGCTGAACTTTATTTGGGGTTTATCAGAATTTCTTTAATTGATGGCAGATGTGTACCCAAGAAGACTGACTGCTGTAATTAAATCCAAAGGTGCTTCAACAAAGTATTAGTTTAAGGGGGTGCACACTTATGCAACCACTTTATTGTACGTTTTTTTTTATTTTTTATATATTTCTCCCTAACAGATTTGTTTGTTTTTCAATTGAATTGTACAGGTTATAGGTCACATTAAAGATGGGAAGAGTTTTGAAATGATTTATTGTGGTCTCATTTTTTTATATCACAAAAACCTTGCATTTTAACAGGGGGTGTGTAAACCTTTTATATCCACTGTGTATATACATACACACACACATAAGTGCCAAAGTATCTTCGCCCGGAATCTCATAACAGTTACTGGATGCAGTGCTCATTGCTGGTAGGAAATTATGCAGACTACTCCTACAGTCCACAAGAATCAGTGGATGCCATTAAAGTATTTTACACTGCTGTCTACATCCACAAAGCGGTAGGCAGACCTGATTACTAAAATGACCTTACACTAGAATGTCAGTAGTGAGCACTGTACTGGGTAAGTTAACAAACACATGCACCAGATACCTAGAAAACACATGTGACTTCCACAAATAGCATAACAGGCAACAGTGGTAGGAAATTCATGATGTAAAGAGGTGCCATAAAGTTACCCAAGCAGTGAAAACTGTTTGTTGAGAGAGAGATGCTGCATGCAAAAATATAAATAGTTCACAAAACACTACCTGTACACTACTTGTGAAACTGTAGTTTATCATGGTGGATATTTGTCATTTAATTAACAGGAAATGAAGTGAAAACCTGAACTGATGGCAAGATGAATAAGCGTTGTGTCATGTGGGTGATGTTACCGTCATTTCATGAGAGGTGCAACATCTGTCAAGTGTGCATGGAGAAAAATCTGGATCAGTATAATACAGGCACCCGCGTAGCAGAATGCTATGTATTAATTGTTTTGTCTCTAATATACAGATTATGTATAGTACAAGTCTGGATATACTAATTACACTGAAATTCTTGGAGTAATTAGCAAATCTCCTGCCGCAGAAATATTTCAGAAAAAACATTGCACAAATTACTCAGTGATTCCATGCAAAAAAGATGCTAATTAATGATCAGACAAGTGGTAATTATTCATCTGGGAAAAATGTACTATTTTATAAAAACAAATATTCAAATCAAACCAAGAAGAATGTACTACTTTATAAAAGCAAATATTCAAATAAAACTAAGTAAAGAAACAGCTACACACAATGACACAGGGATTGCTAGCAAAAATGATTTCACTTTTAAGCATCATAGTGAACAAAATGTTTACAAATGAGAATCAAAAATATGTCTCTCCTGGCTATACACTAAAAATAATTCAGATGGTTAACAGTGTTTAGAAAACATGTACTAGATTATTTAATGGCTTCGGGGACTTGGGCTATGAGGAAGGGCTACTGAGTGTGACTTTGCATTTATTATCATTCAGAATATAAAGAGAATTTATAATGTTCATGCATCACGTTGTCACAGAGATACAAAGACATGGAGAAAGGTCACAAGTGGTATTCAGAAAACTGTGTGTTAGCTGAATTGGGCACGTGTGCATAATAGCAATTAAAGATCAGTGTCAATGTAAAATATGTAAATTAGCTCACTGCTCATCACAATCAGTATAAACTGTTTGTGTTGTGCTTCCTACCCAACCCATCATAAATGAGTACTTAAAAAGAAAAAAAAAAAGCAGTGCTGGTCCAAAAGTCTAGCTTCCCTGCAAATCATCATTATTTCATACCACAATTTCCAGCACAAACCAACGGTTTTGTACATAAAGGGCATGCAAGATACAATAGTAATTTCAGTCAATCAATCCATAAGACTTAAGTTGGTGCTTACATAATTAACCACATAGCCAATTAAAATATAACATAAAAACAATTGAAAACTAAAAATGAAAGGGGTCCCTGAAGGGGTCTACTTCAAAGTATCAAATTACCAGTTCATCGAATCCCACAACATGGCATTGCCGAAACTGCAGAACATCAAACACTCGGAACATCGAAAACCAACCTTGGGAAGTCAACCACTAGCCCAGCATAACAAAAAACAAAATAAAAAAAAAAAAAACAAAGCAAACCCCCCCACACCTCCCTAACTAAATATACCAATTCCGAGATCACGCTACAGTGCGGATAAGGCAAAGTTCACCATGGTAGCCAAGTGGTTCTTTTCCTATGGAAAGTTTTTGATGTTCCAGGTATTCAATATTCTGCAGCTTTGGTAATGTCAGCTCGATGGTGTGGGATTTGATGAAGTGGTATTCGATAATTTGAAGTAGACCCCCCTGAGGAGATTAAAGATTAAAATGATCCCTAAAACTGTATGAAAGAGCTGCATCTTGAGTCATCTGATAAACTAAGCTTAAACATGCATTGACCAAACTGTCATGGTAGCAAATAACATTGGGGCCCAGTAAGATAGAGGTAGGAATCCAGATGACTCAAATCTGAACCCAGGGTTTAACTCAACTCAAAGACAGCTATGCAGAGAATATTAGAGGACTGGTAGGGTACCAAAACTCCTTAATAGGAAAGACTCTGATATTGTGGGAGTTTGAATACAATCACTAGAATTATTGGTATAATTACAGTATATCCATAGACTGTGAGCCAGTACAAAGAATGCAGAATAGGTGTCATGTGACTCTATGCAGAATTCTGCACATGATGCAACCTGCACAGTTAACTGTTAGAAATTCACATAAAAAGGGTATTGCAGTAGTACAGTTGAGAGATGATCAAGGCTTGCATAGCCATTTGTAAACTTTCTAATACAATTTTTCTGCACTTTTTCCTCATGCTTGCATACCAATCATCAGTTCCCTTTCTGCCAGCTGACCCATTAATTCGCTTATCATAAGGTTGAGAGTTGTTTGAGAGGGGACATCATTAATGTAGCCATTACAGGTGGATCAATGAATTTTGTGTTATAGCTCTACATTCCCAAAAATGCTTAGTTATGCAGACAAAGGAGGAATGCAAAGTGATGACCATGCTGGTCGCTCCTCACTATTGTAAGGTACTTTGCCATCAGATGCCTAGCCCATCAACTGTGAAGCAGAGGAAGTGGCTTCCCTGGTCTCCATCAGGAAAAACATACTCCCTTATGTGCTTACTGAGCACCATCAACCCTCACGTCCCCCTGGGAGAAGCCAGCAGGTCATGCCCCTAAATTCTTCTCCCTTCCTGCCTGGCTCCTCCAGTGTAGGAGCAGCTAATTGAACCCAGATTGCCTGGGACACAGACAGGGCTCCATCCCTCTGTGCTATGGAGTCAGACCCTGTAATGGAATAATCTGCTTAATATAGGTGATATTTCTCAAGTGGTAATAGTGAAACCAAATGAAAACTGGTGTATGGTAATGTGATGTCAAACAATCATTAAGGATCATGCTGAGATTATATACTTTGCAGAAAAACACCAACCTCTAATCCTCACAGATGATTCAAGAGACCAGAATAAGAGCTGTGAAAGAGTATTAAAAGTGCCATGAATGGCCTTGACAACAGTCTTGGATGGATTCAATTTTTCCTTTTTTTTGCCATCACTGAAATACCAGGATCTTCACAGTCAACAATTTTACTATCTCACACAGAAAAACTCTATCTGTTCACAAAAAAAATACAGCTTTAATTAACTGTGGTACAGTGGATATAAAAAGTTTACACACCCCTGTTAAAATGCCAGTTTTTTGTGATATAAAAAAAGAGACCACAATAACTAATTTCAAAACTTTTCCCACCTTTAATGTGACCTATAACCTATACAATTCAATTGAAAAACAAACAAATCTGTTAGGGGAAAAAATATAAAAAATAAAAAACATACAATAAGCTGGTTGCATAAGCGTCCACACCCTTAAACCAATACTTGGTTGAAGCACCTTTTGATTTAATTACAGCATTCAGTCTTCTTGGGTAGGTGTCTATCAGCATGGCACATCTTGACTTGGTAATATTTGCCCACTCTTCCTTGCAAAAGTGCTCCAAATCTGTCAGATTGCAAGGGCATCTCTTGTGCACAGCCCTCTTCAGGTCACCCCACAGATTTTCTATTGGATTTAGGTCTGGGCTCTGGCTGGGCCATTCCAAAAGTTTAATTTTCTTCTGGTGAAGCCATTCTTTTATTGATTTGGATGTATGATTGGGATCATTGTCGTGATGAAAGGTGAAATTCCTCTTCATCTCCAGCTTTCTAGCAGACACCAAAAGTGACTGGTATTTGGAACTGTTCATAATTCCCTCCACCTTGACTAAACCCCAAAGCATGATACTGCCACCACCATGCTTCACAGTGGGGATGGTGTTCTTTTGGTGATGTGAAGTGTTGTTTTTGCGCCAAACATACCTTTTGTAATTCTTGCCAAAAAGTTCAACATCAGACCATAACATATTTTCCCATATGCTTTTGGGAGACTTGATGTATTGTTTTGCAAATTTTAGCCGGGCCTGGATGTTTTTCTGTGTAAGAAAAGGCTTCCATCTTGCAACTCTACCCCATAGCCCAGACATATAGAGAATATGGGAGATTGTTGTCACATGTAGTACACAACCAGTACTTGCCAGAAATTCTTGCAGCTCCTTCAGTGTTGCTGTAGGTCTCTTGGCAGCCTCCCTGACCAGTTTTTGTCTTGTCTTTTCATCATTTCATCAAACGTCACTGTTGTCCCATATTTTCTCCACTTTTTGATGACTGTCTTCACTGTGTTCCTTGGTATATCCAGTGCTGTGGAAACTTTTTTGTATCCTTCTCCTGACTGATACCTTTCAACACTGAGATCCCTTTGATATTTTGTAAGCTCTCTGCGAACCATGGCTTTTGCTGTAGCAGGTGACTGAGTAAATGTCAGGAAAATCCTACTACGACAGCTGAACTTTATTTGGGATTAATCAGAGTCTATTTAATTGATGGCAGGTGTGTACCCAAGAAGACTGACTGCTGTAATTAAATCTAAAGGTGCTTCAACAAAGTATTAGTTTAAGGGGGTGCACACTTATGCAACCAGTTTATTGTACATTTTTTTTAAATATTTTTTCCCTAACAGATTTGTTTGTTTTTCAATTGAATTGTACAGGTTATAGGTCACATTTAAGGTGGGAAAAGTTTTGAAATGATTTATTGTGGTCTCATTTTTTATATCACAAAAACCTGGCATTTTAACAGGGGTGTGTATACTTTTTATATCTACTGTATACAGAGTAAGCAAGAGAAATAACCAAATTTATTCAAACACTGTGAGACTTGACTGTTCAGGATACTTTTTGAACCCCACACATCAGAAGCAGCCTTAGGTGGACTGGCAGTTTGGCACACTCAAGTAAAGAGCTCCACAGCACCCCCCCCCCCCACACACACACACAAACATACACACACTTTCCTCCCATCAGACCTCTCAACCTCTTAGTGCAAGAAATCTGGGCAAAGCTTGACAAAATGGGCAGACAAAGGCCCAAAAAGACGGGTAGAGTTGAAATATTGCTCCTATAAACTTAGGAAATGGCTAGATTAGTAGGATTTGTGTAACATACATTTTCTGAGAGAACTGAAGTCTAAATCTCAGACGTATGTCATTATTTTGTGACTTCAGTCCTTAGATCATTCTAGTGATTTGCCATAAAAAACACAAATTTTATGAGGAATAGACCAAAAATATGAGGCTAAAATCTGGACATTCTGAGAAAATCTGGACAGTTGACAGGTATGCTCCCCATTCTGACCTATCCACACCATCCACATTAATTTTTCCCCCTTTTCTCATAGTTTGCCTTACTCTTCAGGTTTTGTCATGTATTCATTCATTCATTCATTCATTCATTCAACACATCCTAACCAGACAAGACTGCACTCTGATAACTGTGAAGGAAATAACTGCATTAAGACATGGGATTTCCTAGATGCTCCAAGATACATTTCAGGGTCTTTTTAAACATCCTTTCAGTGCATCCTAACTAATTAGGACTGCTCTGTAATAACTGTGAAGGAAATAAGTGAATTAAACCAGGAGTATGAAGGATGCCAGGTACCCAACAGCCATGAGAGTTCTAGATCCTCTGTGGTGCATTTTAAAGTTTTTTAAACAACTTTTTCATCCAGTGATGGCCTAAACAATAATCCTGATTAAGGACAGAAACTCAGTGTCACTCTTCAACTTAACATTTTCCTGCATCCTTTCAACACACCTTAACTGTAATAAATGGGAAGAAATAACCAAGCTAGGCTGGTGGTCTGGGGCTCTAAGCTGTAGAGGTTCTGGATACTGGAGGTACATTTTAGACCTTTTTTCCAACATTTTGGTCAAATGATGATCTGAATGAAAGTCACGATTAAGGAAAGAATGTCAGTGTTATTCTTGAACTTTGCTGTTTCTTGCATTCTTTGAACAGACCCTAATTGACCAAGACTACACTTGGAGGAAACAAATGCATTAAGTTGGGAGTCTGGGGGGGGGCACTAGGCCTCAAGTAGCCACAAGATTTCTAGGTCCTCTGAGTTGCATTTTAGAGTTTTTTTCTTAATCTTTAATCCAATAACAGCCTGAACAAAAATCATAAGGGAAGAGATTCATTCTTATTTTTTATTTGAAGGAAGAAAAAAGTTGTATCCAAGGTTCAATGGTCAAAACTGACAAAACACCAATAAACTGAGATGGCAAATGTTTTAGACGATACACCCATCATATCTGAAAATAGTACTTGCCTCTCTGCCCCCCCCCCCAAAAAAAAAAAGCAGACACCTTGTGTATATCCCCCTCTGGTGCTAGCCCGGGATGAAAGTGAAGGCACAAATGGCCATAGTTTATAGATCTCAAACATATAAATAGCAAGCCTACTTATACTCCCACTAAAGATAGCCACCTGTATATAAATCTGATATTTGTGAGGAAAGAGAAAAGAAATATCACAGCAATGTTTCCATCTTGTTACTCCTAGACAGTACACTGCTTTTATGCAAGCTATAGTGACCCTCTGTGCACACCTCTGAAATTTGTGAGGAAAGTTAAACAATTAATGACCTAATTGCCCTCAGCCCAACAATAGCTACAGTGACCTGTGCACACCTCTGAGGTGAAAAAACTTAAAGAAATAAAGGCATTGTCCCCATCCTATCCATCACAAATTACAATGACCCCCTATGCACATCTCTGAGAAGGGCCAGTTTTAGACTAGGTGGGGTTCAGGACAGAGGCCACTACTAAGCCTGTGTCAAAATCCACTTATACAGCCTTGGAGTGTAGGGGGCCACCACGTCCCCAGAAGCTTTGATGGTCTGGATTTTCTGCAATGCATTTTACGCTTAATTTGTTTGAAAGACAATCTAAACTGAGCAAAGCACAACAGGATTGGTTACCTTCAGGAAAAAAATGTTGAATCCCCACTCAGAAATTATAGCTACTTCTGTGTGCCTTCAGATGATTGTGTAAAAACGATGACCGTGTATTGCTTTTCAGCTCTGTGAACTTCCATGCAAACAGTAGCCACATATAAAAAGTATTTCAAGTTGCTTCACAAGCAAGGACTAGCACATGAATCCTGCAAATGCATACTAGTCCTGCAAAGCAAGATAGTGACTGTTTAAACTGAGAAAAACAAGAGGGTCAGTTATTTTCTACAGACTATTGTCATCCCCACACATCAGTTATAGCCAAAACTGACAGCCATAGATTTTATTTCAGCTTTGTTCCATGGAAATAGTAGTCACACATTAAGGTATTCCAAGCTTCTTCACATAAATCACAGTAATCCTGCAAATGCACACTAGTTCTGCAAAGCCAGATTATAACTCTTTAAACTAAGAAAACACAAAAGGGTTAGTTATTTTCTACAGACCCCTCCAACCCCCACACATCAGTTACAGCCAGAAATGACAGCCATTGACTGTATTTCAGCTTTTCAGTTTTATTACATGGAAACAGCAGTCACACATTAAAGTATTCCACGTTTCTTCACACAAATCACAGCAATCCTGCAACCATTAGTCATATTCCCCCACAGACAGGTTAGCATTTTTATGTTACTTGAATTCATTTAGTTAGTAGGACAACAAGTTTTGCATTAACAAACATTTTATGAGGAAAATGAAGCATAGAACTATGTCTGGCATTTCTGATTGACTGTAATCTTCAGGGGTTTACCATGAAATTAAAAAGAAATACAAGGGACATACCTCTTAACATCTTAGCACAAGAAATATGGACAAAATAAAAAATAATAAAGGGATAAAGGCCCCAGATTAGGGGCAGATTTTAAATGTTGTTCTTATAAATGTAGAATGTTGTTATAATAACAGGTTTGTGTTAGTATGCATTTTGTGAAGGATATGAATTCTGAATCTTAAATGTCAGTCATTATTTAGTGTCTTCCATCCTCAGTGATTTGCCAGTAAACCACAAAGTTTAAGCTGAAAAGACCAAAATATGAGGCAAAAATCCAGATAGTTGAGAGTTATGCAGAGGGATGGGGCAAGAAAATTTCAGGCACATTCTGCAAAATCAGGGACAACTGAGGGCTAGTCAGGCTCCAAAAGATCTGGCTTTTGGCTAGTAAAAAAAAATACTAACCTCATGCCATCTCTAAGTTTTCTCTTCATGCTGGTTTGTCTCAGTTTTGCACTCGATGACTTATTGCTTTGTCCTGTCCTTGATTTACCTGATTCATTGTCTAGTGAGATGGGTGGGTGGGATGAGCAGGAGGCCAACAAACTAAATGGCTAAATCTGCTAAACTTCCTCCCTAGGGAGCTGCTCTTGCTTCTCTGGCAGGGACACTTTTCTGTTTTTATTTTTATTTTATAGGGACAGTAGACAGGTCTGAATGGCACTCATGTTTGTTTACATGTCCACCCTTATCAAAGTTGCAGTATTCCTTACCAAACGGATATCCTACTGAAGATAGCTATACATCAGGCTGGCATAACAAAGCCTTAGGCCCTTCCAGGCACTCTATGTCAGACATGTCTTACATCCAAGACATAAGGTACATAAGTGATGTAAGAGTGCCTAATCTTCAGAACTTCTTTGCCACCAGTCCAAGTGCTACTTTTTTTAATTTGGTCTGTGTGCTGTTCATCACGTTGTTTCAGCTACTGAGCCTAAAGCAGATACGTACCCACTGGGGACTTTTCCTTCTGTCCTTTTCTTGAGTTACCATTTTACATGTCATCCAGAAAGGGGAAATGTGAGTGTGGGAAGCAGATTCCCCATAAACATAAACATGACAAGTACCTTTTCTGCCTAGGTACAGACCACAATAACACTCAGTGTGAAATATGATGGGCTTTTGTACTCAGACTGTGTGCATCTGTTTGTCATCTCTTTTGGTGTATTTGGAGAGCCAAAGTCTGAAGTTGCTAGCCCATGGAACAATGTATTTTGAATTCACCCACCCAGATGTTCAGCATCCTTTTAAGAGGAAGTCCAAAAAGGTGTATTTAGAGACTTCTGCTGTCCAGCCTGTACTGGATGTCTCCATTGAGTCGGATGAAGAAACCGAGGACAGTTCAGTTCCAATGCCAGCTTCCTTTGTTGTGACCCAGTTGGAGGCTGATATAGGTTTTCTCACATAAACCAAAACGATTCCAGCCCAAATCACAGCCAAAATACGAGACACCAACAAGTTGTGTTAGCGCTTTCATTCACATTTAATGCCAAGTGAACTTCTTCAGAAACAACTTGCACATCCTTACAGTTCAAATATATACAATTAGCAATCAGATATTAACATATTAACATAATTGATTAGTTAATTGAGTTGATGATTTAAAGACAAAATCTAAATATCCTGCAAACATTTCTAAACAGAGAATAAACATTTAAATGAATTAAAATTACATATTTTAAATCTTTGAATATAAAAATATTATTACATATCTAAAAAATAACGTATATTTAATAAAAAAAAATAAATATATATATGTGATGTATATTAAACTATCTGTTTTCTAAGAAACATTTTAGATTAATCACTTCATTTAAACCTGGGGCACCATCTGCCCCAAGAAAAAATTGCCAGAATGACTCTTTACATTCTAGCAAAACTTTTATATTTCCATTAAATACAGTGTTCGAAACATTATCCAAGACAGAAAATGTGAACTTCTTGAACATACTACAGATTACTGAATGTCTAGCCAATGCATTATTAACATCTTTCTTTCTAATGGCTAACATATGCTCACGAATTCTAACCTTGAGTTCTCTCGTAGTCATACCCACATAATAACTGGGACATGTCTGACACTGAGCAACATAGACTACCATCGAACTTGTGCATGTAAAAAATGCTTTGGACCAATGTGTATAAGACAAATGTGGAAAATGTATAGATGAAGAATTACTTATATGTCTACACTGCTTACATGTATGACATGAATACGTTCCTTTTGTATTTATAATACTTTTGTGGTCAACAGCGTACCTATCTTTGCCTTCTAAGATGGACTTGATATTAACTACTCTCTTGAAGGTGAAGTGAGGCTTCCTACCTATAGCTTTGGTCAATTCATGATTACCTAATATTATTTTCCAATTATCAAGAATGATATCTTTTATTATCCACATTTCATTACATATAGGCAAAATGAAAGCATTCACAAACTCCTTTTCTATCACATGTTCTACTTGGTCAGAATTGTTGTCTCTAGTCAAAATTGAACCTGAATTTAAGAAAATACAAAAGGAACGTATTCATGTCATACATGTAAGCAGTGTAGACATATAGTAATTCTTCATCTATACATTTTCCACATTTGTCTTATACACATTGGTCCAAAGCATTTTTTACATGCACAAGTTCGATGGTAGTCTATGTTGCTCAGTGTCAGACATGTCCCAGTTATTATGTGGGTATGACTACGAGAGAACTCAAGGTTAGAATTCGTGAGCATATGTTAGCCATTAGAAAGAAAGATGTTAATAATGCATTGGCTAGACATTCAGTAATCTGTAGTATGTTCAAGAAGTTCACATTTTCTGTCTTGGATAATGTTTCGAACACTGTATTTAATGGACACATAAAAGTTTTGCTAGAATGTAAAGAGTCATTCTGGCAATTTTTTCTTGGGGCAGATGGTGCCCCAGGTTTAAATGAAGTGATTAATCTAAAATGTTTCTTAGAAAACAGATAGTTTAATATACATCACATATATATATATTTTTTTATTAAATATACGTTATTTTTTAGATATGTAATAACATTTTTATATTCAAAGATTTAAAATATGTAATTTTAATTCATTTAAATGTTTATTCTCTGTTTAGAAATGTTTGCAGGATATTTAGATTTTGTCTTTAAATCATCAACTCAATTAACTAATCAATTATGTTAATATGTTAATATCTGATTGCTAATTGTATATATTTGAACTGTAAGGATGTGCAAGTTGTTTCTGAAGAAGTTCACTTGGCATTAAATGTGAATGAAAGCGCTAACACAACTTGTTGGTGTCTCGTATTTTGGCTGTGATTTGGGCTGGAATCGTTTTGGTTTTTGTGTTTTTATCTGAGTTTGGCGTTACAGTTCCTTTGCGTTTGTTTTTTACGTTTCCTGTTTGAATTCGAGCCTCAATATGTCACAAGACGCCCTACTGGAGTTATCCACTCATCCGTTGCCTGAAGGTTTTTCTCAATTCCAGGAGCAACTTTCGGATGTTATCGTTTCTGCTATTAAAAAGGGTTTAGATGGTACTGTTAAAACAAGCATTCCGCTTGCTATCGACCGCAATTTAAGCGGTACTCGGAATATATTGGCCAGCACACAGGATGACGGAAGTGGAAGTAAAGCGAATGGGGTCCCTTTCGTAGGTCCGGATAGTGTGGTGGATTACCTAGTCAGAGAAACGGAGAATCCTTTCTCGACAGTCAAAGCAACTGCAGATAACGAGGCAGTAAGTACTGTTAATGACACTGAATACAATAATCAAAAGAACTGTAGGGCTTGTATTTACGAGCTAGAAAAACTAGTGCTACGCTATGTGACTTTGGACATTGAGATAGCATATTTACTTGAATGCGTGAAAAGGAAATGTGTCCCACAGGGACTTCGTTTCAACAAGTTTCCGAATTCAGTGAACTATGACGACGCCCTGTTTACCGAACTTTCGGGTTTTTTTAATGACTTTGGTATCGAAATGTTGAACATTTTGGTCAAGCATTATAAGTATCAAATTGAGACAGTTAAAGATAAACTTTTTGAATTGGATGGTAAAGTGAAGAATTTTTCATGCTTTTCTGTTTTTTCTGCTTTGTATGCTGGGATTACGGCAAAGGCTGAAAGACACAAAGCAACCATTGTTAATAGGAAACAAAAGAAACTTATTAGAGATGTCACTGCATACAATAATGAAACAGCATATGTTTTGGATGTTAAATCTTTTAATAACAACAAGGGGCTTACTAATACCAATAAAATTAAGACCCCTGGTGATAATATTGGGAAAAGAAATGTACATAAGAATGATATTAATACCAAAAATGGCTGTATACAAAGAGATGACACTGATTCCTTAGTAGTTGAAACTGAGACTGATACTAATTTAACAGATATTTTGGAAGTGATAGATCAGGATATCAGTGTAGTCTCTGCTAATGAGAACAATGCTAACCACAATAGGAACGGTGACACTAGTAAAGGTGAGGGTACTTCCCAAAGTGGACCTTTTTTAGTGGACAAACAAGGAAACAAAAGAGGCCCCACTTGGTCCAAGGTTGCGCAGAACAGACCAAAGGGGAGATTGAGAAACAAAAAGAGATGGTGAATTGTAATGTTAGTGATGAGTTTGAAATACAAATACATAACTTGTCCAATGTACATTTATCTGAAGAGGTACATAAACTATTAAAGAAAGGTTTTTCATACATTCCCTCCAACAACATCAACAAGGCTAAAACTATTATAGATTTCAGGTTGACCCTTAGGAAGCTTAATTTGAGATACATTTTGAAGGATTTAAATTGTACTGATGCAAATTTGGGTCCTAAAAAGGCAAGTACATATAATCCACCATTAATTAACACTTTACAAGTATTTCAAAATCTTAGTGAAGAAGCTATAAGGAAAATACATCCTGTTTATCATGATTATCATGCTAATAAGTCAGAACATTTGGCTTTGGAAGAGCTTAGAACCAACAAACAAGTTAGAGTTATGAAGGCAGACAAAGGGGGTAAAATTGTCATCATGGATAATTCTCATTATACCAGGTCTATGGAGAACTTATTAAAAGATGGTGATACATATCAGGTTGTGGATAGTGTACACATTCGGAACAGTTTCTCCAAACTAGACATTAGTTTGTTTGACATGTTTAGCCAGGGAGAAATTGACTTTAACACCTACCACTTTTTACTAATAGAATTTCCTAAAATGGGAAACATGTTTGGCATACCTAAACTTCAAAAGGATCTAGTGGATCCCCCTTTTAGGCCCATAATATCAGCAGCCAAATATAAAACAGAGAACATCTCAATATGGTTGGACTATATATTAAATCCAGTTGTACAAGCTTCCAAATACTATTTAAAGGATTCATGGCACTTGTTAGAACAACTGAGGGAACTTAAACTACCTGTCTCTAGATTGGTTATGGCCACTTTAGATGTACAATCACTGTATACTTGTATAGACAATAACATAGGAATTGAATATTTAAGAGAATATCTTGTCAAAAATACCAATTTTGGTGGAATAAAAATCAACACCATCTGCACACTTATGGAATTTATCCTAGATAATAATTTCTTTATATTCAACAACATTTTCTATCAACAAATTGCAGGTGTAGCAATGGGTGCACGTGTAGCACCAGCATATGCAAATTTAGTGATGTCTCAGTGGGAGACCAGGTTCATAGAAAATTGTGCTTTTTTCAACAAAATTGTCTTTTATACACGTTACATTGATGATTTGTTCTTTTTATGGCATGGAACATTTGAAGAATTTGAACATTTTGTTTCCTTTTTGAACAATAGTACCTGTTTTTTGAAATTCACCATTGGAGCTTTTGGTAAAGACATTTCTTTTTTGGATTTATCACTCAGTTATGATCATCACACACAGACTTTTTCAAGTAGAATTTTTAGGAAATCTACTTTCACAAATCAATACTTACATCAAACTAGTTTACACCCCTATCACATGAAAAAAGGAGTTATTAAAGGTCAGTATATTAGGTTGAGTAGATTAACCTCTGATACTGAGGTTTTTCTAACTGAGATGTCAATATTGAGGAAATTCTTCATTAATAGGGGATATGGAGAGTCATGGTTGTTGTTGATTGAAAAAGAAGTTTCACAACTTCGCAACACAACAATAGGACCTATTTTAAATTCAGGTTCAATTTTGACTAGAGACAACAATTCTGACCAAGTAGAACATGTGATAGAAAAGGAGTTTGTGAATGCTTTCATTTTGCCTATATGTAATGAAATGTGGATAATTAAAGATATCATTCTTGATAATTGGAAAATAATATTAGGTAATCATGAATTGACCAATGCTATAGGTAGGAAGCCTCACTTCACCTTTAAGAGAGTAGTTAATATCAAGTCCATCTTAGAAGGCAAAGATAGGTACGCTGTTGACAACAAAAGTATTATAAATACAAAAGGAACGTATTCATGTCATACATGTAAGCAGTGTAGACATATAAGTAATTCTTCATCTATACATTTTCCACATTTGTCTTATACACATTGGTCCAAAGCATTTTTTACATGCACAAGTTCGATGGTAGTCTATGTTGCTCAGTGTCAGACATGTCCCAGTTATTATGTGGGTATGACTACGAGAGAACTCAAGGTTAGAATTCGTGAGCATATGTTAGCCATTAGAAAGAAAGATGTTAATAATGCATTGGCTAGACATTCAGTAATCTGTAGTATGTTCAAGAAGTTCACATTTTCTGTCTTGGATAATGTTTCGAACACTGTATTTAAGGGAAATATAAAAGTTTTGCTAGAATGTAAAGAGTCATTCTGGCAATTTTTTCTTGGGGCAGATGGTGCCCCAGGTTTAAATGAAGTGATTAATCTAAAATGTTTCTTAGAAAACAGATAGTATAATATACATCACACATATATATTTTTTTATTAAATATACGTTATTTTTTAGATATGTAATAATATTTTTATATTCAAAGATTTAAAATATGTAATTTTAATTCATTTAAATGTTCATTCTCTGTTTAGAAATGTTTACAGGATATTTAGATTTTGTCTTTAAATCATCAACTCAATTAACTAATCAATTATGTTAATATGTTAATATCTGATTGCTAATTGTATATATTTGAACTGTAAGGATGTGCAAGTTGTTTCTGAAGAAGTTCACTTGGCATTAAATGTGAATGAAAGCGCTAACACAACTTGTTGGTGTCTCGTATTTTGGCTGTGATTTGGGCTGGAATCGTTTTGGTTTTTGTGTTTTTATCTGAGTTTGGCGTTACAGTTAGGTTTTCTCACATGTCCACTGAGGATGAGCATGTGAATGCTACAGATGAGGAGGGGGAGCCTTGGCTGATTATAGCAGAAGGGCCTAGGAGGATTCCCCAGTTACTTGTTAGGGAAGAAGTTTGTGGTTCTCTTTTTGAAGGCAGGCATGGTTCTGTCCCTCTTAAGCTTTTAGGGGAGAGATTCATCTCAAGAAAAAGCAAAAGTCTAAGCATAAATAGTGTAAGGATTTCACCTTATGGCCTTGATTCCCCCCCTCAACCCTAGATTGTCATTGCGTTCTGATGTTCCTTTTTCTTCAACTTCCTCTAAAAGGCTTTGGGAGTCTGACTCCTCTGATGAAGATCATCAACATCATCATCATCATCAACTTCTTTTTTCCCATGTTCTACATGGAGTCAGGATGTTGTGTCAATTGTTGCCATCTCTCTCTCTCTCTCTCTCCCTCTCGATTCACTAGTGCCCTACCTTGTTCAGTAGTCATGCCTGGTTGTCACAGCTCATTTCTCACACAATCCATCCACCTCTTTGATGGATGCCATCTCTTCCTTTTGTCTTCATCCTACTTGAAGTTGTTAATCTGTCCCACATCTTCTTCACAAGATTATCTTCTGCTTTTCTATGAATGTGCCCAACCCACCACAATCTGTTCTCTTTGACCTTCTCTTTAATTGTGCCTACTTTGGCTTTTGCTCTAATGTTCTCACTTCTTTGTCTGTCCCACAGTGTGACTCCTACCAACCATCTACATCATCTCTTGTTTCCTCAACTGCTCTGCCTTTACTGCCCAGGTTTTTGTACTCTACAGTAGTGCTGGTCACACCACTGTTTTGTGCAACTTGCTTTTCAGCTTCTTTGGCATTCTTCTGATATACACAATACCTGATATGCTGTACTAGTTGGCTACAACCCCTCTGATTCTAGTTTTGCCCTCCTCATTCAGAATTATCTTCTCCTCAACCCCATTCCCAGATACCTGAAGCTGTTAATCTGCTCCACTATGTTCCCTTCCATCATGATTCTCAGCTTCTTCTGATTTCTCCCATTTGCTGCCATTACAATAGTTTTGTCTGTACTCAGTTTTATCCCTTCGGTTTTCCATTCCTTTCCCCTATCCTTTGCTGAAGTTCTTGCTCAGAGTCTGCCTGTAATGCCACATTGTCTGCATACAGCAACTTTGTTGATCTGTCCCCTCTGACCTGTTTGCTAATGCAGTCCATCATCAATATGAATAGCAGTGGACTCAGAGCTGAACCCTAATGCACACCCACTCTGACTGTGAGCCCTTATGTGAGACGAAACACTGTTCAAACTTGAGTCATTGGGTTCTTGTATTTAGCCTGCACTAATTCTACCAATGTTTCTTGGACTTAAAACCACCGCAGGACTGCCTAAATCAGCCTTCTTGAGACCATGTCAAATGCTTTCCCCAAGTCTAGAAATGCCCAGTTGGTATACTTCTCAACCTCTTAGAGAAAGAAATCTGGACAAAACCATAAATAATGGGGGGACAAAGGCTCAAAAATAGGGACAAATTTTAAATATTGTTCTTACAAACAGAAAGTTGATAGAATAACAAGATTTGAATTTGCATGGATTTTCTGAATGGTATAAAGCCTAAAACTCACTTGTCTATCATATCCTGGCTTGAATCCTCAACGATTTGCCAATTATTTGCTAGAAAACCACAATTGTGTGAGAAACAGACCAAAAATATGAAGCAAAAATCTGGACATTCTTCAAAGATCTGTACAGTTGAGAGATATGTCAGCTGGACTCTTTCCTCATTTCTAGTTTCGTCTTAGCTATGTGTCTAACTGCAAACATTGGGTTGGTTTTGCTGGATCCTGATATGAATCGGAACTGCTTATCTCCCATCTTACTGTCTACTACTCTGAGTATTTGTTTATCAATCACCCTCTACAGAACTTTCAGGCAGCGTGACAGGAGTTTGAAACTTCTGTACTGTTCACAGTTGTGAATGTTCCCTTTGTTCTTGTACACTGGCACTAATATACTTATTCTCCAATCATCTCGGATGCACCTTTCTCCCCATACTGATAGAGTACATTCAAGAGCCATGTTTGACCATTTCATCTGACATCTTTATCATATCTGATGTGACCTCATCTGAGCCTACCATTTTCCCTGACATCATTTTCATTAGTGCTGTTCTTAATCCTTCTCGAGTGGGCTCCTTCTCTTCTTTCATCTTAGGGTTTCCTGGGCAGTACAGCTTCTGTGCAGTTTTCTTCATTCAGAAGCTGCTGGAAGTACTCCTTCTATCTGCCTTTGATGTCCTGTGGACTGGTGAGCAGGTTATTGCTGGCATCCTTTATGAAGGGTGACTGAATATTTTCTTTATCTTTCTGTCTTTGTCTTGCAACCTGATAGAGTTCCTTTGTGTCACTTTCTGGAAGCTGGTATAGTGCCTCTGATGCCTTGCTCTTTGGTATTGCAACTCCTCTTTTAGCTTTTTTATTTGCCAGTCAGTATTCCTTGTTAACCGGTTCCTTCTTTAATATTTCCTACTTTTTCCTGCATGCCTCCTTGTTTACGAGTTCATGGACTTCTGCATTCCACCATCAGCTTTCCTTATGTACCTTATTGTCATACCTGGCTTATAACTTGCTAATATGCTTATTCAATAAAAGTTTGACCGAACACTATCTGAAAGCACATGGATGTTGTGCTTTTTTTCAGCTGTACCTATTAAAATCTCTAAGACTTTGGCATTAGTTATTATGGTTACTGTGATGACTCTCCACTGCCAACCAGTAATCAAGAAGCACGAATTTTCTGAAGGGTATGAAGTCTAAAACTCAAATGTCTGTCATTATTTTCTAATGTCAGTCTTTAATGATTTGCCACTAATTTGCCAGAAAGATACAATTTTATTAAAAATGGACCAGAAATGTAAGGCAAAAATCTGGACATTCTGTGAAAATCTGTACAGTTGAGAGGTATGGGCTCAGCCACACATCTATTCTGTTCTATAGTCCTCATGTATGCTATTTTGAGGTGTTGCCATTCTTCTTCACCTCCACCTATTTCCTCTTCTTCCTGAGATGCTCGACACCTGAGTAATTCCTTGAACTCTTGTCTTTTCTCTCCATTCAACTTCCAGGTCTTCAGCCTTTTCTCAATTAACCTTAGTGCCGTCTCTGACCACTGCTTGCAGCTGATTGTGGCATTAGTGATTTATACTGTGGGCTGATTGTTTCAATGGGGATGACTTTACAAACACTGAGTCTACCCCAGTGCTCTTTCCTTACTACGATGAAGTCTACCTGAGTTGCATGTTGGCCACTCTTGTATGTCTTCTGACTGTCTCTCTTGCTGAACCATGTGTCGGCCACCATAAAGCCATTTGCCAGACAGAAGTCTAGAATGGCACCTTCTTTTTTACTGCTGCCCCCACTGTTAAATAAATTTGTTAGAGTCAGACTGTAAAAATCATTGAGTTATTCAAACACAATGTCAATTAATAACAAACAGTAATGCAGGAAAGCTTGGATAACTTAAAGCTCTAATGTACATTAGGAGGCAAAAAACCATACACAAAGTTTGTATAGAATTTTGACTGCTTTATTGACCAAAACACATTGGTTATATACATTTCATTATCAGTTTTGCCCACCTTACTGGTGTGGTCAGTGACAGGGTCTTTACATCATAGTAATTCATAAAAAGTGCTGAGTTTGTGTTTTCAAAAGTCCTTTTCCCATGAGAATGTTGCAGCCTTGCAAGCAGCTGGTCAGTCACGATGACCTCCTGAGGATGTAGCCAATTCAAGGTTCTCTGATTAGTTCAAATACAATAGATGTATGTCTTCCTTAAAGCCTCCCTTTGTTTCTCTTGTCCCCAGCTGCACTATCAGAGATAGTGCACAAGGCTACTTCCTGGTGGAGGCAGGAAAGAGGACATACATGCGAACAGATTTATTATTTTCTAACTTTGCAAAATAATCTTTACTTGAAAGACATGAGCCAGACTGCATCTGCAAGCTGCCAAGGTCAAATCTCTGATTACACTGCAGCTTGTGCTTCAAGCAATAATATGCAGGTTTATTTCTACTGTTATTCTAGTAAGACAGAATTAAATGCATTAAGTACATTTATTCCTAACTAAAGCACACATTTCTTTATATATTTGATCACACAACTTATATATGTTTGAATGATTAAATACACATCTTCCTAAGCAGCACACATTGTAAATATATTTTTTTAGGCAGCATGTATGTAAATATATTTTCTAAGCAGCATGTATAGATTTTTCTAACATTCTCCCTCCTGTTAATGCATTTTATTTTGTTTAAAGCATAAACAATATTATTTCATTCCTCAGCCTTTCCCTTTCAAGGGCTTTCAGCTAAGTAAGTCATTGGTTTTATATTTCAGAAAAAGCATTATTTGAAATTAATCTTTTAATTTCAACACTTTGGTAAAGAGTTTCAGTAGCAGATATATCAACAAATTTTTGATTAATCTTTTCATGCAGGGAATTTCACAGTAAACACATGTTCCTATTAGGAGTATACCCACACAAATAGCAATTAAATGTTTAATAGGATGGAACCCCCAAACAGATTCTGGAAAAGTCCGTCAGTGGGTTTGGGCCTGGTTTAGTCATTGCTGATACTTGCTGAATTACCTCTAGGTGGTCATTGATTTCATGTTGGTTGTCTGGAATGTACGCACAGCATTCTTCTTCGTGTACCACCTCTTGCCGCTAGGGTGAAGTAAAGAGCCATTCGATTTTGTAGCACAACAGTTTTTATTGCATTCAGTTCATTAGTCACCAATTCTAGGGTGGAAAAAGTTGCATTGCTCATGACTTTTTGACAGCTTCCTCAGCTCCCAGATCGATTTGACTGCTCCATAGGCTGGTGGCATTCCTGCCCTGGATATAACACTGTTGCCCAAGTTCATATGAGTCAATTTACTTTTGTCTTTTACTGAATTATGGCCTTTTCAACCAGCTTCGATTTTACCAACTGGATTCACAGGTTTTTTTTTTTACTGGACTTTCAGATTCTCGAGCTGTTTTTCTTACGTTTCGTATTTTACCCAAAGGTAATTCTGCAGTATGTCTTATTGCTGAAACCAGATAACCCAAAAACAACTGCCGGACCAATTCTCAGGTAACCATTTATATGCCTTTTTCCCACAAATAAAATCATTACTTTGGTACTGATACGTGTTATCCCTGCATGAAACATTTTCCTATTCCTAATAGACAATTGCTTAGTTAAGACTAGATTGTCACATACTGCATTTAATGTAGTTTTCATTGAACTTAGATATGAATCATGGTTTGTATTACAAACAGTACCCCCACTTTTGAGTTTAATGTAACATTTATAAGACATTGTTATATTACCATTACTCCAGCCCACCTGGAGGGTATTACTTTCATACAATTTCTTTTTGTGTGAACAGGTAAAAATAAAGCAATTTTGTCCTGTGATCTCACAGTGCCTGTGTCAAATAACAGGTTTTCCCAAGTTTCATTTATTCCCCAAGGGACAGCAGACATTAAAAGTCCTCCATATGCTGTGGGTATTGCAGTACAGACCCAGCAATTTGAAACGTTCATAGTCTCTACATAAACTCGTTTCATAGCCAGGTATGTGTTAAAGTTTGGGTGCCAGTCTGTAGCCAGTCCTTCATTACGTTTTATTAATTTTACTTCTGTAGTTATATGCAAGAAAAACCATAACAACAAAAAAGGTTACTACAAACATAGTTATTAAGTGTATGATCAGTAGGCCAGTGAACCAATGTCTCTGGGGTTGTTTTACATTTTTATTTATTCTGCCTCTGGCCATCCTGTTCCTGTGGTATGTTCAAACTGAATTTCTTAACAGGTTTGCAGTGGGTTAAATGAACCCAAGATGATCTCTCAGCAATTTTTACTGCAGTGGGTGTTGCCAACAGTACCTGGTACGGACCTTCCCACCTTGGACTCGCCCAGTTCTTTCTTTTGATGACTTTCAGCCAGATCCAGGACCCCGGGGTCAGCACGGCTTCTGGTTTTGTTTCTTGTTTATCTGAAAAAGAGTTCAACTGCAAAACAGTCTTATTTATAACAGTTTTTTTATTTAATTAGCTAGTGAACTGTCAGCCTCCAGCCCTGCAGGCATGAGAGCTTTTTACTGAGGCACATAATATGCCTTTCCAAATACTACTTTAAAGGGGATTAAACCCTTTACATTTGTTACTGTTTTTTATGCTTAGCAATGCTAGAGGTAAACAGCAAATCCAATTTTTTTGAGTCTTACTCATCAACTTTCTTAACTTGTTTTTTTTTTTTTTTTTTTAAATCCCATTGTACCTCTCCACCAGTCCTGCTGACTGTGGGTGGTAAGCACAGTGATTCCTTAAGGAAAAGCTTCTACCCATTTTGAAAACATATCTATGATCACTAAACAGTATTTTTCCCTTCACATTTATTTAACTCTATGAAGTCCATACGAATAGTATGGAATGGATATGGTGGTGTAGGGAAACTCCTTGCTTGTTTTAAATGCTCCTTGTGCATGGTGCTTGTTACAAGTATGACAAGCTGCACAAAATTTTATTGTATAATTTATGTATCCATATGTTTGGAATATTTTATTTACTAACTGTACCATCCCCCCTGTTGAGACATGGCTCTGCCCATGGCTCAACAAAGCTGCATTTGTAAATAAATTAGACGGTAATATTGTTTTTTTCCTTTGGAAATGTACAGTCCATTTTTAAAAATTGCACCTTGTTTTACCCAGTTTTGTTTTTCTGCTGTTGTAGTAAGCATTTGCATTGTTTTTAACATGTCTAAATCTAAAATCTCAAAGGGCTGTAATTTTTCATAAAAAAAAAAATAAAGTTCCTGAGTCTGAGGCTGCTTGCTTTGCAGCTGCATCAGCTCGTGCATTACCTTTTGAAATTTTATCCTGTTGTTTTGTATGAGCTACACATTTACAAATAGCTACTTTGGTAGGCAACTGAATAGATTCTAATAGCTCCAAAATAAATTGCGCATGATTAATAGGTCTTTCACTGGATGTAATCATCCCTCTATTTTCTTTATTATTGTGCAAACACATGCACTGTAGAAAAAGCATACTGATTATCAGTATATATGTTTACTTTTTTTTTGCCTTTTACTAAAATACATGCTTTTGTCAAAATTACCAGTTCTGCTGCTTGAGCATACAAGTTGTGTGGCAAAGTTTGTGCTTTTAAATTTATAGTGTCTGTAACTACTGCATACCCCACCAGATTTTTCCCTGTAGGACCCCTTCTGCATGAGTCATTTACGTAATATGTCACCTCAGCATTATTTAAGGGCATATTTGTAAGATTTTATCTAGGTAAAGCTAACTGTTTATATGAGGTTGACTCAGCAGTATGGTTATACATGAAAGATGTCTAGCAGGAGAAAGGTATGCAACTTTTTCTTGTGGCAGAATTATTGCAACTGCATGAGGCATTCTCAATGTGAGAGGGTGGAATAACACCATTGAGGCTGAAGCCTGTACTGCCATTGCTGCTGCAACTACTGCTTGTACACAGTGAGGCAAAGATTGCACCACTGGGTCTAACTGTAATGAATAGTAAGCTATGGGGCATTGCTTATCCCCATGTTGTTGCTTTAATACTGATGTCATGTACCATTGCTTACAATCTATGGTCTAAAAAAAAACGTTTGTGATAACTTGGAAGTCTTAAAACTAATGAAGAAGCTATTAACTGCTTCAACCTGCAGAAAGCCATTTTTGCTTTTGTTTTTCATTGTAAAATAATTTGGTACCCAGTTCCAACAAAAATTAGTTGTACCTAGGAAAGACATTATTTCTTTTTTAGTTGTTGGTTTGGGTGCTTGCAAAATTGCTGTTTTTTTTTCCCTTTTTTCTTTTTCCACTATTTAGTATTTTACCTTTACTGAATATCACATATTCCAGGTATTTAACCTGTGTTTTTTTCCCAAAGTTTGTAACTTACTCTTGTTTACTTTGTGTCCTTGTATTACTAAAAATTTTAACAATGCTACTGTATTTACCCTGCACTGCTGCTGGGTGCTGCTAGCAAGATGTCATTTACATAAAGTAAAATTTGACTACCTTTTGGTGGGGTAGACCCTGCCAGATTGCTAGCCATTTTTTGTGCAAATATTATTGGGCTTTCACAATATCCCTGTGGTAGTCGTGTATATGTATACCTTTTACCCTGAAATGTAAATGCAAACCAATATTGACTATTAGGATGTATAGGTATTGAAAAGAAAGCATTGCTTATATCTACCACAGTAAAATACTTTTGTTGTGGCTTTAAATAATTTAACAAGGTATGTGGGTCTGGCACCGTAGGTGCTTTAGGTATTACTGCATTATTCACAGCTTATAAATCTTGTACCATCTGCCATTCCCCGTTTGCCTTTTTTTTTTTAACAGGAAATAGGGGTGTATTACATGGTGAATCAGGAGATTCTACCAGTACTCCTTTTTTGAGTAATGCTGCTTATTATAGGCTTAATTTCTACTTTTGCATTCTTTCCCAAAATGTATTGTTTTTTTCTGTGGTCTAAAAGCTGACTTTGGGGTAATTGTAACTGGTCCTGCTGCTTGAATAAGCCCTACATTTGACTTGCCTGTTGACCACAGAGTTGTTGGAATTTTACACAAGGCCTTTTCTTTTTTTTTTAATAAAAATGCTAATCAGCTGTCCTTACTAGATTGCAAGTGTACAGCTGTATGTGTCTGTGTCAACCAATTCAGTTTTGTTTTCATATTCCTTGTCCTGACATTTTTAAATCAGTTTGTTTTCCCATTTTGTTACCTTTTTTTTTCTAAGTCTGCCCATTTAAAACTTTTGTTTTTTGTCAAGCTGACATGTGGCAGTCTATTGGACTTATACAATTTTATGAACTCCTGAGGTAATGAACAGCTTACTACACTGTTTCCCTCAGTATTCCAGCATAAAGTTTGTAATATTAATTTGTCAGCAGGATTTTTACTTATATTTTTTATTAGGTCCTGGTGTGCTACAGTAGTATGGAGTACAATGTAACAAGTGCTGTTGATCAGTGTCAAGGGAGGGTACCTTACTGATGGCTACGTTTATCAGTTCTTTGGTTACTGCCCCTGGACCAATCATAACTAGGTCCTGGCTGTACCAATAATAGGCTTCACCCTCTGATCACACCACAAGAGCATTCATTTGTCTTTGTGCTTTCATACCCTGCATGGTAGGAACTACTGCTATGCCAAATATTTGTACAAGGTCTTTTCCCAGTAAGTTTACTGGATATTTTTGCAGAAACTACAATTTTACTTTTCTGAGTCATACCTGAAACAGGGTTAGTTATTGCTATATTATGGGAAAGTGGTTCCCTGTATAGCTGTCTATTTGCTGCTTTTACTAATATATAATTAGGTGATTTAGAATGTTTTGGTAACTTGGAGGGGTGTATCAAAGTCCGTGACGCTCCTGAGTCACACAGGAATTTGACCTTTCTTCCCTCCACCAGAAGTGTTACTTCTGGTTTTGTATTTGCTAGGTAGAGCTCCAGGCTCAACAATGCTAAATCTAAAATTTTATTTTCATTTTTATTCTTTACATCTGTTTGTACTTCCTCTATTTCCTCTACTACATTCACATTTTCTTTTTGTTTATTAACCTTTCCTGATGATTTTTGGTTATTATCACTATTATATAGTCAGTCCACATCTCCTTTATTTTCTGTTATTGCTTTCTTATTTTGTTTATAGTCCCTAGCTAGATGCCCTTTTTACCTGACTGTAATACAAATACTTCAGCTCCGTCTTCAACAGTGAAGACTTGTGCCCCTTTTTTTCTTTTTACTATTAAAGTGTCTTTCAGTACGTCTAGCATACTCAAGTAAGGCTTGCAGCCTGCTTGTTCAGTGATTTATTATATGCCTTGTAATAAAACTACTAACAGAGGCAATGCAACCTTTTAAAAATGTATATATATATATTTTTTTTAATTGTTATTTTAAGCATTTTAATAATTTAGCATAATATCCATCTACTGTCTCATTTCCCTGCTGTATGCATTAATTAATGCAAGTCCAGTCTGCTCTAAGTTTTCATTTTTCAGAGATTTTGTCTGTTAGACCTTTTACTCTGTTGTCTAAAAATGTTTCAGAATTTTTAAGCTTTTGTTTTTCTTTTGCCTGACGCCCTGCATCAGATTAAAACTTGTTTAAGGAGTTTAACTAGTGAAAGTTTATTTAGTTTACTATCAAATTTATAGTTGTTAACACATTTTGCAAAATATCTCACATTATTTGCTCTCTGTAATTGCATATATTTTGCATCTTCTGTTAGGGGCGGGTCACGTGACCCTTTAGTGCATTCGTTTTCCATGTCTCTGAAAGAAAAAAGAAGAGAGAGAGAGAGAGAGAGAGAGAGAGAGAGAGAGAAAAAAACAACAACAGAACTGTTACGTAACCCTTTCTCTTGTACCACGTGGTATCTTTATTCCCCGTATTCACAGTAGTGTCTAGAATGACTGTTTACTTTGTTTTGCTTTATTTCCTGATCTATGACTCAAGATACAATACTTTGACTACCTTTCTCCCTGCTATCACAAACCTTAGCAATAGCACAGTGTAACCTGGTCCCTGATCTAAAACAAAAACAAAGAGAGGAATTCTGCTTACCCGAGCCTCCTGCTTATGTTTGATAGGCTTTTTAGGACCCAGTTTTCCGCTTTTTGGCCACAGATCAGATAAGTGGACAGCCTCTTTAGGCACGACAATTCAGTCGGAGGTCTTTCCTTCTTCTGCGCAGACTTCAATACCACCTATATATTTTGACCTGTAGCTTACCAAGGGAATTCCGGTCCGAAGGACCAAGATGTTAAATAAATTTGTTAGAGTCAGACTGTAAAAATCATTGAGTTATTCAAACACAATGTCAATTAATAACAAACAGTAATGCAGGAAAGCTTGGATAACTTAAAGCTCTAATGTACATTAGGAGGCAAAAAACCATACACAAAGTTTGTATAGAATTTTGACTGCTTTATTGACCAAAACACATTGGTTATATACATTTCATTATCAGTTTTGCCCACCTTACTGGTGTGGTCAGTGACAGGGTCTTTACATCATAGTAATTCATAAAAGTGCTGAGTTTGTGTTTTCAAAAGTCCTTTTCCCATGAGAATGTTGCAGCCTTGCAAGCAGCTGGTCAGTCACGATGACCTCCTGAGGATGTAGCCAATTCAAGGTTCTCTGATTAGTTCAAATACAATAGATGTATGTCTTCCTTAAAGCCTCCCTTTGTTTCTCTTGTCCCCAGCTGCGCACTATCAGAGATAGTGCGCACAAGGCTACTTCCCTGGTGGAGGCAGGAAAGAGGACATACATGCGAACAGATTTATTATTTTCTAACTTTGCAAAATAATCTTTACTTGAAAGACATGAGCCAGACTGCATCTGCAAGCTGCCAAGGTCAAATCTCTGATTACACTGCAGCTTGTGCTTCAAGCAATAATATGCAGGTTTATTTCTACTGTTATTCTAGTAAGACAGAATTAAATGCATTAAGTACATTTATTCCTAACTAAAGCACACATTTCTTTATATATTTAATCACACAACTTATATATGTTTGAATGATTAAATACACATCTTCCTAAGCAGCACACATTGTAAATATATTTTTTTAGGCAGCATGTATGTAAATATATTTTCTAAGCAGCATGTATAGATTTTTCTAACACCCACCCATGTGGACCCAGGCAGTATTCACATCCTGTTCTGCCTGTTCCCATATGTGCATTCAGGTCCCCTATTTTCAACACCAATTCATGTTGTCCTGCTTTATCTAGCAGGTCCTGCAACTGCAGTTTGAATGCGCTCTTTTCTTCACTAATACAACCTTGTTGTGGGACATCGGCTGAGATTGTGATTACTGCCCTATTCTTACATTAGAGTTTAATTACCATGAGTCTGTCAATAATTCTGCTGACATCCTTCACTACCTTCTGAAGCCTCACCCTCACCACAATTACCACACCATTTCCATTTTGCACACCTTCTAAGTACTAGTCTCTAGATCCCAATCCAAGTGGCTTTGCTGCAGTGCCCCTCCATCTTGTCTGCTGGATACATAGGATGATTGGTCTCCTCTTTACCATTATGCCATCCCTGTTCCCTCTGACAAAGACAGTAGGGCTGTGGGCAGGTGTGGGGGAAAATGCTAACCCGAGCCACCCTGCAATTCAGACCCATAAATTACTTGACACATATGACCGGGTTTGTGCTTGCTCTTTTTTCTAAACTTGGAGGTGTTTTGACTGACATGCCTGACTTCGAAAATCAGACTTTTGCCATTTCCTTATTAAGCTCTGTTTCTCAGGTGGCTCACTACTCAATCAAATATAGCTATGATGCTGATGATGCCTCTTCTTGGGTGGCTGCATCAGGGTCTGTTATATGAAGGTACTTCTGGCCTACATAGCAATCTCTCCCTGAAGATATAAAGGTCAATGCTGGATTTGCCCTTGGCAACTCAGAATCTGTTTAGTTATGTTGCTGCAGAACTTTTTAAAACCTTACAGGATAAATGGAAGATTATGCAGCACCTCAAAGAGATTTTATTCCTCCTATTCCTAAGTTTCAAAGAAATTACCCCTCTAAGTCTTCCTTTGTGTGAAGGCAGCAGAAACAACTCTCGAGCAGCAAGATAACTTCTAAATGGGTGTTTCCTGATAAGCTTGTTCAGGATTCTACAGGTCAAAATCCCTCTTTCCCAGACAAGTCTGACTCTATTTGACATTGATCCTCCCTGTTCCACATCCAGATTCTTCTTTCCCTCATGTTGATCCTGTCATTTTTCATCTGGCAGCAGGTCACCACGGACTCCTGGGTTCTTTCCGTAATTCAAAAAGGTCGCTTTATAGTTTGGAAATCTCTTCATCCCTTTTAAGGAATTCCGCAGCCTCCATATTGCCAGCTTCTTCACTTTCCTCCTATTTTTCAGGACCTTTTAGTTTAGGAAACCATTCAGCAAAAGGATTTGTTCTAAAATGTTCTTGATTTCAGGGAAGTAAAGCTCTTGGAGGCCCATTCTGGATCATTTCTCAACACCTTTCTAAAAGTCCCTGAAGGAGGTCACCACCTGAGAAAAAGGAAGATCCTGCTTTGTGCTGAACTAGCTGTGGATGGTACCAATTATACTGAACCTGAGGACATTGCCAAACTGCTAGTGGACAGGTTTGGTGAAAACTTCACCCCCCATCAATCATCCCCTACCAGTCCTTTGCCTAGTATCTCCAGAGAGCAGGTCATAGCCTTACTCTCCAATGTGAAAAACACAGCTTTTATGGGATGAGACAAAATCCCAGCCTGCTTATTAAATGGTCTAAAACAGGAGTTAGCGGTACCACTGAGTACAGTCTTCAATCTCAGTATAAGCTCTGGCTTTGTCCCAGCTGAGTGGGAAACAGCAACTGTAATCCCCTTGCACAAAGGCCTCAACCAACACCAACTACAGACCCACAAGCCTAACCAGACTTATCTGCAAGGCTATGCACAGAATCATCATGGATGTTATCAACAAGGATACAGGTGACCTTCAAACTCTTGACCCAACCCATTTTCTCTTTGTTAAGGGCAGATCTTGCCTGCTAAACCTGGTGGACTTCTTCAAGAGTGTCACCAAGGCCCTGAATGAAGGCAAAACAGTTCATATTGCCTATCTTGACCTAGCCAAGGCCTTTGACACAATCCCTCACTCAGGCATAATAACGAAGCTCACCCAACTGGGGATTAAAACTTATGCCATTAGATAAGTTGACAACTGGCTCACAGATGGAACAAATACAGTCAAAACTGAGGATGCCAACTCTACTAGCAGACCTGTTACCAGTGGTGTTCCACAGGGATCTGTGCTAGGCACCCTACTGTTTATCTATTTTTCAGAAGTCCAGGTGAAAATAGATGGCCTACGGCTTACCAGGTTTGCTGATGAATGCAAACTGGGTACAATCATTGAATCCCCCATAGATGTCAACATACTATAAAATGGGCTTACACAGACAAATGATTGGTGTCAAAGCCACGGACTTAAACTAAATGCAAAAAAAATGCATTATCATCCCCTTTAGCAAAGGAGAAACCCTGCTAATTACAACATTAATAATATACCCATAAGTTAAAACCCAGTGGTGAGAGATATAGGAACATAAATTGATAGCAGCCTTAATTTTGATCATCAGGTGTCTACAGTTGCAAGGAAGCCCTTCTACTTTGCATATCTCATAAGCTTGGGTATAGCATCCAAAGCTAAGGAGGTTATAACATCCCTGTACTTGTCACTCATCAAACCAATGATAGAATACAATGCTCCCTTCTGTATGTACCTCACCAAACATCTGCAGCAACTGGAGAGACCTCAGAGGTTTCTCACCAAGAAAATTCAGAGCCTACACACTTGACATACATGGACAGACTGAAGGCTCTATCACTCTATCACTTTATTATATAGACTGCTTAGAGGCGACTTGTGCCTGGCCTACACAGCAGTCGCAGACCCTGCTTTGATGAAGCTGCTGCACATCAGCAAATCCAATGGGACAAGATTCACTCACTCTACTGATCTTAACCTAGCCTGCTATATTAACAGGACATGCTAGAGAGACAGATATGTCTCCCAGATGTTGCCACTCCTCAGAGTTACGTGAGATCAACTGGACAGTAAATTTGCAGGCACATCATCAACCTGGATTAAATACTTTTGTTCCGTTGAAACCAATATTGAAAGCCAGAAGGAATGTGATTGGCTATAAATAAGAACTACACATGCTTGTAGGAAAATACTTCAAAGTAACCATTGTTATATCTTTAGAAGAAGATATGTGAAGGTAATGATTCATCTTTTATTGGCCTTGAGCAAGGAACCTTAAGGTGTGCAGCCATGCTAATATGAATAAAGAATGACTCCACGTAACAAAATATTGTAATTTGTAGAATCAAGAGCCTGTGCAAGGCTGAATCACGATTGGTTTTCATTCTATTGTTCCATTCGATGTATAGCATTCTATAACCTTGACTGCTATACAAGAGGTCTCATGGAGAATATGTGAGCGAAAGCTACATATGCAGGGGATTCTGTGGAGTATACTCTGCTTAATATGGAGTTAATGTCATTCAGATTTTATGAAGAACAACATGAAAAATTCCCTACTTTATTCCTTTCTAATGACTGAATATAGCCTATGGTCGTGATTTGTCTGAAAATTTAAAGGATTTCTACATTCATTTTTATTTTTTCTGAGCAAGTAATCTGAAACAAACAATCTTCTCAATATAAATGAAAGATGTTTCTACACAGTGAAATATTGCAGCTTATAGAAACACTGTATAAGGCTAAAATTGTGACTGGTTTTCGTCTCATTACCTGATAATGAACAGAATTTAGCCGTATTATTTATCTTTGTTGTTATTTCCAAACTACAACCAAAATAGTGCTTTATTCCACAGCTATTATAAGCAATATGCAGCCAATTTTGTATTCTCGATCGCTATGTAAGTGATCCTATGGAGACTATGTGAGCAAAGTTGAGACCTTACAGAATGCGCTGTATTCGCATTCGCATTCTGCTTAATAAGGAGCTAAAGCCGTCCACCATAGGATAGTGCTAATTAACTCCATAGTTGTCATTACTATACAAGGGACTTTGTAAAGTATAAAATGTTAATTTAACTGTTTCTTGGTTCCTAAATTGTTTATTATATTGATCGGCACGATATAAACTATTATTGGGAGAATTCTGTTTCAATAGCTATCCTAAGCCAATGCTAAGATGAACCGCATGAGGAGCAAGAGTGATTATTGGTCTATGAATACTGTTACCTGATTGGGCATATATCTGTTTTACTATCTCACCGATTTTATGAAAAATCTCTGTTCTTGGCCGTCTAGATTTACCTTTTCTTAATGATTGAATATGGCTTACTACCGTGATGGATTTGTACTGAAAAACGCCAAGGATATTTTGGTAACAGGAATAGTGATTGATTTTAAACTTCGCTATTAGCTCATTAATGAGGTGGTAGTATGATTGGAGAGATTTTTTCTATGTAACGTCCCTTTTAGACCAATGATGTGGATGAGTATGGCAGTGATTGGTGAAAAATTTCCATTCGACTGGTTGGCTATGAAAATGCACAATGCAGTTCTTTTATTTAAATCTTGACTGAATGCCCCATTTTTCACCCAATCAGTCTTTACTGTTATGGACCGATGACATGGAAGGTGCATTTAAGGAAGCAATAGTGTTTGGCGAGTATTTTCTTTCACCCAAGTGGTTTTGACTGAGGAATAATGAGGTGTATTTTGATTACCCAATCAGTTTTCACTGTTATGGACCTATGAGAGGGAAGATGCGATTAAGGATGTAATAGTGATTGGCGAGTATCTCCTTTCGCCAGATTGGCCTTGATGAATAATGAAGTGTATTTTGGTTACTTTCTCTCCATTAAGGGACCAATATTATTGCTCTAGACATTAGTTAGCTTGATTGTGAAGTCGAAAGTGGACAACTGATTGGCTAGGATTTTCTTTTTAAATGGTAAAATCCGAGAATGCTTTACGATATGAAGAAGGCTGAATAGCCGAAAGCGCTTATCGGATGCTATTTTTCTTTTTATGTTTTATGTCAGTTTTGTTTTTATTAAATTCTTGCTTTTAAAAATTTTTTTCGTATGTCTTGTAGTATTGATTTCTAAGGACAGACTCTTTGAAGTGGAGAACTGCTGTGGTGATGCTACAAAGTTTTCTTGCAATTGACATCCATGGACAGACTGAAGGCTCTATCACTTTATCACGTTATTATATATACTGCTTAGAGGCGACTTGTGCCTGGCCTACACAGCAGTCGCAGACCCTGCTTTGATGAAGCTGCTGCACATCAGCAATTCCAATGGGACAAGATTCACTCACTCTACTGATCTTAACCTAGCCTGCTATATTAACAGGACATGCTAGAGAGACAGATATGTCTCCCAGAGGTTGCCACTCCTCAGGAACAAACTCCCAATTCAAGTAAAACAGAGCTCCTCAATGACCCTATATAAGCATAACCTGGATAATTGGATGGGAAACTGTAAATTTACACCTGGGGTTTCACCTATGTCCCTCTTAGACAGGGGTAGCTTGTGCTGGTCTTAAATTTGCACGCAAACATAGACTATATATCTTGGTGCATAAGGGAATAATGGTATAACATGGCTAGACGTGTATAGACCTTAGGGCCAATAGCATAGTAACCTCTTATGATCCTATGATCCCTGTTTCAAAATATTGTCTCTCCAATCCCAGTTTCCCTTACTGATTCCTCAGACCTACTTGGTCTCTCTGGACCTGATGGATGCTTATTTCCATATTACTGTTCACCTTTGCTTCATGAAGTTTTTGGTTTTTCTACTGCACCAAGGGTCTTTACCAAATGTCTGGCTCCAGTTAAAGCCTGTTGCCAACTCTATGGTGTTCAGATTTTCCCTATATGGGCAATCTTCCAATTCAAGCCCCTTCTCAGGAGATTCTTTTACAAAACCTTGAATGTACCATGCATCTGCTTTGCAGTGTGAGGTTCACCCTCAGTTTATCAAAAATCTGTTCTAAAACCTTCACAGGATGAAGTGTCCCTGGGGTGCAAGATTCAGACCCCACCTATGATGGATTTTCTTCCTCCTCCCAATGTCATATTCTTGACAGCTTTTTTCCAGTCTCTTTTTCCTTTACAAGTGTTGCCTGCAAGAAAGTTTCTGCAAGTCCTGGGGTACATGGCTTCCACCATTCCTATAGGTTCAAAGGTGTTTACTAGGCTAATGACCACAAGGGCCTTTTTAAGTCTAGCCATGCATTCCAAATCTCTGACAAGTCCTGATACCCTTGATAAGTGTAAGCATGGGCCTGGGAGTTGAACCATTTACAGGTTACCTGTTTGCATCATGGACATAGGTGCCAAACCAGGGATGAATTTCTGGTTTCCTATCCAATTTTCCAAGTTGCACTTGAACTGGATTAGGGAGGAACTCTGCTTCACATGGATGGGAGCCAGTTCCACAGACGGGGTAGTCTCTGGGATACATACCTATCTCTCCAGCAGGTCCTATTTATATCACAGGCAAGGTTAAGTCTTTAGAATGGGTAATTCTGGCACTGTTTGTTTTGTGGATATTGAGGAGGTCCAGCAGAGTGGGGTTTGACAATGCCTTGTATGCCAGGCATAGATCTCCCCTCAAAAGTCTGAAGGAGACAGAATACAGGGATAGGGGTTGAGGCGGTCTGCATAGGACATATTACTTATGCACTGTATTCTTTTAGTGAAGAACCTCTGTGGATGTTCCATTTGTTGGATATGCTGGGTTAGGTACATACCAAAGGGGCATTGTACTCAATGATAGGTCTAATGAATGCCGAATACAGTGGAACAATGACTTCCTTGGACTTAGATGCCATACCTTTGTTTATAAGTTACGCAACATAGAATGATTTCCTCACCACTGTAGACACATGATGATCAAAGGCTAGATTACTCTCTTTGTGTGTCCTTAAGTCTCTGACTACTTGGTCACCTCTAAGGGGGTGTGTTGTCAATATGATAGTTACCAGGATACTATTATGCATTTCTTGGCATTTAGTTTTAGTTCATGACTCTGACACCAGTTGTTTGTCTGTGTCAGCCCCTCCTGGAGAACATTTGTGTCAGTGTGAGATTCAATGACAGCTCCTAATTTGCAATCATCTGCAAATTTAGTCAGCCAGAGACCACTGACATTGACCTTGACTTCTGAGAAGTAAATGCCAAAAAGGAGTGGTCCAAGGACTGATCCTTGAGGGACTCCACTTGTGACTGGCCTCTTTGTAGAGGTGGACTCCCCAATTCTAACTTCCTGGGTCCTATCTGGCTACCCACCGGGTGGATGGCTTCTTTCGCCAGACTCCACATGAGGAAGTTTTATTGATATTTCAAGACAATTTGTGCAATACACTGTCATCTTCTGGACTTTTCCATTCCTCCCTTGCCTTTTCTCAAAAAGGAGTTTCTGTGGCAGATTCATCAAATTTCTCTAAATCAATGCTTGTTTTTACAAGCTCTTTCCTTCCCTCAGGAGCTGTGCACAGACGCTTCAGATCTGGGTTGGGAGGCATCATCCAACAACATCAGTGACCAGAGAGTTTGTTATACCCAGCAAGTTAAGGGCCATATTAACATCAAAGAAATTGGAGCTCTGCTTATATCTCTTTAGGTCTTGCATTCTCTCTGGGTTCTGGGTTCTCTCAGGGTTTTCACAGGCATCACCACTGTCATGTGGCATGTAAACAAGCAGGGAAGCACAAAGTCAGACCTTCTTAGCAGACAAGCTTTTCCTGTTTAGGAAGTTGCTATCAGCCATCATCTGATCCTTCAGGTAGTTTACATTCCCTTAGAACACAATTCACTGGCAGACAATCTGAGCAAGTCCAGGGTGGATCCTCATGAATGGACACTTCACATGGAGGTATTCCAGGACATTATCCATCAGTGGGATACTCTTCAAGCAGATCTTCTTGTTTCCACGCTGAACAGACAACTTCCAGGGTTCTGTACCGGAGTGTCAAGTTCACTGGCTTGAAAAGTGGATGCCATGTCTTTTTCTTGGAAAAGGATGTTCCCATATGCTTATTCCCCCTCTTCTTCTGTTGCCAATGGTCCTACATAAGATGATGTGGAACATGCCTAAAATCTTATAGGTGACTCCTTTTTGGTCCAAGCAGCTTCATAAGTTAGTTCACAGGATGGGTCTTCTCACACAGGACAATGGCCATCTCATTCAGCCTCATCTGCTTACCTTACACTTGACTCTTTGGGTAATAAGGTTTTGATTCCTTTTCAACGCCAGTTTTCTGAAGATGTGCTTTGGCTTTTACAAGAGGCCAGAAAACCCAGTAGTAAAAACTCCAATATTGCTAAGTGGAAAAGAATTTCTATTTGGTGTCACAAATATGAATGGGACCCCTTTTAGTGGGTATTCCTACTGTTCTTTCTTATTTGTCTGAGTTACTCAGTTCTGGTGTGGTATACTCTTCTGTTAAAGCTCATTTGTCAGCCATGTCTGTTGTGTCTGTCTTTGGATCCACTACTTTCCTCTAGATTTGAAGGTAAACAGTTTTTGAAAGGCATCTTTTATATTAGATCCCAAGAAAGCCAATTCCGCCTTCTTGGGACCTTAGTTTTGTTCTAGAAAAAAATTGCAACAGTCTCCCTTTAAATATGCAGAATTTCCTCCTCTGCAATCTGTACTTGGAAGATTGTTTTGTTGGTGGCTCTTACTTCTGCAAACAGGGTCCCTGAACTTCAGGTCCACATTTAAGCCCCCCCTTTTCTGTTTTTTTTTTTACAGCGATCAGGTTTCTCTTCACACCAGTCCTTTTATTTCCGAGGTGGTCAGTTACTTGTTCTTGAATCAGTCAGTTCATCTTTCTTCCTCTTTCCCTTCAACTCAGAATAGTAGTGAGAGGATTCTGCATATTTTAGATTTGTATATACAGCTCAGATATTATTTGTATAAAACAAAAGCTGTAAGGAAACCTGAGTAACTTTTTGTTTCTTTTCATGCCAATAAATTGTGATCAGTTTCTAAGCTGGGTATCTAAAGCCACTTTGTTTTGGAATTATTTTCAAGGTAAGCAGCTTTCTTATCCAGTTGTTGCTCATTCTAACAGAATGGTGGAGTCTTCTTGTGATTTTTTGAAGGATCTGGATGATAGATCCATTTTGGAAGGAAGCTGCTACTTGGTCTTCTGTGCATACTTTTGCTAATTACTACAAGTAATACTTTGTTTCTAGGACCAGAGGTGGTTTGCCAGGGCCATGTTACATGATTTTTTAGAGGGCTCTTCTATTGCTTCTTCCGCCCATCCTCTTCAGTAGCTTTTGTACTCTGCGGCCTTTGGTAAGGAATACTGCAACAGTGACAAGCAAGGGCATAGTACAGTTGTGTAAGAACTCATCATATCAGTAGATGTCCTACTTTTCACTGTTGCAGTATTCTGTCATTTCCTCCTTCCCACTATTCTGTTCAGTTTCTTTATGCTTTGCACAGGGGTCCTTCTTTCTCCACTTTCTGGATGCAAACATTCTTACTGTTCTGTTCCTATTGGGTTGCTCTGGTTATCCTGGGGCAATTTAGTTTTGAGGATTAGGTGTTCGTATGTTACTTGTGTACCTTGTGCCTTGGACGTTGGGCACACATGTGAAGTAAGGTACCTAGAAGGGCCTAAGGCTTTGATATACTGGCTGGACATATGGATATCCTCAGCAGGATATCCCTTGGGTAAGGAATATTGCAACAGTGAAAAGTAGGACATCTACAATGGTTTAGTTCTTCCACAACTGTAATATCTAAAGACTTAAGGTTGAACTTCATATAAACCAAAAAGAATTTCATTGGTTTACTAACACGCAGTCAGTCTTTCACTGAGCTGTTGGTCCACTACTAATGAATATCTGACATTGTTAGTGACTTGTCAAAAATCCCCAGTTCCTCAAAAGCAGATCACTATCATACCTCAAGTAACTATAAACAAATATTGCCTTTATTCAAGAACATGCCATTCTTAATTCACGCCAACACAGCCTCTGTCCAGATTTTATTATCTACAAGGCACACTAGTCTTATATAGATTAATATGGATAAATGACTAACAACAGACAGCACATTTTTTGACCTTAAGACAATTCTTAGTTTTGTCAACCATTCACTATTTCTTGTTGCACTGTCTTACTTAGGGTTCATTAATGAAGCCATTCGCTGGCACAGAAATTACTTGTCCAGTTGACCCTTTCAGGAACTCATCATCAAAAATACTCACTCCTGCATGGCTACTTTCTTAATCTGAGGTTCCACAAAGTTCTGTATTTTGGGTACAGTTCTATTGTAACGTGTTATTAACATCCTTTCTCTGACTCCTCTGAATCCAGTATGATCCTTTTTACAGACATTTTCTTCATCCTTAATGGTTCAAACAGCATTCATATAATTAACATTAATTTTATAAATAATTAACATTAATTTTATAGACTTTCCTGCCAAAACACTTCAACAAGATCTTCTACTGGTTCAGCTACA
This sequence comes from Protopterus annectens, assembly GCF_019279795.1. NCBI lineage: Eukaryota > Metazoa > Chordata > Ceratodontiformes > Protopteridae > Protopterus > Protopterus annectens. The sequence continues at coordinate 339,683,272 of NC_056729.1, forward strand.
AAAGACTCACAATCATTACCTCTGAAAGAGAAAGTATGTTCTTTGGTACTCCTCAAAGTTTTACATCTATCTATCCATAGGCTGAATCCCACCAATACATTGAGTGACCTATAGAAAGTAGTAAACTGAATCTGGTAGTTAGCTCAGGGGGTTAAAGAGCTGTTAATGAGCTGTTTCTTGTGGTGCAAGGTTTGATTCCCTCAGCCCCCATTGTCTAACTGTGTGATTTTGAGCAAATCACTTAACCAGACACTGCACCCAGGTTGAGACTGAAAAAGGTCCATAGAGAGCAGTGTTCTACCCTGGAAAACAACTACAATAAAACCTATTTTGTTCAACTAATACATACAAATACCTAGGTATGCTACTTTACCAATGGCTTCCTTTCCATTCACATATCTGTTATATATTTAATTCTATGTTAAAGTAACTCAGTCTTTCATACAGGCTTTCTGGGCTACTTGATTTCTATCCCTAAACTTGAGCACACCCTACCACTTTTCACTGTATATAATCCATATAACACATTAATCACTTAAGAGTTCCTAAACAAAAGCTGCTGTTTCACCAGTTTTCCTGACATCCATACTCATCATTTCACATCCTTTCCAAAACAAAGCATTCCTAATCACAAAAAGGCATACATTTTATTTGTCTCTCTAATTAAACAACAACAAAAAAAATGTCCTTACCATAAAGCTGGATCCTTTTCATCCAAGTCCATCCAATATGGCAGCTGGGTATCTTTCTGCTCCTCAGATCCAAAATGGCTATTTCCCAGTAGTCTAGTGCCTTGAGCTGCTACAATTTTCCCATAACCCCCTGTGCTCTACCAATTTAGAATGTGTTTGCTGCCTACAGACTACATGTAACAGGTGAACATCCATATGCCAAGAATTATCACATCAATGGTGGTCCACTGAACACAGAAGGCGTTATAAGAGATCTGGGAACACAGGTTGACAGCAACCTCACTTTTGATCACCACATTACCACTGTGGTCAGAAAGTCCTTCTACGTGGCACATCTCATTAATAAGGGTTTTGCATCCAGGAAGAAAGAGGTCATTGTCTCCCTCTACTTTTCCCTCATTAGGCCAATCATCTAGTACAATTCCCCATTTGGCATGTACCTCACTAGACACCTGCAACAACTGGAGAGGTTGCAAAATTACCTCACAAAGAGGATGCTAGGCCTTAAACACTTGTCCTATATGGACAGACTCAAAAAACTCCAACTATTCTCTGTCTCATATTGCCTACTTAGAGGCGATCTCTGCTTGACTTACAAAGCCATGTCTGACCCAGCTCTGTTAGAAATGCTACATCTAAAGAAATCCCAATCCCTCCATACCACACGCTCCAGAGACCTCACCCTCATTACCACAATCAACAGAACGTGCTGGAGGGACAGGTTCATAACTCAGAGACTGTCCATGCTATGGGATAGACTTCCCATACATGTCAAACAGAGCACTTCACTGGCCCTCTTCAAGAGAAATCTTGATGAGTGGATGGGAAATAGAAAATTCACCCCGGGGATCACTCCAGTGGCTCTACTCAACAGAGGCACTGGGAACTAAGGTCAAGTGGCATGATGCCACGGTAATCCTATGGGCTAGGTTTGTAAAGGCTCCAGAGCCATTAGCCTAGTAGACACCTATGACTTCCTAAATAAGTACCGTATGAGGTAATCTAGAAGGGGTATGAAAAGAAGGATGTCATATTGGCCAGACTTGGATGAAAAGATCCAGGGTTACAATAAGTACATAATTTCATATCCTATTTCATCAGCATGTCTGATTAGATAGATGGGATAGAATCCTAAGCTACTTCAAGTTTTGGGTGGAATCATGACAGGATACCTCTCAGAAGCAGACGCAGCTCTGGTTCTAGAAATTATTCCAATTTATAATATTTGGAAAACGTGTGGCATGTATCCTACATGGTTGATGCACAGATATCATCAATAGATGAGTTCCTGAAGAATGCTGTAGAAGTTGCAATTGATCTCATGGAATGGGCCTTAGACTTTGAGGTTAGGATCTTGGTAACAGAGTAAAAAGGAAATGCTGTCTGTTAGCTATCTCTGCAGTGTTTGTTTAGAAACTTTGAAGCCCAATCTGTACGGAAAAAGAGACAAACAACTGGGTGTCCTGTCTGAATGTTTTAGATCCATGTAGATAAAATATGAGAAGCCTGTGTACATCTACATATGTAGATGTAGGAGGTATACTACTGAACTGAAATAATTTGGAAACAGGATTGGAAGATTAATAGATTAGTTAATATAGTTTTCAGTAGCCAACTTTGGAATTAAAGATGGATTTGCTCTTAAGGTGACTCTGTCCTTATGAAGGACCATATAAGCTTCAGTTAAAGATAAGGGGTAAAGTTCTGAAATTTGTCTAGCTAAATTTATAGCCACCAGGAAAAATGTTATCCAAGATAAATACTTAATATTTATAGATGGACCTGGTTCAAATGGAGACTTTGTTAGTGCTTCCAAGACTAAATTCATATTTTCAGGACAGAACAGGGACTTAAATGAGGGTGGGTGAGGAAATAACACTCTTTTGCAGAAAGTCTTACACAGTTTAAGAGAGGTAAAAGTATTGTTTCAGTATCCAGGGTGGTGGTTCGAGATGGCAGCCAACTGTACTTTAATGGTGGAGTATCTCCAACCTATTTGAAACAAAGTAGATAGAAACTGTAAACCATCTGCAGAGGAGACCAGGTATGGGTCAATGACTTGACTGATTGCCCAGATTGTGAAACACGTCCATTTAATCTTTTATATTATATGAGTAGACTGCCCCTGCGGAGCAGATAAGATGTGGATTACTATCTTTGACAGGGAGTAGTGTCTGGCCATTAGAGGAACTGGAGAAACCATATGGTTAGCTGGAGGTTATGAAGGTCTGGGTGAGGCTGATCTGAGGGGTGAAAATGGAGATATGGTTGTGGATCTAGAAGCCAAGGTGGATTCTTCAGATGAAACTTGAACAGAGAGAATAAAATCTATCTGGGCTAGTATGGAGCAATGAGAATTACCTGTGATTTGCAAGATAATGCATTCTGTAGGAACCTTGTTATCATGGGAAAGAGGGAAAGGTATGCAGGGATCAGAGGGACACTGCCAGACTAGAGCATCCTTGGGTGACTATCCCTTTAGAGGACTAGAGAGAAGTAGCTTATTCACTCGGTGTTGTTTGGCGAGGCAAACAAGTTGCAGCAAGGCTGGCCTCACTGGCTGAATATTTCTTGAGCTACTGATGATTGAGAGTCCACTTGTGAGACATTAAGATGGACCTGTTTAGCCTGTCTGTTAGCCAGTTTGGCTTCCCCAGAATGTACATTGCCTCTAGAAGGTAACATGAATCTAAAGCCCATGGTGTCTCTCCAAAGAGATAAGAGCTGGTTCCTCCTTGTTTGTTGTTGCACCAGATTACTGACATACTGTCTGTTTGCATGGCTCCCAAAGGCAACTGGTCCTAAAATTCACACAATGCTAGGAGAACCTCCTTCATTGCCATGATTTTGATGTGAAGGCTGGCTCTTAATGGTTCCAAACTCCTTGGTCTGTCCTCCCCTTGAAGTGACCTTCCACCACAGAGAGGTTACAGTTATTGTCAGAGAAGGCAGAACAAATGATTGTCCTATCTGGGGGAAGGGGACATTAGTCACCAGGTTAGGTGATTCCTGCATGATTGAGTCAGACAAATGGTAGCTGGAAGTCAGTCTGTCAGTTGTGACCATTTTGGGCTTAACATCCACCAAAGAATCCTCATGTGAAATTATATTTAATGAACCATAGTAATTGTGACTTCCATTTGCCTGAAGAGTATTAGAACCAGCACTGCAGGATGTCTCTCATGATGATAAAGAATTCAAACTAAGTGATTAGGGGCAGATAGCCTTTCTGGAGTGAGAGACATCTGACATGAAGCTGTGTCTAGATGGCATCCTATAAAAACAATCTGGTATGAGGGTAGAAGCTGTGACTTTTGATAGTTTATGGAGATGTTTAAAGATAGGTAGAGTTGCAAAAAGTAATCCCTGGCTGCTATTAAGGATTCTTTGCTTGTTGAAGCTAGGAGCCAGTCATCTAGTTATGAGAATATTCATATCCCTTTCAGTCACAGGTGAGCTATAACTACCTCCATGCTCTCGGTAAACACCTGGGATGCTGTGGTGAGACCAAAGGTCAAGGCTCTGAACTGGTAATGACTGGCTCTCATCTGAAAATACAGAAACTTCCTGGACTCCTTTGCAATCGTTATGTGGAGATAGATGCTCTGGAGGTCTATGGAGCACATTCAGTCATTTACTTTGAGACAGGGCAAAATCACTGACACCATGACCACTCTAAACTGGGTCTTTTTATGAAAAGGTTTATGCCACTGAGATCCAGAATTAGCCTAAGGTTGACATTTTCCTTTGGAACAAAAAAAAAATCTTCAATAAATTCCTGACCCTCTCTGGTATGGTGGGACCTCCTGGATGACTATTTTTTGAAGGAGGACAGGCACCTCTTGAAGTACTGCATGCATTTGGTGGGGTGGAATATTTGGTAACAGTGGCTTTTGATGCCGTGGCCTTTGCAAAAATGGTATGGTATAACATGTGGATAAAATCTCTCACATACATTGTGATGGCCAACTACACAACTGTTAGGTTTCAAGATAATCACTAATGACTGGCTCCAGAGAGAGATGGCCTTCAGGGGTACTGATTTGGTCTTTCTAAGAAGGGTTCTCTGTAATCCCATTATTGTGAACCCCTCTGACAGACTCCAATATAAGGCCACCTCTGTCACTGCCATGGCAGACATCTTGTTCACACCTCATCAACTTTTCTTTAACAGTTAGTGAAGAATCACTGACTGACTAAAGTTGTCCACAAAAGTCACATAAGCAAAACAGCATAGCACCGAAGAGTTTCCTGTGCTGCTCAATCGGCTACATTATGGTACAGACAAATTGAGAGGTTTGTAATATTAGGCATGATATTCAGGGTGATCTTAAGTTACCTGGAAGAGTCCTGAGTCATGGGTTGATCCAAAGTGTTCATAGATTGTTTATCTAGGTCCAGTGTTCATGTGGATTAAATAATTTTATGCCCTTACAGCAAACATACCTAAGGTGTAGATGCTTTCTCATTCTGTCTGTTACCTTCGACTCCATGCCAGGGATGGACAGATGATGACTTCTCTGAGAATTTCTTTTTAGTAGCAGGTGCACCAATCATAAAGTTCACCAAAGGACCTTTAGACTACATTTCCATATCTTTAGGGAACTCAAAATGTATTCATCTTCCTTGTGATTGCTTCTGCTGTGTCAGGTTCCTGCCATGTTTTCTTGGCAACCAATTGAATAAGACAGTCCACAGGATGGACCACCCAAGGGGTAGAAGGGACAGAGTTGTATACCTTGAAGAACACTTCTTCATCCTCAGAAGGTGAGTCAGATGGCTAAGATCCTCTCTGTTTCATTAATTCCAGGACTTCACCAAATGTGTCATCTTTGGCAAGGAACCAGATGAGCCCTCTCTTTCAGCCATATCAATGTCTAATGTAATGGACTCTGATGGGGTGTCTACGTGTTTCATTTTACATACTTTTTTTAGGGACTTCTGGTTGTGACTGGTCAGAAGCCATGGAAGAGTGAGAGCTCACTTGCTGCAGTTCTCCAAAGGATATAACCCCGTTCTTTCCCCTGGGAACCATGATGAATAGGCTGAAGAGCTGAAGGATGGACATCCTGGGGTGAAGCCACCACCAGTGGAAGTCTTATAAACACTTTGAAAAGGGAGAAGGCAATCTCTCCATGATCTCAAATGTGAATTCAAAGTCTGTCTGCATTGAGGGACAACTCCTCAGAACCATCTCCTTCCCATCTGCCAAAGAGCAGGTGCATGATGCCAAACAGGGAACCCCTGATATTGAGGATAAGGAGGGCTTTGAGGATGAAAATCAGTACCTTAGGCTCAAACACTGTAGACCCCTACATCAAGAATGGTTCCATGTATATTGTCCCAGCAGATGGCACTGAGAACTTGGTGCCTAGTATCTAGGTTCAAGACCCACTTGACACCCAGGAAGCCAGGGTGCATACCTCTCAACATTTTAGAGCAAGAAATCTGGATGAAGGCACAAATATTGGGGGACAAAAACCCAAAAAATAAGGATACTTTTTAAATATTGCTCTTACAGGTTTTGCGTTAGCATGAATTTTCCAAAGTATGTGAAGTTTGAAACTCAAATGTGTACCATTATTTTCTGACTTCAGTCCTCAATGATTTGCCAGTGATTTGCTAGAAAACCACAGTTTTATAAGAAACAGACCAAAAATACGAGTCAAAAATCTGGCGAGTTGAGAGGTATGACAGGGTGGAGTGAGTCAGATGCAAAAGTACTGCCACCTGAACTGATAGGGTTGATAGAGCCAAAGTGCAAGATTCAGGTGAAAGACCAGCACAAAAATACTGATGAAGAAAATGGCACCAGGGAAGGAGCTAAAAGAGGTGAGACAACCCAATGGCCCAGGAATCAGAAGGGGTGCCTTCAAGAAAGCTCTCATCACTGGTCCCCAGTCTGCTTCAGGAGCACTCCTGACAGAGCAAACTGATGTTAGGGAAGTAGTAGATGAAAGTCTTGAGGGAGCAAAATGAGACAATTCCTGTTCAGATGAGTGTCTGCTAGTTGACTTTGTAGTGGGCTTGTCCCTAGTGACAATGGTTTTTAATACAGCAGACTTCCACACTGACACCAAGGAGGGGGAAGACTCTCTTGTGTGTTTTGGAGGAAGTAGAAGCCTGATCCCCATATTACTTTCTGGACACTTTGTCCTTCTTTTCTTTTTTCCTGTCAGGTTTCTCTGCCTGTTCTAGGGGCTAATGAGGGCCAAAGCCTTTGCAAATAGAGCAGTCCACACCAAGATGCTCTGCGCAACTGAGGCTAAGCAGATCACATAAAGATCATGCGAGTTTTGCAGTGGAAACTTATGTCAAGGTGACCAATGGTCCCAGTTTTTCCAGGACAGTCCCAGTTAGGAAGCCTTTGTCCCAGAATCCCAAACATTGTCTTTGGGACACAGAAATGTCCCAGTTTAGATTGCTCAGTCTGACGGATGACTTGACTTGCCAGAATGGCCAGTCCCCCTGCTTTCCTGTCCTAAGCAGCTCTGAGGACTTTGCAATTTTTCAGGGATGCCATTGGGCATGGGGTAAGGTCAGATGCCTTCGCCCTAGCAGAAGTCTTCCAAGCCCTGCCACATCAGTCAGTCACTCCCTCAAGGACTTCCATCGTGGACGGTTCTGCTTGACCCCAATCACCCAGGCAGGAGCTCTCCAGGCCCTACTCCCATCTGCCTGGTGCTCCTGTACTGACTTCTGCCAGGGCCAAACCCTACAGTCCTCCACTTCGACCTGGCCAAGAGACCTTCCCCAGTCATGGCCCCACCATGTCAGGGAACTCTCCTGCCTATTTGTCTCCTGCAGGCTGCCAAATCATGTTGGATTGGTCATGCCATCGGACTCCCTCAGGAGAGCTTCCCTATGATCCCGTCCGCTCCTCTGGAACTCCCCTCGGCTGCTGAGGGGCAGATTCTCTCTCATGAAGGCTTCAGAGTCTCCCTGCTTTCCCAACCAGAGCAGCTCTGGAGACTTTGAGATTTTTCAAGGATGCTGTTGGTTATGGAGTGAAGTTGGATGCCTTCATCCTGGCAGGAGCTCCTCAGGCCCCTCTGCCGTCCAACCTGGCACTTCCTTAAGGACTTCCATCATGAGGGCGCTGTGCCTGACCCCACTCACCAAGGCAGGAGCTCTCCAAGCCCTGCTGCTGTCTGCCCTACCACTCCCTTAAGGACTTCCATTGTGGGGAGCTCTACCTGACCCCCCCCCCCAACCAGACAGGAGTTCGCCCAGCTCCGCCACTATCTGCCTCTCTCCCCCTTCCAGGCATCCATCCCAGAGGGAGCACAGTCTGTACCCCCTCATCCAGGCAAGAGCTGTCCTATACCAGTCACTTTTCACCTCTCTCTTCCTCCCAGACTTCCATCGGACTGACCCCCTCTGGGGTTCCACTTCTACCCAGGAGAGAGAGAGAGAGCTCTTTTCCAGGGTTACATATCTCCTAACTGCTGCCAAATCATGCAGTGTCATGCGTGCTCTTGGAGCCTCTCAGGGGATCTTATTAAACTCATGGAACTTTGCTGGGCTACGAAGCCTCAGACAGTCCCTCATCCAGACTTCCATGCCACTGGTTCTCCACTTTGCCTTGCACCTAGGGCTTTCAAACTCACAGGGGAGATGGTCCTGCATCCCCCCATCTCTGCACATTTTGTGGCACACCTCAGTCTCTCACCCCCATGGAGCCAGGTGCTGACGAATGTGCCTCACTTCAAGCCTCCTGGCATGTGGCCTCTTGCCTCCTAGGTCGTGCTCTTCACAGAGTGGCATCCCCACAGTACCTGGTGAAGGACAGGAGGCTAACCTGCCTGCCCCGGTGCAAGATGACATATCTGCCCTATGTCCACTCTCAGGGGGGCTGGGAAAATGGGATTGCAGACCTGGCTTCCCACGTTGGCCCTCAGGTGTCCCAGTTTAAGTCCTGTAACAAAATGTTCACCTTGACATATGTACACATTTAAAACATTTTTAAAAATCTTATCCATATCTACCAAATAAAGTTGCAATCAACAATAACACAGATAAGAATCAAAGAACTATTCTAGACAACAACTTTTTTTTGGGTTTGAAAGTAATGATGCTAGGAAGCTGCCTTTGCATCAAGAGGCTGAGGCACCAGAAAAAAAAAAACAAAACTGCAAACAATTAAGGCTAACAAGCTGAAAATATAAGTATTCTAACTATTCTAAATAACTTCACTGTCTAACACTGTAACCCAAAGCATGCAGAAATTAGTACAAAACAATCAAGCACATAGCTAATGGCCAAAATCGAGATCCCCTTTGCTATGGCGGTAAACAAAATCTGAAGGTGTATTGAACAGGGGTTTATGAGAAAAGTATAGGTGTTTGAGGCACTAGAGCACTAATGTGTATCCCAAAAGAGATCCATGGAGTGTCTCAGTCCCCAACTGTTAGATGTGACAGACTGATGAAACAGGATCTCATTTTCGTTGATTTCTGCTTCCTGTGCACATAAAATTTCCACCCAGCACTACTACACAGAGGCCAACTGTCTGGTACCACTAAATTCCACAGACCCCAATTTGTGCTCTCCTCAGCTGAAAGGCCATTTAGCAAACTTGTTCAAGTTTGAAATTCCAAACCACCTGAGATTAGGAATATCCCTTTTCTCTAACTCTTCAGGAATCATTCTCCATAATCATGCTACTAAATTCGTCATATGTAGATACTTTAATGACCACAATTGTTAACCACTCCCACAAAAAGTAATGAGATTAGCTGAACCTGTCTGCCACTTTTTTCTATGTTCTCCATCAATCTTTCTTCTACATGCACTGTATTTCAATTTCTTTCCAATCTTAGTCTTTCTAAATTGCCCACAGCTAATGTCCTGTTTACATTTCAGTATTTATCACTACATCTTACTTTCTTAATCCTAACTGCATTTTATTTACTTCCTTTTACTCGTAAGTGTATTATAACTGAATCCTCACTATAAAGGTATATTACTGTATGTTTAATATTGTAAATTATTTGCTAATTATTTGTGTTCTGCCTCTGGCCCAGATTGTGACTGAAGAGTCTTTGGAACAGCCTATTCAAATGGCAAACAAATATTTAAATAAGTAACCATGCTAGCAAAACTTGAAAAATGCTGGCAAAGACTATCACGGGTAGCCACATTTTTAGCCGCCTTTAGAAGGCTGAACAGTTTTGTAAATATAAATAAATACAAATTTTAAATGAAGCCATTAAAGTCTTTTCAGCTTCATGACTCATGGCAGAACTATTTAATTTTACTTTATTATAAACAGGGAAGTTGGTCTGGAGGAGGAGGACCTGTAGATAGCACTGCAGTGAAGAATAAACAAAAACAGAACAAATGACAGATAGTAGAACAAACCCCCACCCTCTCTCTGTCTGCAAGCTATGACCTGTAACCATGGCTCCTTGAACCTGCACACAACCAGCAGACTCAGGTCAAACAGAAATACAAAAAAAAAAAATACACAGCAGAACAAAAAGCCAAAGAGAGGAAGAGAGAGACAGAGAGAGAAACAGTGCTAGAGAGCGAGAGAGAGTGTGTGTGTGTGTGTGTGTGTGTGTGTGTGTGTGTGTGTGTGTGTGTGTGTGTGTGTGTGTATCTGTATTTCACAATATGGCCTTGAGACAGGAGTTTGCATGTCCCAGATTATTTGCATGTTACACCAAACAGTCATCATGAACATGGTGATGTGAACGACTCAGGTGTGATGACTAAGATGGAAATTATCATGGGACAGCAAGATGATAGCACAGCACAGCACAGCAGATGACAAATTAGCAGTAGGTTGACAGACTGGGAGTATGCTGGCCAGGATCCAGAAGGATGATGAAAGAATAACATGTGAAAACTATGCATAAACAGCAAGCTAGCCTGTGGAGGAACTACAGTAATATGTATTAAGATAGTAAAGACAGGTATGAAACATCACACTAATTCAGCGTAATGAAGCTTTCATTGGCACATTCAATCAGCATTGCTTGCGTGGCTATTTATGCCACAGCTTATGCGACTGTCCTCTGTGTGCTGTTGTGACACAAAGTCAGCTTGTTGTCTCTGAATAGACGGAAAAAAAAGACTATTAGGTTCATAGGTAGGTATTAGGCTACTGGCCCTAGGGCCCATATAAGCCTAGCCAAAAAGTTACCCTGGCTTTCCCCACCCAAGAAAATTATTTTCCTGTGCCCCTGTCGAGCAGAGCCACAGAGGTGATCCCAGGGGTGAATTTCCTATTTCCCATCCAATCATCAAGATTTTTCTTGAAGAGTGCCAATGAGGAGCATTGTTTGATATAGATAGGTAGTTTGTTCCAGAGTATGGGAAGTCTCTGGGACAGGAATCTATCCCTCCAGCATGTTCTGTTTATTGTGGTGACAAGGTTTACGTCCCTAGAGCATGTATCTCGGAGGGATTGGGATTTCTTTAAGTGGAGAATGTCCAACAGCCGCCCACCTGTGTCCCAAGATCTCTTATCACACTTTCGGTGTTACGTAGACTACCACCTATGTGGTAGCTTATGGGTACAGATTTTTTACCAAAAGGGATGATAATGCACTTTTTGGCATTGAGCTTGAGGCCATGGCTTTGACACCAAGCATCTTTGTTATGAGGCCCTTTTGTAGGATGTCCACATCATTAGGAGTTTCGATTATGGCTCCTAGTTTGCAGTCATCTGCGAATTTTGTTAGCCAAAGACCTTCTGTGTTAGCCTGTACTTCAGAAAAGTAGATACCAAACAGGAGAGGACCCAGGACTGAACCCTGTGGTACTCCATTTGTCACTTGTCTGAAGTCGGATTTGGAGTCTGCTACTTTCACAGTGTGGGTTCTGTCAGTGAGCCTGTTGGCAACCCATCTTGTGACATACGGATTTATACCTAGTTTAGTGAGTTTATCTATAATTCCAGAGTGGGGGATGGTGTCAAAAGCCTTGGTGAGATCTAGATAGGCTGTGTGAACCACTTTACCCTCGTCTCCGGCTTTGGTAACTGATTCAAAAAAGTCTATCAGGTTTAGGAGACATGATCTGCCTTTTACAAACCCAAACTGAGTGGGGCCCAGAGTTTGGAGATTACCAATGTCTTTGTTTATAAGTTCCATGATGATATATTCCATGGCCTTGCAGACCAGGCTTGTTAGGCTAATGGGGTGGTAGTTCCCAGGGTCTGTGGTGGTTCCCCCTTTGTGGAGTTGGATAACGGTCTCTGTGCACCATTCAGTGGGCACAAAGTCTGAGGTGAATCTATGACTGAACATGGTGCTTAGGTGGGGTGCCAGTTCATTCTGTAGTTCATATAGAATGCACCCTGGGATGTTGTCAGGTCCCATGGATGCTGTGTTCTTGGCTTTGGAGAGTCTGGTTTTTACCTGCGCAGCCGTGATTACAGGAACTTTGCATTCTTCCAGTATAGAGATGGACACTTTAGGGGTGAGAGGAGGGTAAAGTTAGCAGTGAACCTATCTGCCAGGATGTTGGCAATATCAGCTGGTTCTGTATATTTAGTGCCATTATGCTGTAACTCAGAGCAGATCTGAGTGTTGCCATTGAGATTCTTGACATAGCTATAGAATCCTTTGTGGTTGTCTTTAGAATCAGTGGCGATTTTGTTTTCGTAACTAGCTTTGGAGGATTTTATGAGGGATCTCAGCTTCTTACTGAGGCTGACCAGGGAGTTGCTCTAATCATGGGATTTTACTCTCTTTTTTGCAAGTTTCTTTCTTCTGTTGTAGAGTTTGTTTATGGCAGGGGACCACCAGATTGGCTTCCTTTTTTTGGAGGATAGCATCTTGGTTCTGTTAGGGATAGCATGATCCATGCACTCGTGTAAGTGCTTATAAAATGCATTTGTGTAGGATTCAGCAGTTGTATCTCTATTGTCTATCTGCATGAGTGTCATGAAGTTTTCCACTTCTGTCTTAAGAAGCGTGAAGTTGGCTTTGGAGAAATTTTTTACGGTGGTTTCCCTAATGGCGGTGGGGGTGGGATGTGGATGTCTAGGGTGATTAGCTTGTGGTCGGATCTGACCAATGAGGAATTGACCTCTGATGTGGAACACCAGTCGCCCATGTTGGTAATGACCAGGTCTAGGATATTGCTGCCCCTGCTGGGGGTGGGGATAAGTTGATCCAAGGCGCTAGAATTTATGAATTCCAGAAAATGTTGAGCAAAAGAGTTTTACATGAGCAGTTTTCCCAGTTAGTGGTGGGGTAGTTGAAATCACCCATTATTACGGTGTTGGGTTGTACCCTAATATTTTCCAGTGTATCAAGAAATGAGGAGTGGGAATCCTGGGGCATGGTGGGGGATCTATAGCAAGTCACAGTCTGTCTGGATTGCGGTCTTGCCTAGAGTAAGTTGCACTTGGAGATTATCAGATGCATAATAATTAAGGTGTTTATCTCCCAAACACAAGGTACAAGGTTTGATTCTCTCTTTAGAAATCATGGCTAAGCCTTAAAAAGGCCACCTGAGGTCATTAGCCTAATAATTATCTATGAACTAATTGCATTCCCCATGCAATGCTACACAATAATATTAAGTTTCACAGCTAAGTACAAGGTTACTACTACATCAGGTCATGACACAACATTGTTTATAGTGGACTGCAATGCAGGACATATATTAAAAGGCACTCTGATACCATCTAGTGTAGTTTAACTGCATTAAGGAAGTACAGATGTACAAGGCATTACATTCTTCGTAATGCTATTGTGTCCTAAATAGTCCATCTCCTTGAGTTAGAAACAAACATACACTGTTCACTGCTGGTCCTAACAGAGATACACAGGGATATTTTATCCTATGCCATGGAATAATACTCATGGACTCTTAACTGTCCCTGAAAAGTAATTCTCACCTGTGCCATACTAGCATTTATCATACTCCTAACTGCTGTAGCTAAGCTGTCTGTCAACCATTATAACCACTGACCCACAGAGATCAGTTCTAGACATCTGCTCTGTTCTGCTCAGTGCTGCTATTCATTCTCTGGTATTGGAGACATCCAATGTATGACAGCATCAAAGCTTTCGTTAGCAACATAGGTTGATAGATGTTTACTAGGCAAATGACCACTAGGGCCTTTTTAATCCTAGCCATGCATCCAAAATCTCTAACAAGTTCTGGTACTCTTGATAAGTGTAAGCAGGGCCTTGGGAGATGAAACATTTACAAGCAGTGGCCTAGGAGATAAATCATTTACAAGTTACCTTTGTCCATAAAAGACATCGGTGCCAAACCAGGAATGAATTTCCTGTTCCCAATCCAACTGTCCAAGTGATACTTGAATTGGACTAGGGAGGAACTCTGCTTCACATGGATAAGGAGTCTGTTCCAGAGAAGCTGTAGTCCCTGGGATACCTACCTATATCTCCAGCAGGTCCTACTTATATCACAGGCAAGGTTTAAGTCTTCAGAATGGGTAAGTCTGGTGCTGTTTGTTTTGTGGCTATGCAGGAGGTCCATCAGAGTGGGGTCTGACAATGCCTTGTTTGCCAGCATAGATCTCCCCCTATCAGCCTGTAGGAGACAGAATACAGGGATAGAGCTTTCAGATGTCTGCATAGGACATGTCACTTATGCCCTGTATTCTTTTAGTGAGGAACCTCTGTGGACATTTCAACTGCTGGATGTGCCTGGGTAGGTATATACCAAAGGTGACATTGTATTTGATGATAGGTCTGATGAAGGATGACTATAGTGCAGGAATGACATCCTTGGACCTAGATGCCATACCTTTGTTTATAAGTTGCACAACACAGAATGATTTCTTCACTACTGTAGGCACATGATGGTCAAAGGCTAGATTACTATATATGTGTGTCCTCAAGTCCCTGACTACTGGGTCGACTCTTAGGGATGTGTTGTCAATATGATAGTTACCAGGTGTGGAAGACTTCCTGAAAGATACTGTTGTGCATTTCTTGGCATTAAGTTTTAGTCCATGGCACTGACACAAGTTATTTGTCTGTGTTAGCCCCTCCTGAAGAACATTAGTGGTGGTGGGGGATTTTATGATTGCTCCTAATTTGCAATCATCTGCAAATTTGGCTAGCCAATGGCCCTTGACATTGGCCCTAACTTCAGAGAAGCAAATGCCAAAAAAGAGTGGTTCCAGGACTGATCCTGAGGGACTCTGCTTGTGAGTAGCCTCTCTGTGGAAGTGGACTCTCCATGTCTAACTTCTTGGGTCCTTTTTGTGAGCCAGCTGGCATTCCACAGGGTGACATAAAGGTTTATACCTACCCTGCTGAGTATATCAACAATGCCCAAGTTGGGTATTGTGTCAGATGCCTTGGCCAGGTCAAAGTAGGCAATGTGAACCATTTGGCCCTCATCCATTGCTTTGGTGATCTTCTCAAAGAAGTCTACTGTGTTAAGTAGGCATGACCTTTCCTTGATTAAACCAAATTGGGTTGACTCCTGTAAAAGGAAAAAACTTCAAAGACCAATGCACGTTAGGTTCAAGCAAGGCACCCTTTATTACTTGCAGCAAGGAGACAAAGCATGTAGGTACAGGATTTGTCTGGCCCTTTGGTGATCAGTATGTTATTCTTATACAGTTCTCTTCATGTCACACAGAAAATGTTACTATTCTATTGCTGACATAGTTGGACACAGCTTTCTGTATGTTTCACAGAAAATGTTACCAGACTTATTGCTGACATGGTCAGATGATTTGCCGTCTTGCAAAAACATTTTGAGAAAAACAACCTGGCCTTGGGCTTATTTTAGCCCACCTTAACTTTCTTTTCAATTCTTCAATTGTACAGTTCTAATACATGTGTTACATTTTGTCTAGATTCAAGGTACATTTCTAGCTTTGGTACAAGTAATGCTGACTATGGTTTATACTTTCAAGCATCTATTGTTTTCTTTATCAAAGCTTCTAGCAGCTGCATATTTTCTCATGGCATAAGCAGAAATGAAATATCTCTTTGTTAAGTTTCATGACATTAGCAGAAATGAAATGTCTCTTGTTATTTTCATGACATTAGCAGAAATGAAATGTCTCTTGTTAAGTTTCTAATAGCTGTGCAGATTCATGCAGTGTGAACAGAATAAATGTATTAACCCTTTTAAACCTTGAATGCACTAAGCATGCATATTACTATTATATATTTTTCTAACATTTCCCCCCTTTTAATACTTTTATTCTACTTTCAAGATAAGCATAAACAGTTTTTTTCTTCCCCTAACCTCTTCCTGCTCAGGATTTGCAGTTAAGAGAGTCATTCAGTTTAAGCTCATGAAAGCATTTTCAGTTTTTTAGCAATTCTTCAAGTTCAGCATCTTGGTATAAGGTTTCTGAAACTGAAATGTCTACAAAATTTTTAATCAGTCTTTTTATGCAGGGGATGCAGCAGCACACACATACCACCAGTAGGATTATTCCTACACAGGTGGCAATCAGAATGTTCATCAGGATGCTGCCCCAACCCCCAAACAATTTCTGGAAAAAGTCCATCAATGGATTTGGTCCTGGTTTGGTCATGGCTGACACCTGCTGAATCACCTCAAGATGGTTGTCTATCTCGTGTTTGTGGTCAGGAATATATGAACAGCACTCCTCCTGGATTAAAGCGCACGTACCTCCTCTCGCCGCTAGGGTGAAGTCAAAAGCCATGCGATTTTGAAGCACCACTGTTCTCATGGCAGTCAGTTCATCAGTCACCAATTCTAGGGCAGAAAAGGTTGCATTGCTCATTATTTCGAGAAGCTTAGACAATTTTCTCAGTTCCCAGATTGATTTCGTTGCTCCATATGCTGGCAGTACACCTGCCCACGATATAACAATATCACTCAAGTCCATGTATGACAGCCCATTGTTCCCTGAGCCCACAGCATGACGGTTTTTCCAGCGCACATTGATTTGCCCCACTGGATTGACAGGCTTCTTGATTTCTCGAACATTCCAAATTTTTCCTTGAGGTAAAACTGCTGTGTGTCATATGACCGGAACCAGGTACCCCAAAAAACAACTGCCGGACCAATTCTCAGGTAGCCATTTATATGCTTTTCTACCACATATAAAGTAACAATCTTCTACTTTAGTAGTAACTTTACTATACCCTGACTCTGCATGAAACATTTTTTTGTCGATTATGGACAGTTGCTTATAGAGGTCAGCATTATGTTTTACTTCTTCAATTGTCCTATGCATCAGTTCAACAAATGTATCATAGCTCGTGTTGCAATAGGATCTGATGTTATCAGGTTTAGTGTAGCATCTATAGGGAACAGTCACATTGCAATTGCTCCAACCCACCTTGACTGTATCATTCTTATAAAAACACACAGTTCCCTTCTGTCGAACAGACAAGTGCAATGCTACTTTATCTTGTGATGTGACATCTGATGTATCATGAATTAGGTTTTCCCAGGTCTTGTTGGCTCCTAGGGGAACTGAAGTTAACAGTAACCCCCCATATGCTGTTGGTAAGGCTGTGCAAATCCAGCAATTCAAAACATTGAAGGTTTCAGCATACACATATTTGATTGCCTGGTAAGTGTTAAAGTTTGGGTGCCACTCTGCACGCTTGTTCAGTTCAATTTGTGTGGCTGAGAAAAGGAATGGCCACAACAAAAAGATTATTGTCACTAGTACAGTCAACAGGATGGTTATGCAATACTTTTGTGGAAATGGTTGTTCTGCATTTCTGTTTTCTCCGGCTCTTCCAAGTAGGTGTATTTGGATCTTACTGGATTCCGTCATTTTTACTTTGGACACGTGCTCTTACTCTCTGCCCTAATAGGACCTTCAGCACCGATGGTTTCTTCACTGGGGTTGAGACGGATCAGTCCTATTGATCTGACCCCCCTTTGTAGCCAGACTTTGTGCTGAGGGCCCCGATGGAGAGGTAAGATTTTTGTCCAACTCAAAGTTCTTAACCAGCTTGCAGTGCATCAGGTGTATCCACAAAGCTCGTTCTGCTATCTTGACTGCAGTGGGTGTCGAAAGAAGCACCTGGTAGGGACCTTCCCACCTTGGCGATGCCCAGTTTTTTCGCTTGATGATTTTGATCCACACCCAGTCTCCTGGCATCACTGCCACTTCTGATGTTTCGGTTTGTTTTCTATCTGAAACAGAATTTGACTGCAACAGATGTTTAGAACTCAACAACTTTTTCATATATTCAGCTAGTGTAAAATCAGCTTCCTGATCTGATGACATGAGAAGTTTCCACTGGGGTGTATAATAAGCCCTTCCAAATAGTTTTTCAAAAGGAGTCAATCCTTTTGCTGTAGGGACAGTTCTCATGCTCAACAGTGCCAGGGGTAAACAGTACAACCAAGTTTTTCCTGTCTCAGCTATTAATTTTCTCAATTTGTTTTTTAGTATACCATTATGCCTTTCAACTAGCCCTGCAGATTGCGGATGGTATGCACAATGATTTTTTAAAGAAATACCAAAATGCTTACTCAACTGCTGTATGGTTTGATTTACAAAGTGTGTACCATTGTCACTGTAGATTCTTTCTGGAATACCAAACCTAGGAATGATTTCCTTGACAAGTACTTTTGCCACCGTAGCTGCATCTGGATTTTTGGTTGGAAAGGCTTCCACCCATCTGGAAAACATATCTACAATGACAAGACAATACTTCTTATTTTCACATTTGTTCAATTCTATGAAATCCATACAAATAGTGTGAAATGGATATGGTGGTGTGGGGAAACTCCCTTGCTTGGGCTTTATCGCCCCCTGTGCATGATGTTTGTTACAAATCTGACACATCAAACAAAATTTTTTAGAGTAGTTTGTAAATCCGTACATTGTGAACACCTGGTTCACCAGCTGTACCATCCCCCCTGTTGAGACATGGCACTGCCCATGGCTCAACAATGCTGCATAGTGAAACAAATTAGAGGGTAGTATCGGTTTTCCCTCTCTAGAGATGTACAGCCCCTTTTCGAGGATTGCTCCTCGTTTTATCCATCGCTGTTTTTCAGCTTGCGTAGTGAGTGTCTGCATTGTTTTTAACATATCTAGATCTAAAGTTTCAGAGGGTTGTAATTCCTCATTTAAAAGAAATATTTCTGTGGCTGCTTGTTTTGCAGCTGTATCAGCTCTCGCATTACCTTTTGAAATCCTATCTTGTTGCTTGGTGTGAGCTGTGCATTTACAAATGGCTACTTTCTGAGGTAACTGAATAGATTCTAAAAGATCTAAAATAAACTGTGCATGATTTATAGGTTTGCCAGTAGATGTTATCATTCCCCGGTTTTTCCACTGTTGCGCAAAAACATGTACAGTAGAAAAAGCGTACTGGCTATCAGTAAAAATGTTTACACATTTACCCTTTGCTAAGGTACATGCCCATGTCAGGGCAATCAATTCTGCTGCCTGTGCAGATAAGTTGTGTGGTAAAGGTTTTGCTTCTATAATCCCAGTATCAGAGACTACTGCATATCCTACTAGGTTCTGTCCTGCAGGACCCCTTTTGCACGAGCCATCCACGTAGTATGTCACCTCGGCATCATCCAAGGGGACATCCGTGAGATCTTTTCTAGGTAGTGTCTTTTGCTCAATTACCTGCAGGCAGCAGTGCGGTGTGCCATCTGCAGGGGTCAGGAGCAGAGTAGAAGGGTTTAAAGTCGTGCATCGTTCAATTGTCATATGAGGTTGGCTCAATAATATAGTCATACAGGAAAGATGCCTAGCAGGGGAAAGATATGCCACCTTTTCTTGTAGTAAAATAATCGCGACTGCATGAGGTACTCTCAAAGTGAGAGGGTGGAACAAGACTACTGAGGCTGAAGCCTGTACTGCCATTGCAGCTGCAACTACTGCTTGTACACAGTGGGGTAAGGACCGTGCCACTGGGTCTAGTTGTGATGAGTAGTAAGCAATGGGGCATTGCTTATCCCCATGCTGTTGTGTTAACACTGATGTCATGTAACCCTGCTTACAATCTACAGTTTGGAAAAAATGTTTATGGTAGTTTGGCAATCCCAGAACTAATGAGGATGCTATTAACTGCTTTAGTTTACAGAAGGCAGATTCTGCCTCTGGTGTCCATTGTAACAAATCCTGCGCTGCCATAGGCTTCTTATATATAAGGTCAGTCAGAGGTGCAGATTCCAAGGCATAGTTTGGAATCCAGCTCCGGAAAAACTTAGTTGTACCCAGGAAGGACATCATTTCCTTCTTGGTAGTGGGTTTTGGTGCTTGCAAAATTGCTATTTTTCTGTCCTCATCTAATGTTCTACCTTCCTTGGATATTACATATCCTAGGTATTTGACCTGTTTTTTCCAAAGCTGCAGTTTATTTTTATTTACCTTATGTCCCTCAGCGGCTAAAAATCGTAGAAGTGCTATGGTATCTTCTCTACAATCCTGCTGGGTGGGGGCCGCCAGCAAGATGTCATCAACATAAAGTAAAATCTGACTGCCTCTTGGTGGGGTGAATCCTGCCAAGTTGCTTGCCATTTCTTGTGAGAATGTCTTTGGACTTTCACAATATCCCTGTGGTAGTAGCGTATATGTGTAACTTTTCCCCTGAAATGTAAATGCAAACCAATACTGGCTATCAGGGTGTATCGGTATTGAAAAGAACACTTTGCTGATGTCTACCACAGAAAAATATTTTTGTTGAGGTTTCAAATCATTCAACAGGGTGTGTGGGTCTGGCACCGTGGGTGCCCTTGGTATTACTGCATCATTTACGGCTTGTAAATCCTGGACCATACGCCATTCTCCATTGGCCTTTTTAACTGGAAATAAGGGTGTGTTACATGGTGAATCGGGAGATTCTACTAGTATCCCTCCTTCAAGTAAGGCTGCTATAATAGGCTTTATCCCTGCCTCTGCATCTTTTCTTAAGGGATACTGTCTTTTTTGTGGTATGAATGCTGACTTTGGCATGATAGTAACTGGTCCCGCTGTACGAATGAGTCCTACATCTGATTTCCCTGTTGACCAGAGAGTCTCTGGTATGTCTCGTAAGGCATTCTCTTCCTCCTTTAATAGGAGTGTCAATCAGCTGTCCTCGCTAGACTGCAAGTGCACAGCTGGGTTGGTCTGAGTTATCCAATTCAACTTTTGTACTTGTATTCCTTGTTCTGACAGTTCTAGTTCTGTCTGTTTCTCCCATCTCATGACTTTTTCTCCTAGGTCTGCCCATTCTATATTTCTGTTTTTGGTTAAGCTAACATGTGGTAATCGATTAGATTTATAAAGTGCAAAGAACTCCTGGGGCAATGAACAGCTGGCTACACTGTTCCCTTCTGTGTCCCAGTACAGGTTACGCAATATCAATCTGTTTGCATGATTCTTAAATAACTCTTGCTCATATTCCTTATCAGGTCCTGGTATGTTGCAATAATACAGGGTACAGTGCAACAGGTGTTGCTTATCAATGTCAAGGGAGGGGAACTTGCTGATGGCTATGTTCATTAACTCTTTGGTCATAGACCCTGGACCAGTCATAACCAAGTCCTGGCTGTACCAATAAAACATTTCACCCTCCGATTGCACTACAAAGGTGTTAATTTGTCGCTGTGCTTCCATACCCTGCATGGTTGGGACTACTGCTATACCAAATAGCTGCATGAGGTCTCTGCCCAAGAGGTTTACTGGGCATTTTGTAGAAACTACAATTTTGCTTCTTTGTGTCAATCCTGAAACTGGATCAGTTATTGCAATGTTACCGGAGAGAGGCTGCCGATACAGCTGTCCATTAGCTGCTTTGACCAGTATGTAATCAGGTGACTCTGTGTTTTCTGGCAGTTTGGAGGGGTGTATCAGGGTTTGTGATGCCAAAGTCACACAAAAATTTGACCTCCCTCCCTTCTACCAAGAGTGTAACTTCTGGTTTCGTGTCTGCTAAATAGAGCTCCAAGCTCAATAAAGCTAGGTCTAATATTTCATTTTCTTCATTGTCACTAACTTCCTGCACTTCCTCTACTCCCTCTATCACATTCTCATTTGTCCTTTCTTCACTAGCCCCTTCTAGTGATTCTTGACTACCATATAGTCAGTCC
The DNA here is from genome assembly GCF_019279795.1 of Protopterus annectens. Taxonomy (NCBI): domain Eukaryota; kingdom Metazoa; phylum Chordata; order Ceratodontiformes; family Protopteridae; genus Protopterus; species Protopterus annectens. Next base: position 339,704,952 of record NC_056729.1, read on the forward strand.
TCACCCTCCTTGTCTTCCGTTGTTGCCTTCTTGTTTTTCTTGCAATCCCTTGCCAAATGTCCCTTTTTACCGCATTTAAAACATTCTCCGCTTTTTTTCCGCCCTCCAAAGTCCTCTGATCGCTGATCAGATTGTTTGTTTCCCTGCGCGTTTTTCTTGCCCTTTTTCCCAGACTGTACTACATAAACTTCTGCTCCATCTTCTACAGAAAATACTTGAGCTTTCTTTTTCTTTTTGCTATTAAAATGCCTTTCGGCATGCCTAGCATATTCAAGTAATGATTGTAACCTGCTTGTACGATGGTCTACCATGTGTTTTGTAATAAAACTGCTTATAGGCGTGCTACTGCCAAATGCATTCTTTAACTGCTGTTCATATGGGGAATCTTGTGTTTGATCTTCAGGAACCTGCATTCCACAGTGGTTATTAAAACATTCTAACAATCTGGCATAATACCGATCAATTGTTTCACCTTCTTGTTGGATGCATTGATTAATGCAAGTCCAGTCTGCCCTAGGTTTCCATTTTTCAGAGATGCGGTCTGTAAGACCTTTTACTCTGGTGTCTAATTCTGCGCTGCTATGTGGGAGGGGTCTTTGTGCAGCGTCACAGGGATTCCAGTTCCCACTAATCATGTACCAATCTGGCCCTACAATTTGTCTAACTACTTTTTCTAGTTCTTCTCCATTTAGGTTATAACTCAACCTCATTCCTTGTAAATCTTCTGAGAATTTTCTGAAATTAACCTTTGGATGGGGAATTCCCTCAGTGGCTTTCCGGACATCTTCCGGAGTTCAAGGTCTATACACTAAGATAGTTGGGTCCTGATAGTCTTGACCTGCCTGAGGATTGGGTACTTCTATAAGCGGGCATATGTCTTCTTCTTCACCTATAGATCGTGAATTCTTAACTATTTGCCATAACTCGATACCTTCTTCTGAATTACCTGCCTTTGTTCGGGACCTGGTCCCGATGGGATCTCTAATTTTAGTCAGTTTTAATTTCACAATATCTCTATCTTCAATGACCACAGGATATAGTGGGGGTGGACTAACCTATTCACTTGCTTCATATTCTGGTAAGGGAGGTGGAGGTGCTGATGCTATTACTAAGTTATTATCCTCCTTATCTAAAAACATTGCTTTTGAATCTTTGTTTTTTTGTTCCCTACGGTTTACTTCCTCCAGCCACCTGTGTGCCTGAGGAATTCCTAATCGATGTTGCTTTTTTGCCCGACCCTTGGAATTGTTTTTGAGCTGTTTGATAAGTTTGATAAGCGAGGATTTTTCTAATTTTCCATCAAATTCGTATTTATTAACCCATTTTGAATAATATCTAATATTGTTGGCGCGCTGCAACTGCATATATTTTGCGTCTTCCGTTAACAGCGGGTTTTGGGGTCTTTTTGTGCAATTATTACCCATTTTGTTTTACCCTTTGATCGTTACGTGACTTCTCTTAATTTTTTAACGTGGTACCACGGATTTTGTTATAGTCTCTTCAGAATGTCTGTCTACTTATTCTGTTTCTCCTGATCTATGACAAGACAGTAATCTTTTTTGTACCTGACTTGCAAAAATACAATCTGACAAAAACAATACACATCTAGTCCCTGATCTAAAACAGAAAACAGAAAAAAGTAGATTCACCTTACCTGAGCCTACGTGATTGATCACCGATTCGTGGAGACCCGTCCTTCAGTCACAGATCAGAAAGTGGCTGGCCTCTTTTGAATGACAATTCAGTTGGAGGACTTTCCATATAAGAAGAACCGATTTGGTTTCTTCCCCGTATGGTTTCAACCACCTGGCCATCTGATCCGAGGTGAAGAGAGGGCTCCGGCTCGAAGGACCAATCTGTAAAAGGAAAAAAACTTCAAAGACCAATGCACGTTAGGTTCAAGCAAGGCACCCTTTATTACTTGCAGCAAGGAGACAAAGCATGTAGGTACAGGATTTGTCTGGCCCTTTGGTGATCAGTATGTTATTCTTATACAGTTCTCTTCATGTCACACAGAAAATGTTACTATTCTATTGCTGACGTAGTTGGACACAGCTTTCTGTATATTTCACAGAAAATGTTACCAGACTTATTGCTGACATGGTCAGATGATTTGCCGTCTTGCAAAAACATTTTGAGAAAAACAACCTGGCCTTGGGCTTATTTTAGCCCACCTTAACTTTTCAATTCTTCAATTGTACAGTTCTAATACATGTGTTACCTTTTGTCTAGATTCAAGGTACATTTCTAGCTTTGGTACAAGTAATGCTGACTATGGTTTATACTTTCAAGCATCTATTGTTTTCTTTATCAAAGCTTCTAGCAGCTGCATATTTTGTCATGGCATAAACAGAAATGAAAAATCTCTTTGTTAAGTTTCATGACATTAGCAGAAATGAAATGTATCTTGTTATTTTCATGACATTAGCAGAAATTAAATGTCTCTTGTTAAGTTTCTAATAGCTGTGCAGATTCATGCAGTGTGAACAGAATAAATGTATTAACACTTTTAAACCTTGAATGCACTAAGCATGCATATAACTATTATATATTTTTCTAACAACTCCAGAGTCTGGAGGTTTCTTATGTCATAATTCTTTCCATGGCTTTATATACGAGACTAGTGAGACTTATAGTTCTGCAGTTTCCAGCGTCTATAGATTGGCTACCTTTGTGCAGAGGTATGACTGTTGCTGTTCTACATTCGAGAGGCGTGAAGCCTGTTTGGAGGCTATGGTTAAATAGCAATTCCAGAGGGCCTGATAGGTCAAGTTTCATGTTATTTATAAGACATCCTGGGATATTGTCTAGGCCCATCGATGCAGTGTTTTTGGCCTTACAGAGAGCATTGAGGAGCTGATCCCTAGTAAGAGTATCAGGAGGTTATATTTGATGGTATTGGCTAAAGGGAGGTTGAGGGGGGGAGAGGTAACGTCAGAGCTGAATTTGTCAGTCAGTAGGTTTGCTATATCTTCTGGCTCAGTATAGGTAGCTCCATTAACAATGAGCTCTGCACACAATTGTGTACTACCTTTGAGGTTGGAGACATAAAGAATGCCTTGTGGTTGTTCTTGACCTGGATGACCAAATTTACCTCAAATTTGGCTTTGGTAGATTTCATTTGTCCTCTAAGCTGTTTTCTTAGTTTGATGAGAGTGCTTTTATCCTGCTGGGTGCTGCACTTCCAAATGTTTGCCATGATTTCCTTTCTTCTGTTATACCGCCTGTTGATGTTGTGATTCCACCAGAGTGCTTGCTTGGTTTTTGAGTTAGTTCTGTACTTCTTTCTGGTGAGTACAACTGCCTTTATATAGCAATTAACATGCTTGTATAGGGTTTCTGAGAACAGTTCCACATAGGCAGCAGTGTTCTCAGGGTTTATGGAAGCTTGAAAATTTGCCAGGTTATCACTTAATAGTGAGAAGTTAGCCTTAGAATAGCTCCCGAACATTACAGGGTTAGCTAAGTTTCTGGGTTATTTTTACTTCAAAGGAGACCATTTTGTTGCCTGACCTTACCAGAATGGGCATTACACAAGGTGTGTGCATGTCTCTCCTATATTAGCAAGGACCAGATCCAGTATGTTTGCACCTCTGGTCAACATATTGACAATCTAGTGCAGGGAGTTTGTATTTAAATAATCCAGTAATCTCTGTGCCTCCACATTTGATGCTGTATATGATTCAAAGCTAATTGTGGGGTAATTAAAGTTGCCCATGAGTATGGTATTGGGTGGATGGTGAGTGTTTCCAGTAAGCTTAAATACCTATTATGGGTTTTCTTCGTCATAGAAGGGGACCTGTAGCTTGCAAGAAAGTGTTATGGGATTTTGCCTGTTGTGATTTGAATGTAGAGAAGCTCAAGTGCATCATCCTAATTGACCAGCCTTGAGGTTTATTTATTTCTGATGTAAATCGAGACACCTCCAGCTTTAGTCCTTGTCTGTGTAGTAACTGGTTCAAGTGTGTGGAAGGCATTATAGCCTTGCACTATCAGTGTGCTCTCCGCAACTTTAAGCCATATCTCAGTGACTGCACAGACATCAGCATTCTTTAGGGATAGAAGAGGTTGTAGGGAGTAGAATTTCTTGTTTAGACTCCTAGCATTGAGCAGTAACACATTCAGATTTTCTTGGTTTTGATTTGCAATGTCAGACGTACGTTCAGTTTGGTATTGCCTAAAAAAGGCACTATGGGGGAGAACAATGTTTTAGCTAATATTTGAAGGACTAAAGCGAAGAGGTGCAGACCATCTCCGGCAAAGCAGCATGGTCTGTTAAACAGCTCCTTCCATGCTGACAAATATTGTACCTCGCATAAAATAAAGTACAGGTCACCGCTGAAATAATCCTTTGTTGAATCTTCTTTATTAAAAGTAAGCGCTTTCGGAATAATCCTTCATCAGACATAAATCAAAATAACAAAAGCAACCATATTTAAAACACAGATCATCCAATCACTTACTCCTAAAAGCCCGCCTTTTTTGTAAGGCAGGTTTAATTGGTAAAACATCATTAAGACCAGGTGGTCTGTGTGCTCTTAAATCTACTATCCACTTGGATTCAGCTAATGCTGTTCTGTGCTGGATGTCCCCCCCTCTCATTAGTAGCTATGTTAACAATACATCTAAACTTAAAAGTATGTGTGGGATTACTCTCTATATGTCTGTATAGAGCATTACTCATCTGACTTGTTCTAATATTACTAATATGCTGTAAGATACGAACCTTCAGCATATTGTTAGTCATACCTACATAAAAACTTTCACATTGTTCACAATTGGCCATATATACTAGATGTTTTGTCCTGCAAGTAGCCCTCCCTTTGAATATAAAAGTTTGTGTCATATCCGGATGTTTATATTCAATGTCACTATTAATATATTGGCAGGCCTTACAGTTACCACAGGGATATGTGCCTGCTCTGTTGTCCATTGTAAGTCTCCTATCCAAATATGACTCTTTACATAACAGGTCCTTGAGATTGTGGTTTCTCCTATAATTAAACATGGGACGTTCTGCCACTATGTCTTTAAGACCAATATCACTTCTTAGTATATACATATACAGCAATAAATGTTTTGGAAAGTACAAGGAGAGCTGTAGATCAACAATGCTGCTAATGTTTGGCAATGCTTTAGGCATACGACACAAAAATGTTTAAGGTACTGTGACTCCAAATTTATCATCCCTCAACTGTGTCATTACCTTTGCTTTACATCCTTTCCTTCCTTTCCTTAATACAAAGCATAATGGTTTACAGACCCAATGCTGTCTTGAAATAATGCAAACAGCACAGCCATCATATCAGTAGCATTCTTATATTAGTTATACTTTTCATGCTTAATATAGTCATACAACATGGCCAGTGCATGCTCCTGTGCATAACAGTGCATAATGCAGTAATAGGAAGTCAGCAAATTGTCCTCCACACATTTCTGCACACTCAAGACAGCACTGCAGAGGACACGCTTGCAGACAGGTGGTGTACATTTATTTACAAGCTTGCAAACATGATGCAGAAAAAAAGTACAGCCCAGCTGATAAATCCTGTGCATACAAGCAAGCAAGGACAACTCCAATGCTGGTTGGCAGCATTAATCAGGTTAACCTGCAGCTTCCCCCTTTAATGTGTGCCCTGGTGTATGCTTGTAGTGTGACGTGGTCTGTTATGGTGCCCCACATCACAGCCATCATCATCAGTCACATGGCCTACACTGAAGCACTGAAGCATGTCACTATTACACTGTGTACTGTCATAAGTACTAGTGTTCTGGGTGATAGAATATGGAGTTGCCCTCCTAAATATGGGATGAATCTGGCTGATGGTTCACAACTGTCATGCCTATTTGCAAAGGAAGCCTCCTGCACATTACAGTCCTGATAACTGAGAATGTTGAGGGTGGCACAGTGGCTAGTGTTGTCACCTCAAAGCAAGAGGTTCCCTGGTTTGGTTCTTGGCTGTGGTGTCTTTTGTGTGGAGTCTGCATGTCCTACCTGTTTGTGTGCGGGTTTCCCCTGTGTGCTCTAGTTTCATCCCACATTCCAAAGACATGCAGTAGGTGGCTTGGACACTAAACTGGCCATAGGTGTGAGTGTTAGGTGTAGAAGAACTACCATGGTGGGGCTAGCCACCTGGTGGCGTAAGCATTAGTTCTAGATGCTTGTCCCTGTTGAAATGAGACCCTGACCCCATGTGCAAAAATGGAAAAAAGGGGTTGTAGATGGATGTTTATCAATAGGAACTATCCACCATGAGCCCCCTGATCTGCATGGCAATGTGCATCTTCTTGTTTTGCAAATGCTACACAGCCGGCTATGCAAAAGTATACACTCTGATTCTATTTATCTACTTATTTGTAAAGTGGTAGAGTGGACCAATCCAGTGATCACTCATTTCAGGCACAGGCTGGACCACAGGCAAACATACAAGATTTAAAGTACAAGCATCCCTCAAGAGAAAAAAAAAACAGACTCTAAGATAAAAAAAATCAGGTCAGTTATATATGCCAGAAGTCTAAATCTCAAAATGCACTTGCTCGAAACACTCCTTAAAATGGAGAACATCGACATCTGTGCAGTGACCGAGACCTGGTTAAAGGCTCCAGAGAGCACCTCAGCACCACCAGGCTACAATATTTACCACACCTTTTGGCCCCTAAACCTGAACCGAAGCACTAAAGGTGGTGATGTCTCCATATTCATAAAGGATATGCACCCCAGACTAGTAGCCCAACATAACGCATCAGAGATACTTCAGGTACAACTAACACTGGGTCAAACTGGAATCCAGGTTGTAGCCTACTATAGATTCCCCACCATGTCACAAGACTCCCACTCCACATTCCTGAACACACCGGAAAGTATTAGGGTACAACCCAATACTCTTATACTGGGAGATTTTAACTACCCCTCCATTAAATGGGAAAATTACTCATGGACCAACACACTTGCTCAACGTTTTCTAGAATTCATTAATTCCAGTGCCCTGGACCAACTCATTCTTACCCCCACCAGGGGTGGAAACATCCTTGATCTGGTCATTACAAACATGGGCGACCGATGCTTTACACCAGTAATCAACACCTCCCTGGTCAGATTTGACCACAAGCTAATCACCATGGATATCCACATCCCACCCTCACCCCTAAAGGAAACCACCGTAAAAAAACATCTCCAAAGTCAATATTGGGCTTCTAAAAGCAGAGGTGGCTAACTTCATGATGCCCATGCTAATGGAAAATAGGTGCATGACTGCTGAATCATACACTAATGCATTGTATGAGCACATACACAAGTGCATGGAACGGGCCATACCAAACAGAACCAAGATGCTCTCCTCCAAAAAAAGGAACCCAATCTGGTGGTCCCCCACCATAAACAAACTGTACAACAGAAGGAAAAAACTGTTGCAGAAAAGGGTGAAGTCCCAAGACCCAAAAACTCCCTTGTTAGCCTCAGCAAAAAACTGAGATCTCTCATCAAATCCTCTAAAGCTAGCTACGAAAACAAAATTGCTGCACATTCTAAAGACAACCACAAGGCATTCTATAGTTATGTCAAGAATCTACATGGCAATACTCAGATCTGCTCTGAGTTACAACACAATGGCAATACATATACAGAACCTTCAGAAATTGCCAACATATTGGTGACAGGTTCAGTGGGAACTTTACCGCCCTTTCACCCCCTAAAGGGCCTATCACAATACCTGAGGAATGCCAAGTCCCTATTATCATGGCTACATAAGTAAAAACCACACTGTCCAAAGCCAAGAATACAGCCTCCATGGGAACTGATAATATCCCTGGCTGTGTTCTACATGAATTACAAAGTGAGCTGGCACCACACCTGAGCACTCTGTTCAATTACAGCCTCATCTCAGGCTTTGTTCCTACCGAATGGTGCACTGCCACGGTCATCCCACTCCACAAAGGGGGGGTGACTACAGACCCTGGGAACTACCTCCCCATTAGCCTGACGAGTCTGATATGTAAAGCTATGGAGCGCTTCGTCATGGACCTTATAAATAGGGACATAGGGAATCTCCAAACTCTGCACCCCACGCAGTTTGGGTTTGTGAGGTAGATCATGCCTGCTCAATCTGATAGACTTCTTCGAGTCTGTCACTATAGCTGTGGATGAGGGCAAAGTAGTTGAGTAGATATCCAAAAAGAGCCAGCACCACCAAAGACACAAACTTCAAATAAAAATTATTTAATGAGTATATGTATCAGACCGGTTTCGGCATATAGCCTTCATCAGTGACAAACCATACTGACAAATGGTGTCTTATATACAAAAGAAAACGCATAACTTCCTGTGATCTCATTTCCCCTCAACAACATTATTACTACATTTTATCATTATTATTAGATTTATTATTATGAATGTGACTAAAATGCTCAGACATCTGATGCCGTAAAGGCCTAGAAGTCTGCCCCACATAGAAGGCAGAACTTGTACAGCTAGCCAAGTATACTACCCAGTCTGACCCCAATTTGCATAGATACGAATATCAAAAATCCGATCAGTATTTTTGCTGTAATAAATGGATAACTAATGCCTTGTTTAGATATATCCAGTCTCATACTACTGCTAGATTTTCTTTTGTTGTGATTGATAAAATTATGGGTGACAGATATAAGGAAAGAAAGTGGATTGTGAAATTGGGAGGATTATTTGCACTTGGTCTCAATGATAAAATGTAGTAATAATGTTGTTGCTCTGGTTCTACTGCTTACCAGTGGGAGTGGTGAGCACTGTACTGCCTATCTAACACTAGAGAAATGGTTTCCAGCTCTGAAATTGTAATTTTATTAGCTTTTTTGGGCTGATTTCTATCCCTTTCAACTTTCTGGCTTGAAAATGTGTGTGTTTGCTCATTTTTCGCATTGTGCAGCACTGTGGGGCTACGGTTAAACTATTCCAGGTGCCAGAAAGTCTGCTCTTCAAATTTTCCCTTAAAACTAGCTGGTTTCTCAGTAGTAGCACTAAAATCTGAACCCCTGTGACTAGCACCTGCTCTAGAACCTGCTGGAAAGCACTAGGAAGCCTTAAACTGATATAACCACTCAACTCTCCTTCTCAATAAGGAGAAATTAATCGTAGGCACACAAAGTACCTTGCAAAGGTAAGGGAAAGCAGCTCTTGCACTTTACAAAAAAAAGCACTTAAACAGGCCTATCCAAGGGTCAGCTTCCGGTGATTTCTCCTGTCCACCTGGTGAATCTAGGCATACTGGGGCAATGCAGCAACTGTACACAGACAACCCTTTCCTCCTACCACCCAACACTACAACCTGCGAGAGATGCACTTACATAGACAAACTGGAAGCAAAGCTCTCTCCAGCCAAGACTGTGTAGACAGCCAAGAGGAGAAGGTTAACACCTGCACTACACCTCAAGCAACACATAGCCCTTCAAAACCCACACCCTCAACACACACACATAGCAACAATAAACCCACATATGCGGAGGCCCTTAACATTAACCTGCCCAAGCGACAAAGACCTCGGAAGCTGAAATGCAAACAAATACCAGCCACAACCAAAGTGACACATAGCTCACAACACCAGTGTGCCACCCAACAACAGCCTCTAAGGCAAGACAATGTACCCAACACTTTAGTCATATGTGACTCTACAGTCAGGCACACTGATGTCCCACTCACCAGGCTGAACAAGGAGAAAATTACAGTCAGCTGCCTGTCGGGTGCCAGGATCCGCCACATAACACATGCACTCAAGTCACTCCACAACAAGTACAAATATGACTCTGACATTGTCCATGTTAGAGTGAATGACTTGAGATGTACCTCCCTGGACTACATGAAAAGAGACATGGAAGAGCTCTCGGATCATGTGGCCCTGGCAGGTATGACCCTAGCCCTGAGTAGCATCCTGCCTTTGCCCAGAATACCACAGTATAAGGACAAAATGATTGACTTCAACAATTGGCTAAGCTTCTGGTGTCATTCAAAGGGGAATACAGTATCTGTCTGCTTGGGAAGACATGATTGAAAAACCACGATGGTTTGCCAGAGATGGTCTGCACCTGTCACCCCTGGGATTTAGGTTACTGGTTAAAGCTCTTGCCACCCCTATAGTGCCTTTTTTAGGCAAGGTTCAAAGGACAAAACCACCACCGTAACAGATACAAGCATGCAAAATCTGAAGGTAATGCTACTCAATGCTAGAAGTCTAAACCTCAAAATGCACTCTCTCGAGGCACTCCTAAATATGGAGGACATCAATATCTGTGCAGTAACTGAGACCTGGTTCAAGGCTCCAGAGAGCACCCCTGCAATACCAGGCTGCAACTCTTACCACACCTTTCAGCCACCAAACCAAGACCAAAACACTAAAGGTGGAGGAGTGTCCATATTCACCAAGGATATTCATACCTCCAGGCTAGTTGAGCAGCACAATGAATCTTAAATTCTCCAGGTGTAACTAACACTAGGTAAGACTGCAATCCAAATTGTAGTATGCTACAAATCCCCCACCATGCCCCAAGATTCTCACTACACCTTTCTAAACTTACTGGAAAATATTAAGATACAACCAAACACCTTAATATTGGGTGATTTCAACACTTTTTCCCAACGGTTCTTGAAATTCATAAATTCTAACGCACTGGATCAACTAATCCATTGTCCCACCAAGGGCTCCAATATTCTAGACCTAGTCATTACCAACATGGGAGATAAATGCTCCACACCAGTGGTCACCCCCTCATTGGTCAGGTCTGATCATAAGCAAATCACCCTTGACATCCACATCCCACCCCCACCCCCCAGTAAGGAAACCTCTGTAAAAAACTTCTCCAAAGCCAACTTCATGCTACTCAAGTCAGAAATGACAAACTTCATGACACCCATGCAGATGGGATCTGAAAGTTCGACTGCTGAATCCTACACTAAGGCACTGTACAAGCACATCCACTCGTGCATGAATTGTGCCATCCCAAATAGAACCAAGACGCTTTCCTCCAACAAAAGGAAGCCAATCTGGTGGTCCTCTGCCATAAACAAACTATACAACAGAAGGAAGAAACTATTGCAGAAAAGAGGAAAATCCCAGGATGTAAAAAACTCCCTTACCAGCCTCAGTAAGAAGCTGAGATCCCTCATAAAATCCTCCAAAGCTAGTTACAAAAATAAAATTGCCAAGATTCCAAAGTCAACCACAAGGCATTCTATATTTATGTCAAGAATCTAAATGGCAATTTTCAGATCTGCTTTGAGCTACAACAGAATGGCATTAAATATGCTGATCCCAAGGATATTGCCAATGTCTTGCCAGATCGATTTAGTGCCAACTTCACCCCCTCTCACCCCCTAAAAGGTCCATCTCAATACCAAAAGATTGCCAAATTCCGGTAATCACGGCCACACAGGTAGAAACTGCACTCTCCAAAGCTAAGAATACAGCATCCATGGGACCAGATGACATCCCTGGCTGTGTACTACATGAACTACAAAATGAACTGGCGCCTCACCTAAGTGTCATGTTTAATCATAGCCTCACCTCAGGCTTTGTGCCCACTGAGTGGCGCACAGCTACAGTTATTCCACTCCACAAGGGGGAATCCACCTTGGATCCCAGGAACTACCGTCCCATCAGTCTGACCAGCCTGATCTGCAAGGGCATGGAATGCATTATCATGGATCTTATAAACAAAGACATTGGCAACCTTCAAACACTGGAGCCCACCCAGTTTGGGTTCGTGAAGGGCTGATCTTGTCTCCTGAACCTGACTGACTTCTTCGAATCAGTCTCCAGAGTTCTGGACGAGGGTAAGGCAGTTCACACAGCCTATCTGGACCTCATCAAGGCCTTCAACACCATCCCCCATTCTGGAATCATAGATAAACTTACTAAGCTGGGCATAAATCCCTACTTCACTCAATGGGTTGCCAACTAGCTTACTGACAGAACCCAGACTGTAAAAGTAGCCGACTCCAAGTCCAGCTCCAGACAAGTGACAAGTGGAGTACCTCAGGGTTCAGTCCTGGGACCGCTCTTGTTTGGCATCTACTTCTCTGAAGTACAGGCCAACACTACGGGACTTTGGCTAACAAAGTTTGCAGATGACTGCAAACTGGGAGCCATTATTGAATCCCCAAATGATGCAGATATTCTACAATAGGGCCTTACAGAAACAGATGCGTGGTGCCAGAGCCATGGGCTCAAGCTAAATACCAAAAAATGTATAGTTATCCCCTTTGGGAAAAACCACGCACCCATGAATTACCACATAGGTGGCAGTACACTAAACACTGAAAGTATGATGAGAGACTTAGGGACACAGGTGGACAGTGGTCTCACCTTCGATAACTACATCACCACAACAGTCAGGAAATCCTTCTATGTGGCACACCTCATCACCAAGGGCTTTTCATCCAGAAAAAAGGTGGTCATTGTCCCACTGTACTCATCCCTCATTAGACTCATTATAGTGTACAACTCCCCATTTGGTATGTACCTCACAAGACATCTGCAACAGCTGGAAAGACCACAGCAATACCTCACTAAAAGAATCACAGGCCTAAAGCAGATGCCCTATGTTGACCATCTAAAAAAACTCCAGCTATATGCTGTGTCATATTGTATACTCAGAGGCGATCTCTGCTTAACATACAAGGCCATGTCAAACCCTGAGCTGTTGGACATGCTCCACTTAAAGAAATCCCAATCCCTCAGAGCCACACGCTCCAGGGATCTAAACCTTGTCATCACAATGAACAAAACATGCTGGAGGGATAGGTTCCTGACGCAGAGACTCCCCATACTCTGAAATAGACTGCCCATACATGTCACGCAGAGCACCTCCTTGGCCCTCTTCAAAAGGAACCTTGACGATTGGATAGGAGATATCCTGGGTATCATGTCAGTCACCCTGCTAGACAGGGGTCCAGGGAAGTAAATATTGTGGGAAGAAATATCCAGGGAATTGTTATGGCTGGGCTTGTATAGGCCCTAGGGCCGATAGCCTAGTACCAACCTATGAACCTATGAACCTAAATGAGATCACAGGAAGTTATGTGTTTTCTTTTGTATATAAGACACTATTTGTCAGTATGGTTTGCACTGATGAAGGCTATATGCTGAAACTGGTCTTATACATATACTCATTAAATAATTTTTAATTGAAGTTTGTATCCTTGGTGGTGCTGGCTCTTTTTGGATATCTATAGAATTGCTTTGGCCGTTTGCACCTGCCGTACTTGCTAGCTCGTTTTGGGTGTGACGAGGTAGTTCACACAGCCTACCTAAACTTGCCAAGGCCTTCGACACCATCCCTCATTCAAGAATCATAGACAGACTCACTAAACTAGGCATAAACCCCTATGTCATAAGATGAGTTGCTAACTGGCTCACTGATAGAACCCACACTGTGAAAGTAGCGGACTCCAAATCTGACGATTGACCAGTTACAAGTGGTGTCCCACAGGAATCAGTCCTGGGTCCTCTCCTGTTTGGCATCTACTTCGCTGAAGTTCAAGCCAACACAAAGGGACTCTGGTTGACCAAATCTGCAGATGATTGCAAACTGAGAGCCATTATTGACTCTTCAACTGATGTGGACATCCTACAAAAGGGCCTCACTGAGACCAATGACTGGTGCCAGAACCATGGCTTTAAGCTCAATGCCAAAAAGTGAATTGTCATTCCCTTTGGGAAAAACTCGATGCCCATGAACTACCACATAGGCAGTAGTCCACTAAACACTGAAGGTGTGATAAGAGACCTGGGGACACAGGTTGACAGCAACCTCTCCTTTGATAACTACATCACCACCATAGTCAGAAAGTCCTTCTATGTGGCACATCTCATTACAAAAGGTTTCTCATCCAGGAAGAAAGAGATTATAATCCCACTCTACTCATCCCTCATTACACTTATTATAGAATACAACACCCCGTTTGGAATGTACCTCACTAGATACCTGCAACAGCTGGAAAGGCCACAAAAATACCTCACTAAGAGGATCTTGGGCCTTAGACACATGCCCTATATGGACAGACTCAAAAAACTCCAGCTAAACTCTGTCTCATATCACCTACTTAGAGGTGATCTCTACTTGACCTACAAAGCCATGTCTGACCCAGAGCTGTTAGATATGCTACAAGTAAAGAAATCCCAATCCCTCCATGCCACATGCTCCAGGGACCTGAACCTTATCACCACACTAAACAGAACATGCTGGAGGGACATGTTCCTAACCTAGAGACTTCCCATACTCTGGAACAAACTCCCCATTCACGTCAAGCAGAGCACTTCACTGGCCCTCTTTAAGAGAAATCTTGACGAGTGGCTGGGCGATAGGAAGTTCACCCCGTGGATCACTTCAGTGGCCTTGCTTGACATGGGCACTGAGAACTAGCTTTGGGCGGCATGATGCCAGGGAATCTTCTTGGGCTAAGCTTATATAGGCTCCAGGGCCGTTAGCCTAGTACACACCTATGAACCTATGGCTCTATAAGATAATATGTGAAATATCTTATGCAGACAGTTTTAGGTAGTACAGTATGTTTCAGAGCTATGTGAAACTCTTGTAATCAGTAACCATAGCCCTCTCCCCTCATTGTTTATACATGTTCAATGCCGGAAAGTTTCTAACTTACTGAAGAATGCAACTGCTTTAGCTATTGCTGTTATGTTCATGCAAACCTACTAATACTATGTAATTCCATTCAGCAGCAATGATAAGTGAAGTTTTTTTTCATTTCTTGATCTGTTTTTAAGTTCATTCTAACAATCTGTATCTGCTTTAGCTAAGGTTTTTAAGCATTTATTAGCAATTCCAGTGAATAGTTGTGCTGCATTTTGCCATTTAGGTGGAGTAACTGTTAGTATTAAAGATCAAGTTTAAAGTGGTGAGCTGACATAGTGGGAATGATTACCATGGCATCTTTGTGGTTGCAACTGTGATGCTCGTGCACCGGCCCAGTAATCAAGGATCCTCAGTCCTCACCACTAACACCAGTGAGGGGCATCCACATTGGGAAGGATAACAAACACACACACACACACACACACACACACACACACACACACACACACACACACACACACACACACACACACAGTAAAGTAAAATTTCCCTTAAGAGCACACAGAGATCACAGTCAGTCTGGGGCTGGTTTCTCCCTTTCTCTCCAGATCCCCAATAAGACTCCCCACTGGCACAGCTATAGGGTACAGGTCTCAGTCTAGGGGTCAAGGTAAAACCTCCAGCACCCTCTGTGTCCAACCAGTGCTTTGTGTCCCTGATGCCCAAGTAGCTTACACACACACACACACACACATGCACACACACACACACACACACACACACACACACACACACACACACACACACACACACACACACACACACACACACACACAGTTTGAGATATGAGTTATATATAAACACACAGACACTCCTGAGAAAGGCTGGCACAGGTTCTCCAGCCATGCCTCCTTCTCTGCCAGGCTTTAAGGTAGAAATCACAGCCCCCAACCACTAATATTAGCTACTAATAAGGCCCTTACTAAAGGGTGTCCAATTATTACTGTGCAATATTATTATCCAAATAGTAAGTGTGACTGAGTAGCAAGACTATTGGAGTGGCATTGTACAGTATCACTATGTACATGCAATGTACTCTAGAGCTTAAATTATCTCTACACAAAACAGCCACAGTTGAAAGTTTTAAAATATTTAATAATAAATAATAAAAACACAAGACAATACTTCTTACTACACAGTGCTAGTCAAGAGTTCAGAGATCACAGGAAAATGCTTAAAATAATACAGTAGAATAGTTCTGACATCAATACAGAAAAACAGCTAGACTAAACTTACTATTTTCTATCTATATCTAAGAGCAATCACAGTTCTAAATAAACTTACATATAGAGCAAAGCAGAGTACTGGTGAGTTGTTGTCAGCTTTAGACAAAATCCAAAAATGCTCTCTCTCTGTCTCTGAGAAAGTCCTTTAAATTGATAATACATCCTGCTGACTCATTTTAGATTACATCATTCTTAACAATTCTCTGGTTTCCCAGGCTAACAGAAACTCAGAGTTTAACATAGCTTTGATCTTGCACCTGGTTAGGAAACCACAGTAATTAAAGACATTATAGATGTAAAATCTAGCAATTAACTCTGGTCAAAAAAACAATAGAAAGAATCTGCTGGATCAGACACCATGGCTCCGAGTTTGAGATCAAACAGTCATACAAGCCTTGACTTATCAGCTTTCTTCCAGCAGAGTGCACTGTTGTTACATCTTTGACATTCAACATTTAACACAATTTTCTTCCATTTAAGAGAACAAGTCTGTGGCTTATATTAATATTTATAAATGATAGAATTATCTACAAAATTCTATCTAGCTAGGCTGGCAGCCTTCACATATCTTCACAGCAACCACTAACCTTTTGAAAAAGAAAATCCTTGTCATTTTATTTTCAGCAAAATATTAGTTTTAAAATTTCTGCAAATACCAGAAAATGGAGAAAAGAACGTCTGTGGTTGCATCCTCTCCAGGTGGACATTCATGTCTCACTGATGATGGCTTTTAGTGGCCATATAGAAAGCAATTAAGCTTTCTATAAGTGGTTGTAAATCCCAGTGTCTCCATCCCTACTCCAAAACCTATGAAGCAGTAGACACCTATAATTTAGGGTCTATGTTCGCTTGTCAAATGGTAATTCCAGCAAACACCTATTCCACTAACACTATCCAGCAAAATTCCTTTTCATCAAAAACACACATCATTGGAAAGAAAATCATTGCATAGCCATAGCTGGCCAACATACACACAACGGAAGGCAGTACATTATTATACGTATGCTAGGGATAAGGAAATCTGCCCTTTCCCTACTGTAGTGCGATCTCAGAGTTAGTATATATAATTAGGAGTCCACTTCAAATTCTCAAAAGCTGAAAATCTCAAAATTCAAAAGACAGAGTCCAAAATCCTGAAAGTTCAGAATACTGAAAACTCAGAATACCGAATCTCATAATATCGAAAGAACACAGTACACCAACACTTACTATATTCCAGCACAAGTACATACAGAAACATATAAGCAGGGGGGCAAGCACTCCTGCACCCCCCATGTGGGGGGGGGGGCTGCACCCCTCACACCCCCTGTTACTTAAATATAGCAGCTCTGAGATCACACTCCACAGAAGAAAATGGCAACCATACCATTATGTGCTTCATGACTGCCTGTTGTAACCTTAGTCATGTTCCCTTTTAATTTGCTATACTACAACATAACTCATTCATAACTCATCTTAGTGTAGTGAAGTGCAATCTAGGAGTTGATATATTTAAGTAGCAGGGAGTGGGAGGGCAGCCCCCCACATGGGGGGGTGCAAGGGGGCTTGCCCTCTGCTTATAGCTGGAGTAGACTAATATGGTTTGTCTTTTATTTGTTTCTGTATGCACTTGTGCTGGAGTATAGTAAGTGTTGGTGTCCTGTATTTTTTTTCGATGTTATGAGATTCAGTATTTTAAGTTTTCAGTATTTTGAACTTTCGAGATTTTGGAATCAGTCTTTTGAATTTCGAGATTTTGAGCTTTCTAGATTTGAAAGTGGACCCATAATTAGCAGAGGGGTGTGGGGGCACAGCCCCCACATTAGGATAATCTTGTTAACACCAGATCTTCCTCATGTGGGGGGTTGTGCCCCCACACCCCCGCTAATTATATACACCAACTCTGAGATCACACTACAGTAGGGAAAAGGCAGATTTCCTTATCCCTAGTATACCTGTAAGTCCTATGGCTATGCAATGATTTTCTTTCTGATGATTTGCATTTTCATTGAAAAGGAGTTTCACTGGATAGTGTTCGAGGATAAGCGGTTCGCTGGAATTACCATTGGATGAGCGAACATAGACCCTATAATTTCCTAATCATTTTTAAAGCCCTAATCGTTTTTTAAAGTACTTACTTTTCTGCCAAAATGATAACCTAATTAGCAGTTTGGCAGATAACTATTTACAGTTGTGAGGTAATTTCAAATTAAAACAATTAAAACATGATCCTATAATGATATCAGTAAGTCCTGACAAATGTAATAATTGAGCAAGTAAGCCAATCAGCGTTCAG
Organism: Protopterus annectens; assembly: GCF_019279795.1. Taxonomy (NCBI): domain Eukaryota; kingdom Metazoa; phylum Chordata; order Ceratodontiformes; family Protopteridae; genus Protopterus; species Protopterus annectens. Next base: position 339,723,072 of record NC_056729.1, read on the forward strand.
GCTTCAGTTTCCGGTATTCGCAGGAATTTTAAAACTTATTATTATTTTTTTTTTTTTTGCTGAAAACACAATGATAAGAATTTCCTTTTATGAAAGGTTGGTGGTCATAACCACAAAGATGCCATCAGGAGAATGGTAATTGTTTCTATTATATCAGTTTGCTGCTTTAAACTTGATCTAGTTTCTTTCTTATGTTGTGAGTGTGCGTCAGGCTACTTCAAGACTTGTGTGCATTATGACAGTTCCAGGTCAGTCAGCTACTGAATTAAGTGTCTAGTAGTTTTTGCTATGATTAGTTCCTTCTGGTGACAGAAGATTTCTAAGCCTTTTGGGGGCATTACTGCTAAAGATGCTAAATTCATGTGTCTTGCTATTGGTTGGTGTGTTCTTTTGAGCTTTTTGTCGCTTATTTTCTGTATTATAGATAAAGCAATTTAATGTGATGCTGCCCGTCATGCAGTGGCGTAGCTGACAGTATTGCACAGATGGAGGCATTTAGAGCCTTACACATTTCTCTATATAACCTGTTTTCCCACTCTGAATTGTACTTGAAATACTCCCTAGTTGAGCAAAGAGACTCTGGTTTATGCTAGGGTGTGGGTTGCTCCTTGTGTGTAGACTTAGATTGTGTGTTTTAGATAAGTAGCATCTCCAGTAAGTCAACCCCAAACCTATAGGCACAATCCCCCTTCAGCTCATGTTTCTAAGCACCTGGAATGAGCAATTAACACTTTCCAACCACCTCTGTAGCCAGCCTGGTTGAAATGTACATCCTGATACAGTTTTGCAACTGTCTCATGTTTACTGACAACCACCTATTATTTGAACCAGCTGATACATCACGTGAAAGATGTAGTTATACAGTGTTATTGCAGGTGAAGCTCTCTCACAAAGCCATTACAAATAATAAGCAGGTTGTCAGTACCACACAATCCAGCACTAAATAAACCACACACAGCTCAGACCAAACACATAGACTTAACATATGCTGAGCCTCTTAAAAATAACCTTCCTAAGCTAAAAAGCCCTCCTAAATGTAACCTACAAAACAAGCACCCTCAACAACCTCACAAAAACACATTACAGGTAGCACCCACCATGAAGCATATACCTAAAAGTCACATTGTTGCAGTTCAAAAGCCCATAAGACAAATCTCCAAACAATCCAAATATCTTAGTCATAGGTGACTCCAAAGTGAGACACACTGATGCACCACTCACCAGGTGCTGCAAAGAGAGGATCATGCTCATTTGCATATCACGCACCAGGATTTATCACATCACACAAGCACTCAAGTCTTTGCACCACAAGTACACATATGACACAGTCATAGTACAGGTGGGTGTAAATGACTTGAGATCCACCTCCCTGGACTATACAAAGAGAGACATGATGAAGCTTTCAGAATATGTGTCTAATGTTGGTATGAACCTAGCCTAGAACAGCATTCTACCATCAGCAAGAATTATACAGCAATATAAACAAATTATTATTCATTTCAACAACTGGCTTAGCTTCTGGTGTCCGTCAAAGGGGTTACAATATACAGCAGACTGGGATGACATGGCAGATAGTCTCAATTTCCTCTTCAAATGATTTTCTGTATTAACCTGAATTGTCAGTGTATATACTACTGTAAATTTTTATATTTGTTTGCAATTTTTATGTTATCTGTGTGTCATGGAGCTTATCTCCCTGGGCCTCTACTGAAAATGGACATATAGCCAGTTAGACTAGCCCGGCCAACAAATGTAAAATAAAATAAAATAAAAAAAAATGTCTTTGTCAAGGATGAGTTACACCCCCAAGGCTTTCATATATTAGCAAAATCCTTGTCTGCCCCCATAATGCCTTTTTTAGGCAATGTCAGTCTTTTAAAGCTTCCAACATAACTAAAGAGAATCCAGACAGCATTAAGGTATTGTTGCTCAACACTATGAGCTTTGACAAAAAATCAACACCCTACAAGCTCTTCTTACCCTGGAAAACATTGATATATGCATCAGCACACAGACCTGATTTAAGACCATTGAAAGCACTCCATCAGTGCAGAGTTTTAATGCCTATCACATGTTCAGGCCCAACACGTTAGACAAAACACTAATCGCCAGACTCATTGGACAAGATAATAGCCTGGATCTCCTCCATATCCAGCTTACTATTAACAAAACCCCCTTATGATAACAGCTAACTACAGACCCCCCCATGCCCCCTTGGCCCATACCTCCTACATAACTAGTATGGAGTCCCTAAGCATTAAGCCAAAAACCTTTCTCCTAGGAGACTAACTGGGAGACATATACATTCTCAAGCATGCATGCCTAGAGATTTCATAGGTTCATAGGTTCATAGATTAGTACTAGGCTAACTGCCCTTGCGAGCCATTTTAAACCTAGCCAATTATCCCTTGTGAGACTCAAACCCTGCACCTTGTGTTTATAAGGCAAACACCTTAACCATTAGGCCACTCTCCCTACCTACCTAGTGGTGATAAAATCCTGAAATTGGTCCTTACCAATATGGGTCAGCTTTGTTCCCCACCAACTGTAACTTCCTCCCTGGTCAACTCTGGCCACAGGTTAATCAGATTCACCATAAGACTGAAGCCTGCAGCATCTTCCAATACCACTGTATCCAGATTATGTGAAATCTAATCTACTAAAACTAAGTGATGACCTGGCGAAATTTAAACGCCCTTTCCATCTTGATGACACTAGTGCTTATTTGGAGTCTTTCACTGACAAATTCTAAGCACATGTAAAAAGCTGCATTGGTGTATCTAAACCCCTGTGATGGACCCAAATATAAACAAGGTTTATAATAAAAGAAAAAAAAAATCATTGCATGCAAAAATAAATCTAACTCTCGAGATGCCAAAAATGCTGTCGCTAAACTAAACAAGGAACTCTGGGCCCAGATCAAGTCAACCAAAGCCTTATATGAGGTAAAAAATAGGCACTCAGGTGAAGGATAAACACAAGGCCTTCTTTAATTATGTTATAAATCTCAGAAACAATGTCCAACACTGTGTAGACTAGAGCTAATAGTAAATTATATCACATATTCAGAGTCAAAGGATTTAGCCAATCTGCTAGTGGAAAAATTTAGCTCAAATTTCATCTTCTCTCTCACCCCTCCAATATCCTCAGATCACATATTCACCTACATCCTCCTCAAATCTCCCAAGAGCAAATTATCAAGGAGCCATCTAAAACCAAAGACACAACTATGGGGACAGGTAACATTTTAGGCTACTTTCTGGTCAGCCTGAAACATGACTTCTCTGATTTCCCATAAAAACTATTCAATATCTGCCTCAAACTATGTTTAATGCCATATGAATGGAAGACAGCAACAGTCATTCTCTTGCGCAAAGGTGGGGCTTCAATGGTCCCGGGTAATTACATACTCATAATACTGGCCAGTCTCATCTGAAAGGATATGGAAAGGTTCATTATGAAATTAATAAATAAGGATATACTTAACCTACAGATTCTTGACCCAATCCAGACTGGATTTGTCAAGAGTAGGACTTGCCTACTTAATCTGGTTGACTTTTCTGAAAATGTTATTGAAGCAATGGACGAGGAGAAAAACAGTGTGCATTGCATATCTAGATGTCTTAAGTGTTCAGCACCATCCTAGACTCAGGTATCACAGATAAACTCTCCCAGTTATTAATCTCCCAGTTATTATTATTTATAAAACAGCAATGGATGATACGGGGTGAAACTGAAGAGAATGGGCCACAGGTAGATGCTGTGGAACTACCTATAGAATGCCCACAGGAACTGGAGAACAAAGAATATGCCCTCAGTTTAGAGGAAAATGACCAACTAGAAGATTTACTTGATTTAATAAAGATGGGCAGACATATTAAGATCAGTGAAAGAAACAGATTATAGAAAGTCAATAAAACCCAAAAGGTTAGAAGTCTGATAAAACAAATGAACATATAGAACATAAAAACAAGAAGGCTCCACGTGTAAGAACAGGACAGTTATTTAATATCAATCTTCCAAAACCAGGTTAAGTGCTTTCGCCCGAGAATCTCCCAAGCTTTATCAGAACAATGTAATCAAAAAACATGTTACTTTTATATGTCAAACAACCAATCACTAAAGCCTTAAAAACCTCCCCCTCATTTTAATTAAAAGGGGAGTTAACCCTTATATGTGCATAAAAATGTTTCTAAACATTGCGTACAATTCATAAAAATACAAAACAGTCATAAAACTCTGTTTAATGTTTGAGATAGGCTTATCTTCAACCTCTTATAATAAGAAATCTGGATAAAGCCAAAAATAATTGGGGGAAAAAGACCCAAAAATAGGGACAAGTTGCTTGAATAAAAGGATTTGTGTTACCATGCATTTTCTGAAGGATATGAAGCCTGAAACTCAAATGTTTGTCATTGTTTACTGGTTTCAGTCCACACTAACCTGCCAGAAAAACACATTTTGTGAGGAACAGACCAAAAATATGAGGCAAAATCAGACAAAAATCTGGACATTCTCGAAAATCTGGATAGTTGAGCGGTATATGTAATTTACTTTTACCCCCTCCTAAGGATCCTACTTTCCATTCTTTTATCTCTTTTACAATATTCATTAGTTCAGGTATAGCTGGTTTAGATATTAATTTCCATTTTCCAGTAATTGCTTTTTTGGAAGCCATGAGAATTAAACTTAACAAGGCTTTACTGCGTCTAGACAATTCAGATCCACATTGGTCCACATCTATCAATTTTTGCATTACTTTTGCTATTCCTTTAGACATTATAGACATAAACATAGGTTCCTAGGTAGGTACTAGGCTATCTGCCCTAGGGCCTATGTAAGCCTAGCCAACAAGGTTCCCTGGCTTTCACCACCCCTGGATGCTATTTACCTGTGCCCCTGTCTAGCAGGGCCACCAGTGTGATGCCTGGGGTGAATTTCCTATTGCCCATCCACTCATCATGATTTTTCTTGAAGAGTGCTAGTGACGAACTCTGTTTGACATAGATAGGTAGTTTGTTCCAGAGTACGGGAAGTCTCTGGGACAGGAATCTATCCCTCCAGCATGTTCTGTTAATTGTGGTGATGAGGTTTAGGTCCCTAATGCATGTGGCTCTGAGGGATTGCGATTTCTTTAGGTGTAGCATGTCCAGTAGCTCAGGGTTTGACATAGCTTTGCATGTTAGGCAGAGATCACCTCAGAGTAGGCGATATGCTACGGAGTAAAGCCTGAGTTTTTTGAGGCGATCAGCATAGGGTAACTGTTTGAATCCCATAATCCTCTTTGTGAGGAATTTTTGTGGCCTTTCTAGCTGCTGCAGATGCCTTGTAAGGTACATTCCATATAGAGTGTTGTACTCTATAATGGGTCTGATGAGAGCCGAGAAGAGGGGGACAATGACTTCTTTTTTCCTGGATGAGAACCCTTTCATGATGAGATGTGCTACATAAAACGATTTCCTGACTACTGTGGCGATGTGATTATCAAGGAGAGGCTAGTGTCCACTAGAGTCCCGAGGTCTTAAGTGGGCTGCCGCTAGTCCATGGGTACAGGGTTTTTACCAAAGGGGATGACAGTGCATTTTTTGGTGTTGAGCTTGAGGCTGTGGCTCCGACACGAGGCATCAGTCTTGGTGAGGCCCTTTTGCAGGATGTCCACGTCGTTTGGGGACTCGATTATGGCACCCAATTTGCAGTCATCTGCGAACTTGGTCAGCCAGAGGCCCTCTATGTTGGCCTGCACTTCAGAGAAGTAGATCCCAAACGGGACAGGACCCAAGACTGAACCCTGTGGTACTCCACTTGTCACAGGTTTGGAGTCAGATTTGGAGTCCGCAATTTTTACAGTGTGGGTTCTGTCTGTGAGCCATTTGGTGACCCATCTTGTGATGTACGGATTTATACCCAGCTTGGTGAGTTTATTTATGATACTAGAATGGGGGATGGTAGCAAAAGCCTTGGTGAGGTCGGGATAGGCTGTGTGGACTGCCTTACACTTGTCCACGGCTCTGGTGATTGTTTCAAAGAAGTCGACCAAGTTCAGGAGACATGATCTGCCCTTCACAAATCTGAACTGGGTGGGATCCAGAGTTTGGACGTTACCAATATCCTTGTTTATGAGTTCCATGATAATATATTCCATGGCCTTGCAGACCAGGCTCGTCAGGCTAATAGGGAGATAGTTCCCGGGGTCCGTGGTGGCTCCCCCTTTGTGGAGGGGTACAACTGTTGCTGTGCACCATTCAGTGGGTACAAAGCCTGTTGAGAGGCTATGATTGAACATGGTGCTTAGGTGGGGGGCTAGTTCGTTCTGAAGCTCATGTAGAATGCAGCCAGGGATATTGTCTGGTCCCATGGAGGCTATATTCTTGGCTTTTCATAGCGCAGTTTTCACCTGTTCAGTTGTGATTTCAGGGACACTGCATTCTTCCGGTATGGATATGGGCCCTTTAGGATGTGAGGTGGGGGGGATAAAGTTGGCACTGAACATATCAGCCAGGATGTTGGCGGTAACGGTTGGTTCTGTGAATTTTGTGCCATTGTGCTGTAGCTCAGAACAAATCTGGGTGTTGCCATTGAGATTCTTGACATAGCTGTAAAATGCTCTGTGGTTGTCCTTAGAGTCAGTGGCAATCTTAGTTTCATAGTTTGCTTTGGAGGATTTTATGAGAGATCTCAGCTTCTTGCTGAGGCTGACCAGGGAGCTCCTCCACTCGTGGGATTTTATTCTCTTTTGCAACAGTTTCTTCCTTCTGTTGTAGAGTTTGTTAACAGCAGAGGACCACCAGATTGGTTTCCTTTTTTAGTAGACTGCGTCTTGGTTCTATTAGAGATGGCACGATCCATGCACCCATGTAGGTGCTTATAGAGTGCATTTGTATAAGATTTGGCAGTGGTAACTGTATTGTCCATCTGCAGGGGTGTTGTGAAATTGGTCACTTCTGCCTTAAGTAGCACAAAGTTGGCTTTGGAGATGTTTTTTACAGTGATTTCCTTAGTGGGGGGTTGGAGGTGTGGATATCTAGAGTGATTAATTTATGGTTGGATCTGACCCACGAGGAGCTGACTTCAGGTGTGGAGCACCTGTCACTCATGTTGGTAAGTACTAGATCTAGGATATTTTTGCATCTGGTGGGGGAGTGGACCAGTTGATCCAGGGCATTGGAGTTTACGAATTCTAGGAAGCGTTAAGGAAAGGAGTTAGTACAAGAATAGTTTTCCCAGTTAATGGGGGGTAGTTGAAATCTTCCAATATTAGGGTTTTTGATTGGACCTGATATTCTCTATTATGTCAAGAAACATGGAGTGGGAATCCTGGGGCATGGTGGGGATCTGTAGCAAGCTAAAATATGCATTGCAGTTTTGCACAGAGTTAGCTGCACTTGTATAACTTTGGATGAATTATTTTGGGCAACTAGCTTGGAAGTGTGGTTGTCCTTAATGAATATGTACACACCTCCACTCTTGGTATTCCAGTCCTGGTTTGATGGCCGAAAAGTATGGTATGAGTTATATCCTGGTAATGCAGGAGTGGTCTCTGGAGCCTTGAACCAGGTTTCAGTCACTGCACAGATATAAATATTCTCCATTTTAAGGAGTGCCTCGAGTAAGTGCATTTTGAGGTTTAGATTTCTAGCGTTGAGTAGTATTACCCTCAGTTTTTGCTTGCCTGTATCAGTTACAGTGGTGGTTTTGTTTTTTGAGCTTTGCCTAAAAAAGGCACTATGGGGGTGGCAAGAGCCTTAGCCAGTATCTGGAATCCCAGGGGTGATAGGTGCAGGCCATCTCTGGCAAATCATCATGGCCTGTTAACCATGTAATCCCAAGCAGACAAATACTGGATCCCCTTTGAATGACGCCAGAAGTTTAGCCAATTGTTGAAGTCAATCATTTTGTCCTTGTACTGCAGTATCATTCTGGGCGAAGGTAAGATGCTACTCAGGGCTAGGGTCATACCTGCCTAGATTATAAGATCAGAGAGCTCCTCCATGTCTCTTTTCATGTAATCCAGGAGGTACATCTCAGGTCATTCACACCAACATGGACAATGACTGAGTCATATTTGTACTTGTTGTGGAGAGACCTGAGTGCATGGGTTATGTGGTGGATCCTGGCACCTGACAAACAGCTAACAGTAACCTTCTCCTTGTCTAGTCTGGTGAGTGGAACATCAGTGTGCCTGACTATAGAGTCACATATGACCAATGTGTTTGGTACTGTAGTTTTGCCTTATGGGCAGTGGTTGAGTGGTACACTGAGTCTGTGTGTTATGTGTCTTTTGGGTTGTGGTGAGGGCTGGAGGTTGCTTGCATTTCTGCTTTGGAGGTCTCTGTTGTTTGGGTAGATTCTTATTGAGACCATCCGAGAATGATTTTGTGTATCTATGTGTGGGTCTTAGTGGTGTAAATGTACTGGGACTATGGGGTGTGTGCGGTGTGGAGTGGGTGTTTGCCTTCTCCTCCAGACTGACAAGTTCAGTCTTGGGTTGAGAGAGCTTTGCCTCCAGTTTGGCTAGATAAATGCATCTCTCACAGGTTGTAGTGTTGGGTGGTAGGAGGAGAGGGTTGTTGGTGTACATGAGGCAATTGCTACATTGCCCCAAGGTGCCCAGATTTATCAGGTAGACAGGAGAGAACACAGGGAGCTGTCCCTTAGACATGCCTGAATAGACACTATTTACCTCTAGACAAGTGAGGAAAGTAAGTACAAGAGCTGTTTTCCTCTAAGCAAATGAGAAAAATACGTACAAAAACTGTTTTCCTCTAGGTAATGAGGAAGATTAAGTACTGTAGTAGTTTATAACTTATATAGTGCTTACAAGTTCTGAACTAGTGCTGAGCACAATGAAACAGATTCATGTGCTAAAATTAAGAATCTGGCTAGTTCCAAGGAAAAACTGAAGAGGAGATTTTATGGTGCCGAGAATAGTTTAATCCTAGTTAAGCAGTGCTGCACGATGCACAAAACTGTGCAAACATAGGTTTTTAAGCAGAAAGATGAAAGGGATAGAAATAGCCCAAAATGGCCAATAAAACTACAGTTTCTGGGTTGAAACCACTCCTCCAGCAACAGATAGGCTGTTTCAAATCTCACCACTCGAACTGATGAACAGAGAAGCTTCCCTCTATCTTAGAAAGGTCTGGACAACACAGGAACTTACATACAGCCCAGAATTCAACAAACTCTGAAAACCAGACTTTACTAGATCTGGAAAGGTGGGGAACGAGTATATGGATAGGATTGTTTTTTTTTCAAAAAAGTCAAAAACAGCAAGTAAACACTTTTAACATGGAAAATAGGCTATCATGCTTGAGTCTGTAGCCTTTTACAGTTAAAGAGATGAAAAAAACACTTAAAAAATGAATACTTTAAAGTGCAAACAGTATTTGGTAAAAAAAAAAACAGTTCAGATAAGTAGCAAAGTTAACAAAAAAAGGGGTCAGAACAATGCAGCTAGCAATATTAAGCAATGAAAAGCAAAACAGAGGTAGTTAATCCACTCAAAGTCTCCATTTTGGTCTCTGCTGCTGTAGAACTCTGCAGGACACCCAGGCAGGCTCTTGCTGGGGTACTATAAGTGCAAAAACCACACAAACATGGGTTTTTAAACACTTTATAATTGTGGTTTAAAATTGAAATGGGGCTGTATGAAGCTGGATCAGATGGGTGTTTAGTGTCTTTAGGTATTACAGCACCACAATTTTTTCCAGGATATTGGTAAATCCCCTCCTTTTTACATATTGTTAAACAAAACCTTTCAGATTTTTATCACTTTCTTCTCTCCTTACATCCAAGCTTCCATAGGATTACCATCTGTCCCTGGAGACTTTCCTGTAGATTAGTTATACATCATAATTTTTATCTAATCTCCTCCTGTATTAACTGTCATTTGTTGAGCCTCATCTACCTCTAATCTTGGCATATTTAAGTCTTTCATAAATATTTGCATTTGTGCTTTTTTATTGATTTCTCCACTTCTCTGCTTCATACAAACTTTCATAAAATTTTGAAAATATCTTTCTAAGTTCTATTGCCAAAGTTGTGCCAAACGTTTTTGTGCTCTGAAGTTATTGTAAAACAAAAACAGTTGCTTAGCAACAATCATTCTAAACTCATGTATATTATCCAGGTACACTCTTATTTTCTCTTTAGGACTCTTCAATTGTGCCTCGTCTTGTCATGTGGGATTCCCCTTATTTTGTAATACTTTAATCTTTGTCATTCCCTCTAAATAATTCTTATTTCTTCTTAACCAGATCTCCTTTTCCTCTCTTTCTACTCTATTTTTAAACCCCACTTTCATGTTATCCCACTCACTAGCTATAACTTCTGGAGTACTTTATATATTCTCTGATAACTCCTGGATCATTTCCACTACCCATTCCTTAAACCCCTCTCTTTTATAACAGGTAGGTGGGAAGTACCAGTATCTCATCTTTACTTCATTACCTTATCTTTGTATCTTTGTAATTATTGCTGCATGGTCTGAAATAATTGCATATGTATCAAAGTTGTCAATTAAATGGACACGTTCATGTAAAATATAATTTCTGTCAAGTCTAGCCCAATTATTGTACCTTGGGGAATAATGTTTAAATTCTCTGAGTTCCTGCTACTGATTGCAAATCTTTCATACCAAATATTTTCATAAATTTGTTCAGAAATCTACTATCTTTTGTTATATTTCCCCTTCTCGGTCCCTCCAGATACATCCTTATTTTGGAAAGTCAAATTCCAGTCCCCAGTCCCTGCTGAAAACTGATTATTTCTCCCAAAATTCTTTTAATCTCCAAAACAGCAGTTTTAGGTGGAATATAAAATACATGCAAGTGTAATCTTCATCCCTTGTCAGTAGAACATTACTACTATAAATCTTGCATTATTATATTTTTCCCCTCTTCTGTCACTTCAAGCCAGCTCCTCTGGCAATTAATATAAGTATTCCCCTTTTCCTTTGATCCTGATATTCTACAAGACGTACTTCTTGGAATCCTTTTTTTATCAATCTCACATGCTCAGTTCTTTCTAAATGTGTCTTCTGTAGCACTGTTATTTGCACTCCGCATTTCTTAATATAATTAAGTCTCCTTTCCTTTTTGTCTATATCTGTGAGGCCACTGACATTCAAAGATAATATGGAAAGAGTTGACATTGTGGAAAGAAGCTATTATTTCTACCTATTATTTATGGCAACTTTCTTAGGTGTATAATTCCAGTTTTTTGATGCATGCACCCATTAATGTTTTGCAGGTTAATTCTTTTTACATTTTTTTCTTATCATTAACATAGGAACCTATGTAACATTTTACAAGACTTTTTGTTTTAATAAAAATCCTCAAATAAGAAACCAAACACACCCCCAGAACATTTTAATTTAATGCAAACACAGAAAACTATGTACATTTTCAAATAATGAAGTTTAAACCTCCTAATAGGAACATTTGTGCCAAATAGTCAGCTGCTAATACAGTCCATAATTAACCTGAAATTGAGGTTCTCTATGCTAGGATGCATGTTATTGCCTGTGCTTTTTCTTACACTAATTGGTGTCTGTTCTTTTTTATCTTCATTCCTCTCCCCAGATGTGAATACTACTTGTATGCTTTAAGTAATCATTACATTTAAGATGCTGAAATTTGTTGTCATTTCTAACTGTTACTGTGGAGCTTTTCTCCCCGAGCCTCCACTGAAAATGGGCTAGCATGGCCCAGTGGACTTTCCTAGCAAGCAAATGTCAATAAATGAATAAATAATAAATAAAGTGTTCTGTCTTTTATTGCCATATTAACAGCTTGCCTCCATGGAAAAAGTAAGAGAAAAAAAAAAAGATGAAGATAGTCCTCTGTTGCAGCCTGAAAGTCAAGTTGAAACATTTATGCTAAAGGAAAACTCATTATATTTGGTGTTCTCATATTTACTTGTTTCCACTTAAAATTTATTAGACTAAGCCAAAGGTCTTAATCCAGACATTCACCAATGCAGAAGTAAAATAATACATATCAGCTCTAGTGCGGCCACGGTGGTGCAGTGGTTAGCATTGCCACTTCACAGCAAGAGGTTCTCTGGTTCGATTCTCGGCTGGGGTGTCTTCTGTGCGAAGTTTGCATGTCCTCCCTGTGGTCGCGTGGGTTTCCTCTGGGTGCTCCGGTTTCCTCCCACATCCCAAAGACATGCTGTAGGTGGATTGGATACTCTAAATTGGCCCTAGGTGTGAGTGTGCGCCTTCTGTGGAAGGTTGAGCGCCAGGCTGGCAACTCGACACTGTAAAACTCCACTGCCAATCATGAGCGGACAGTTGATCCGTTGTGGCGACCCCTAACCGGGAAAAAGACAAAAGAGGAAGAAGCTCTAGTACATCCATCCCAGCAAATCAGGGTTACAGCCTATTAACTTAAATATGCTTTTGTCTAGCTTTTCTTATTTGTATTGTAATGCCTTCATTTCTTAAAAACAAAAAAAGTTGAAAGAAAGAAAGAGAAGATGAAGGAAAAAAAGGCATCAGTGTACTTTAAGAACTTTATCACATACAGAAACTAAAAATAATTTACTACAAAATATGCAATTTATATTATGAAATGTTTCATAGAAATGCTAGTAAGAAAAAAATATTTTACTTATGGTTACCTCTTTCCTTCCTTCTACCCTCCCCTTAGAGTCTTTCCAAACAATAATTACATGAAGTGAGGTAAATGCCATTCAGCTTCAGACAAGTTTAACAAAGTCAACAAATGTCCACTCTTTCCACTTATTCTTAAACAGCCATTTGTCACAAATGTGATTAATGCTTCACAGTCACACATTCATTCACTAATTTCCTTCTTGCTGATCTTCTTCTTGCCATCTCCTTCTCCCAAGTCCATATTCTGGTTCAGTTCCATTGTACTTCTGATTCTTCTGGTCAACTCCTGTACTTTTATCTTTCTCTCAAACATTTTTCTTTTGAACAGGGGAAAAGGTTTCACTGGCAAAGTCTTTCTGTGTGCTTTATTATCAGAAAAATGAGAAGCAGAGTTCCATTCTGCTTGGTGGCTCAATTTTTGTTGGACAAACTTTTGCATTGCCTCCTTATTCTGCTTTGCATCAAAAAATGACTTTGATCCCCCAGGAAAAATATGCTGAAGATACCTGGATACAGCAGTTTGAATCTCACACCCGTCTCTAGACATTCTGTGATTACTGGAATATATTTTTCTTCTGACTGATGTACAGTGAATAATCAATTTCGACAACCACTCAACTGTATCCACCTTTTAATACTTTGTCCTTTTACCACAGTTTTGTCAGTATAAACTCTTTCTGCTGGTAGGTTTGCATCTTTATTAATAAAGGTCTTGGCCGCATTCTCATGGCCATATTTCGAACATACACATGGTGAGCCTTTCAATTAACAGTTCCTGCTGTGGAATACCAGTCCAGTTGCTTATTTGTGCTTTCATAAACTTAATACAGTCTGTTCCATCTAATTTCTGTGGTACAGGAGAAAATCTCAGAGTTTCCCTATGTGTTGTTGTGTCTTTCGGCTTTTCCCTGGTTAGGGGTCGCCACAGCGGAACTCCAGTCCGCTAATGATTGGTAGTTGATTTTTACATGCCGAGTTACCAGCCCTGATGCACAACCTTCAATGAAGGTACACCCATTCACACATGTCTCCACGCAGAAGACGCTATAGCTGAGAATTGAACTGGACAGCATCTTACTGTGAGGCGACAACGCTACCACAGCACCACCACCGCGGATAGTTTCCCTATGTGTTCTATCCTCTAATTTTACCACTTTTTGAAACATCTCTTCTTGAGCTGTCTCATACTCACAAAGCATTTTCTTCATTTCAACCTCTGATTTTTGCAGTTTTGTCAGCTCAGCTGAATATCTGTTTAAAGCTTCTTCCATTATATAGGTTCATAGGACGATACTAAGCTATTGGTCCAGAGGCCCTTATAAGCCTAGCCAAGAATTTCACCCATGTTCCCACAAAGTCAGCACCTGTTTTCCCTGTCCAGCAGGGACACAGGTTGGATTCCAGGGGTATATTTTCTGTTTCCCATCCAGTCATCTAGGTTCCTCTTAAAGAGGGCTAGTGAGGTACTCTGCTTGACATGGAGAGGGAGTCTATTCCACAGATGGGGGAGTCGTTGGGACACAACTCTATCCTGCCAGCAAGTTCTATTAATGTCACAGACCAAGTTGAGACCTTGCATGCAGGTTGCGTGAGTGGAGTCTGACTTACGGATATGCAGCAACTCCATCAAGGCTGAGTTTGAGATGGCCTTGTATGCCAGACACAGGTCACCTCTGAGCAGTCAGTATGAGACTGAGTAGAGGGTCCGGGTTTTAGCCTATCTGTATAGGATAGGTGTTTGAGACCCTGGATTTTCCTGGTCAGAAACCTCTGTGGTCTCTCCAGCTGCTGCATGTGCTTGGCAATGTGCATGCCGAAGGGGGCATTGTACTCGGTAATGGGTCTGATAAGGGAGGAGTACAGGGATGTCATGACCTCCTTGTTCTTGGATGAAATACCCTTATTTATGAGGTGGTGCATGTAGAAAGCCTTCTGTACAACGGAGGTAATGTGGTGGTCAAAAGTATGGTTGCTATTAACCTGGGTGCCCAAGTCCCTCACGAGTGATTACATGCTTAGTACATTGTTATTAATGTAATAATTAGTGGGGATGCCATTTTTCTCAAAGGGGATAGTGATGCATTTCTTGGCATTTAGTTTGACACCATGCTTCTGGCACCAGTCATTAGTTTGGGTAAGGCCCTCTTGGAGGATGTTTACATCACTAAGAGAATTTAAGACAGGGCCTAGCTTGCAATCATCTGCAAATTTGGTCAGCCACAGATCACTGGTTTTGGCTTGCACCTCAGAAAAGTATATCCCAAACAATAGAGGCCCCAAGACCAATTCTTGGGGTACGCTGCTTGTTACGGGTCTACAACTAGAGGTGGCTTCCCCTATTTTGACTGAGTGGGTTCTATCAGTGAGCCAGTTAGCTACCCATCTGGTAACATATGGGTTGATGCCTAGCTGGGAGAGTTTATCTATTATGCCTGAGTGGGGAATAGTGTCAAAGGCTTTGGCGAGGTCAAGGTAGGTGGTGTGCACTGTCTTCCCCTCATCCATGGCTTTGGTGACTGTTTTGAAGAAGGCAACCAAGTTTAACAGGCATGGTCTTTCTTTGACAAAACTAAACTGTATGGGATTAAGGGTTTGGAAATTGCCAATGTCCTTGTTTATAAGGTCCATGATAGTGCATTCCATGGCCTTGCAGATCAGGCTAGTTAGGCTGATAGGCCTATAATTCCCTGGGTTGGTGGACCCTCCACCTTTGCACAGAGGGATGACAGTGGCTATCCTCCATTCTGCTGGGATGAAGCTGGTGCACAGGCTTTGGCTGAATAGGATGCCTAGTGGTGCTGAGAGCTCTTGCCTGAGTTCATGTAGGACACAGCCAGAAATGTTGTCTGGTCCCATGGAGGGTGTATGTTTTGCCTTTGAGAGGGCATTAATAACCTGTTCCCTGGTGATGAGGGGAGGGGGGCAGGTGTGGGGATGTCCTGGTTTACTGATGGGGGGACATGGAGGTAAAATTTTCAGTAGTATAAACTCTTAAATAATTTTCCACTTGTTGCAGCACAACAAAAAAAAGAAGTTATATTTTACCATAACGTTCCATCTGTATTGTTGATCCTCGTTCAGTCATTACGCATGGGTATCAGTTCCGACCTCTGAACCGAGCCGGCCATTTTCCAAGCTCGTGTCAGCTTCAAACTTTCGAGCTAAACTCTTACTCACAATCCACCTCTCCCTGTTACCTCAGATTGAGTTTGCAAGTCAAAAGAAGGTAGAGGCTACCTCTGGTCAAATAACCTAAGAGAACCAGATGGTGAGATCCACTAGAAACCACAGGAGGGGGAAGGAGGGAGGGTCATAATGACTGAACGAGGTTCAACAATACAGATGGAATGTTATGGTAAGACATAACTGCTTTATCTGATATTGTTAATCCTCATTCATTCCTTATGCATTGGGACAGTGTCCCCAGCTACCTCTATTCCTGGGAGGCTCTCATGGAAGGACATTCCTGAGCACCATAGAACTGAAAGATGCTTTGCCCCAGGAGGCCAAATCCAATTTGTAATGATTGATGAAGGTATGAGGCGTAGCCCAAGTTGCAGCTGCACAGATGTCATGTAAAGATGCTCTGGCATGGAAGGCAGCAGAAGTTGCCACCGGCCTTGTTGAATGAGCTTTCATGGTAGTAGGCAACGAGATATTACGTTGTGTATAAATGAAGGTGACACATTCCTTCAACCATCTAGCTAATATGACCTTAGCAACAGCAGATCCTAATCTAGGTCCAGAAAAGACCAAAAATAACTGGTCAGATTTACGAAAGGACCTAGTCCTGTTTAAGTAAACGGATTTGCCTGTAGATATCTAGGGTATGTAGGCAATACTCTCCTCTGTTCAAATGATTGGGAAAGAAAACTGGCAATTCAATGGTTTGATTAATGGACATTTCAGAGATCACTTTTGGCAGAAAGGATGGATTAGTTCTCAGAGACACTCTATCTCTATGAAAAATCAAACTTGGGAACGCATACACAAACTCACAAAGTTCTCCAGTTCAGGATGGTGCTGGTAAGTTGACACACACTGGTGAAGAATGGTAAATCCCGCTATGCAGCTTTGGAATAAATAAGTCCTTTCTTGTTCAAAGGTTATCCAAACAATTGCCACGTTCAAGCATCCAAATATAAACAGTGGACAAAAGGTAGAACTAAAACCAAACTGGACCAAACAGGGCCAGAAATTTATTAAAACATTTAAGCAACACGGTACAAAAATACTGCTTTTCGTCCTTTCACCATACAAAGACTTCTTCAGACAAATGGTTCTACACAAGAAACCAGCCTATGTTATAAAGGCAATTTCAAATTCAAATTGTGCCCCTCCCTTGCTACAATCCGAATGACCTCATTTCCTGATCACAAAACATTTGTCATTTCCTCTTCCTAGTTATACACCCATTCAGTAATATACACAATTCACTTGTAAAAACAAGAATAAGGTTAAAACATGAAATGAAATGAGTAAGAGTACAATGGGTAAAAGTACACAAAAGTAAATCCCCATTTCAAGTATAAAATCACTAAACAAGTATGAGTAATATGAACTACAAGAATAACAAGTCCAAACAAACACATTTAAGCATTTAAACATTATGTCATTATGGAATAAAGGAAAGGGGGGGAGGGGGGGGGAGTTTGCAACATAATAATGACATAATGATGGATAACTCTGCTTTCTGTTGTCTTCTAACAGAATTTAGTACTATAATGTATGAGAACCAGTCGATCATAGAACAATAAAAAGTAAAACTTAAAATAAACATTTTGTGACAACATATACCAAAAATAAAATGATGAAGTAGTAATATAAATGTCACAAGTATATATTGTGTATATATATTGAACATTGAAAATGAAGTGCATATTCAAACATTATATGCTCTACCATTTCTGCATGTGTCACAATGAATGTCGGAAATAAAATAGTCTATCTATTCAATGCTTTCAATTTCAAAATACTAGAACTAGAATATTGCTCATTAAGCCCTGGTACTGAGCAGGCTCTTGTTGCCACAACAATTCTAGTCTCTCTAGAAGCAGGGGGGGTCGGTCCCCCTCTATCATTGTGGACACATTCACCTATTACTCTAAAGCCAAAGGTATGATTTGAAAATGTCGCTGTGTGTCTAGCTAAAGCATTGGTCATGTTTCCAGTTCGCATACTATATAGGTGTTCATACACCCTTTCCCTCAGTCTCCTCTCAGTTTTACCAATATAGAATGAGGGGCATGCTTTACAAATAGCTACATATACCACCTGTTTGGTCCAGTTTGGTTTTAGTTCTACCTTTTGTCCACTGTTTATATTTGGATGCTTGAACGTGGCAATTGTTTGGATAACCTTTGAACAAGAAAGGACTTATTTATTCCAGAGCTGCATAGCGGGATTTACCATTCTTCACCAGTGTGTGTCAACTTACCAGCACCATCCTGAATTGGAGAACTCTATGAAAAATCAAGTATGGACTCTTGATACATAAAGCTTGAAGCTCCAAAATACATCTGGCAGAAGTAATGGCAACCAAAAACAAGGTTTTCCATGACAAATGCTTGAGGTCACAGGAAGAGGCTGGTTCGAAGGGTGGCATTGTCAGAGCTTGTAGAACTAATGATAAATCCCATGGTTGAATAGGTTCTCTAAAAGGTGGCTTCAGATGATTCACACCTTTTATGAAGGTCTTGCACAATTTGTGGGACATAAGAGAGGAATCTTGGACACCATCATGAAAATTAGAAATTGCAGCCAAATGAACTCTAATGGTAGAGGCCGATAGACCCGATTGGAAAAGATCAGCCAGACAGTCTAGTATTATCGACAGTGGTGCTGAGAAGGGATCTACTTGTTTATCTTTCAGCCAACAGGTAAATCTTTTCCACTTGTTCAGATAAGTAATTCTAGTGGAAGACTTAAGCGATGCAATGAGAATGTCATGTACCGGTAAAGAAAGATCCTTCTGCCTGGCGATCAAGGGAACTGGAGTAGCCAAGCTGTGAGCTTCAGGCTGTTCAAGTTGGGATGAATCAGGTTCTGTGGATGTGAGATCAACTCCGGGGTTGGATGGAGAATCCATGGTCGATCTAGTAGGTGAGGCCAAAGGAAGGGGAACCAAATCTGTCGAGGCCAATATGGTGCTATGAGGATCACCTTGCTCTTCAACCGAAGGGCTTTCTTTAGAAACTGGGGAATGAGTGAAAGGGTGGGAATGGGTAAAGAAGACCCGAGGGCCAATCATGGACTAGAGCATCCCTGGGTGACTGTCCCGGAGGGGGAATCAGGGTGAAGTAGTTGCTGCATTTGTGGTTGGTCGGGGATGCAAAGAGGTCGCAGCAAGGACGACCCCAGCGATGGAAGATCGCCGCTATCAAGGGATTCAGGGACCACTCGTGAGGTTGAAGAATGCACCTGCTGAGTCTGTGTGCTATCACGTTGGAACTCCTGGGAATGTGCGTTGCTAGAAGAAAATGGTTGGTAGCCATTGCCCATTGCCATATCCTCATGGCCTCTCGACAAAGGGGGTAAGATTTGGTTTTGCCTTGCTTGTTGATGTACCAGACCACCGCCATGCTGTCTGATTGAATCGCAATTGTCCCAGATGGCAGCAGGGGATGGAATGCTTGCAACACCAGAAGCACTGCCCTCAGCTCTAGAACATTTATATGCAGATGGGCCTCCAGCTCGGACCAAGTGTCTTGGACTGTCTGTCCTTGACATAGCCTCCCCCACCCCATCAGGGAGGCGTCAGTGGTCACTGTGGCCTTGGGTTGCTGGGGGGAGAAGGGGCGAGACCACTGTGACAGATTGTGTGTCATCCACCAATTTAAATCCTGTTTGCACCTGTGGGTTACACGAATCATGGCTGAAAGAGGATGCTGAAAGGGATACCATTGGGTGAGCAGTATCCATTGTAGAAGCCTCATGTGAAACCTGGCCAGGGGGACAATGGTGATGGAGGTTACCATGCAACCCAACAGCTGTAGAACTGAGTGGGCCGTGGATTTCTCCCTTGAAAGGATTGGAATCAGTTGTTGCTTTATCCTTAAAATTTTGTGCTCTGGAATGGCAGTTCTGCAGTTCTTTGTGTCCAAGATAACCCCTATGAATTCTGTCGACTGAGATGGGGTGAGATTGGATTTTTGCCAGTTTATGGTTATGCCTAGCCTTTGTGCAGCGAGGAAAGAGTATGCCAGGGCTTCTTCCAGTAGATGTCTGGTGGGGGCGGAAATGAGTCAGTCATCTAGGTATGGAAACACCTGGAATCCTTGAAGTCGCAAGTGAGCTGTGACAACTGCCATGCACTTTGTGAACACTCTGGGGGCTGTACAGAGTCTGAAGGGCAGTACTCTGAACTGGTAGTGACTGGCTCCTGCATGGAAGCGCAGAAATATTCTTGATGGCCTGTCCACTTTTATGTGGTAGTACACATCTTGAAGATCTATCGAGCACATCCAATCGTCTTTTTCCAAAAGCAGGAGGATAGACTGTATTGTGACCATCCGGAATTTTTGTACTCTCACAAACTTGTTCAATACACTGAGAACCAAAATTGGTCTCCAGTCCTCAGTTTTCTTTGGCACCAAAAATCATCTTGAGTAGAATCCGGATCCTATCTGGTCTGGAGGGACTATTTGGATGACTCTCTTTCTTAGCAGCTTTTCTAGCTCTAGTGCTGCTTCTTCCCTTTGACTGGGTGGAACGTCTGGAAGTTTTTTTGAAGGGACAGGAGAAATATCAAAGGGGATATGATGACCTCTGGTTATAATCCTTTGTATCCAAGAATCGGTGGTGATGGTTAGCCAGGCAGAAGGGTACAAGGAGAAGCGACCCCCAACCACCTCCAGAGGAAAGGAGTTGGGCCGCTCTTCAGGAGCGCTGGTAGGGTTGGCCAGGGAAAGAGTCCCTGGAACCCTGGTTACACGGACCCCCTCTGCCCCGAAAGGAGTGTCTTCCCTGTGAGTTTCCCCCTCTGCCTCTAGGGGAGAACTCGGCCTGTGTGTCACAGAAAGGACTCTAAGATTTCTTGAACCATATCTTCCCACTCTTTTGGTTTTGGAAGAAAGCACGTTGAGGGGAAGAATAACGGACACCTATGGCAGAAATGGTCTTACCGTCCTGTTCACATCTGGCCAGTGTGCTTTTAACTTTGGGTCCAAACAACGAAGAGGCTTCAATGGGAGCATTAAGAAAGGAAGCCTTAATGGGTTCCGCGAAATTGCACAAGCGCATCCAGGTGTATCGTCTCAAGACCGCAGCCAAACCCGCTGCTCCTTCTGATGCATGAGATATCAGTCGCATAGAGGAGTTAGATATTGACTCAATGGTGGCCAGCTGAGAGGCCACTTTGTCACGGACCTCATCAGACGGCACCAGCCAAGGTTTCAGAGAGCTCAGAAATCAGATCCCTTTGAAGCCTGGTAAAGTGTGCCATATAATTCAGGGACCTGATAGTAAAGGTCGCTGATGCAAAGGTATGCTTCCCTATCCTGTCCATGGCCCGGGACTCTTTGTTAGGCAGATGGACGGTCTGGCTTTCTTCTTCTGCCAGATCCTTTTTTGTTGCGGCCGCCACCACCAAAGCATCCACAGGAAGACCTTTTGACCAATGTGGATCCATAGCAGGAGGGGACAAATGTTATCTGGCCTCCGGGGAATAGCTTTGATGATGTCAGGAGCCTTCCAAGCATGCAGCACGATAAGCCGTACAAGTTCATTTGTAGGTGGAGTAACCCGGGAGGTAGGGGGCTGGGCGTGAAAAGCCTGCAGGAACACAGATTCCTCAGAGGTTGGATTACAGGACTGCCAGTCACCTCTCTGTTTCAGGATTTCAAGGATATCAACAAAGGATACCTCAGGGGGTGACTGAGGGGATCCTTCCCCCTCATCAAAATCTGTGTCTTCAGTGAGGGACTCCTCTGTGGAGTCCATGTGCTTCCTCTTACACAAACTTTTCTGGTGGACTTCCTCAGCGGGAGAAGCTGGGGAAGACAGCAGAAAAGGGGTTTCCTGTGGGAATATGTCCTGAGGCCGTTGCACACAGTGTCTGCTCGGTGCGACTTGTGAAACCAGTGTACCAGAGGAGGGCGGAGGGATAGACAGTCGAGTATCAGCAGCGAAAGCCTCCTCCATCAGTTGGAAGGCTGGTTCACCTAAAGAGGAGTGAATGTCCAGGACAGGGGTCACCCCTCCACTAAGTGGCTTGGCCTGCCGACCTAGAGTCCCTGGATGGCTGTGGAGCAGCAAACTATGCATGTCACAACTGACATACTGGGTTGTAGCAAAACTTTCCTGCCACTAAGGCAACTGCGGTTCCTTAGTGAGATCCATAAAGGGAACCACAGAAGGGGAAGACTGTGCTATATCCATGGACTTCAAAGGCAATGAAGGAGGAGAATAAGACAGGGTCTTTGGAGATGGGTGATCACCTCCCAAGGAAGGATAGTTTCTGGGGGGTGGGATACCTCTGGCCAAGAGCACCTGATCCACAAGATGCAACACATCATGTTCAGAAAGGCTTCTAGTGGACCTCACGGAGACTGAGGGAGAAACAGGTCTGTCCACAGAAGAGGCAAACTCGGTGCTCATCTCACCAGTTCACACTGAGAACAACAGTGCCGAGAGAAACTGGACTATGTGTGTCTGCATCGAAGAAGTAATTGGTGCCGAGATCATGGTCTGCACTGACACAGGGATCGGTGCCAAAGTGGTTGTCAGTACCGAAGCTGGAACCGACAAAACTGGAGTCAACAATAAAGGCGTCAGTTCTGAGTAAGATGTCAGAACCAACGTGGTCAAGGTCTGCACCGACTGAGCGGTCGGTGCCGATACAGTGGTAATAGTCTGAACCGAGAAGCCCCTCGGTGCCGATATAGTGAAGGCTGCAGGAGAAGATGGAGCCGAGATCACTAATGGAGCCAAAGGTCTCAGTGTCAAAGGTCTAGACACCGAAAGCACTGGTGCTGACTGAGTAAGCTCCGGGGCTGAAAATTTAGCCTTTTTAGGTTTTGGCTGGTGGGAGTCCCCAGCCGGGGACGAAGGCAAAACTTTAGCTTTGGTAGGAACATCCAAGATTTTCTTATGGGCTCTAGGAGGGGTTGAGGCCTCCGACCCAGAAATAGCCTCTGAAAAGGGAGATTTAAGAAGTCCCTTCAACAACAACTTGTTTTTACTTTCCAACAAAGTTCTATTAGAAAAATTTTCACAGATAGTACAGGGCGGGCCAACAGATAAGTGGGATGCCCCCAAACAATAAACGCACAAAGAGTGTACATCAGATGTTTAAACCCCGGACTAACTTTCTTATCTGCCATGATAGTAAAAATAGATAGTAGAAAAGGGTACCAGCAGTGGTACAAAAGAATACCCGAAGGTATGAAAAAAAGGAAAGATTACCAACGATGGTAAGGGGAGAAATATCTTGTGGTAAAAAAGTAGAGAAAAGAGAAGAAAACCTCAAGAAAATATGGTCGCTAGATGTGATAGTGTAAGAGACGACGAAATAGAAACTTTTCTGACAGAAAAGTAATATAAATGACTATTATACAACAAATAACTGTACTTAGCTCAAGAGAAGCAGCTTGACATGACCGAATGGCAACGCAGCAAACAAAATCTGAGGTAACAGGGAGAGGGGGATTGTGGGTAAGAGTTTAGCTCAAGAGTTTGAAGCTGACGCGAGCTTGGAAAATGGCCGGCTCGGTTCTAAGGTCGGAACCGATACCCATACATAAGGAATGAACGAGGATTAACAATATCAGATCTAAATTTATGATTATTGTCCATCTGTATATGAGGTATATGGTGAAGAGATAGGTGGCGAAGGCTAAGGATAAGGTGTATGGTGAGTTGTATGAAAGACTGGGCACTGTGGGGGGAAAAGGGACTTGTACTGATTGGTGAGAGAGAGGGACTGAGCTGGGAAAGATGTGCAGCAGGCTAGGGTGATAAAGGATAATGAGAGAAATGTACTCACAAGTGAGGACAGCATGTTGAGCAGATAGAAAGAGAACTTTGATGGGCTGCTGAATGAAGAGAATGGCAGAGAAAGAAAGTTAGATGATGTCGGGATAGTGAATCAGGAAGTGCAACAGATTAGCAAGGAGGAAGCAAGGGCAGCTATGAAGAGGATGAAGAATGGAAAGGCTGTTGGTCCAGATAACATACTGTGGAAGCATGGAGGGGTTTAGGAGAGATGGCAGTGAGGTTTTTAACCAGATTGTTTAACGGAATCTTGGAAAGTGAGAGGATGCCTGAGGAGTGGAGAAGAAGTGTATTAGTACTGATTTTTAAGAATAATGATGTGCACAGCTGTACTAACTACAGAGGGATAAAACTGATCAGCTACAGCCTGAAGTTATGGGAAAGAGTAGTGGAAGCTAGGTTAAGAAGGGAGGTGATGATTACTGAGCAGCAGTATGGTTTCATGCCAGGAAAGAGCACTACAGATATGATGTTTGCTCTGGGGGTGTTGATTGAGAAGTATAAAGAAGGTCAGAAGGAGTTGCATTGTGTCTTTGTCGAGCATATGACAGGGTGCCTAGAGAGGAGTTGCAGTATTGTATGATGAAGATGGGAGTGGCAGAGAAGTATGTAAGACTGGTACAGGATGTGTATGAGGGCAGTGTGACAGTGGTGATATCTGCAGTAGGAGTGATGGATGCATTCAAAGTGGAGGTGGGATTACATCAAGGATCAGCTCTCAGCCTTTTTTTATTTGCAGTGGTGATGGATAGGTTGACAGACGAGATCAGACAGGAGTCCCCGTGGACTATGACATTTGTGGATGACATTGTGATTTGTAGCAACAGTAGAGAACAGGTTGAGGAGACCCTGGAGAGGTGGAGATATGTTCTATAGAGGACAGCAATGAAGGTCAGCAGGACTAAGACAGAATATATGTGTGTGAATGAGAAGGAGGACAGGGGAATGGTGACGATGCAGGGAGTACAGCTGGCAAAGTTGGACAAGTTAAATACTTGGGATCAACAGTTTAGAGTAACAGTGAGTGTAGAAGAGAGGTGAAATAGAGAGTGCAGGCAGGATGGAGTGGGTTGAGAAGAGTGTCAGGAGTGATATGTAACAGACGGGTACCAGTAAGAGTGAAAGGGAAGGTCTGCAAGATGGAGGAGCGTCCATATTCACCAAGTATATTCACACCTCCAGGCTAGTTGCCCAACACAATGCATCTGAAATTCTCCAGGTGCAACTAACACTAGGTAAGACTGCAATCCAAATTGTAGCTTGCTACAGATCCCCCACCATAGCCCAAGATTCTCACTACACCTTCCTAAACATACTGGAAAATATTAAGATACAACCAAACACCCTAATACTGTGGGATTTCAACTACCCTGCCATTAATTGGGAAAACTACTCAGGTACCAAATTCTATTCCCAACGGTTCTTGGAATTCATAAATTCCAACACCCTGGATCAACTAATCCATTGTCCCACCAGGGGCTCCAATATCCTAGACCTGGTCATTACCAACATGGGAGACAGATGCTCCACACCAGTGGTCACCCCCTCATTGGTCAGGTCTGACCATAAGCAAATCACCCTTGACATCCACATCCCACCCCCACCCCCCAGTAAGGAAACCTCCTTAAAAAACTTCTCCAAAGCCAACTTCATGCTACTGAAGTCAGAAGTGACAAACTTCACAACATCCACGCAGAAGGGATCTGGAAGTTCGACTGCAGAATCCTACACTAAGGCACTGTACGAGCACATCCACTCGTGCATGAATTGTGCCATCCCAAATAGAACCAAGATGCTCTTCTCCAAAAAAAGGAAGCCAATCTGGTGGTCCCCTGCTATAAACAAACTATACAACAAAAGGAAGAAACTGTTGCAGAAAAGAGGAAAATCCCAGGATGCAAAAACTCCCTCACCAGCCTTAGTAAGAAGCTGAGATCCCTCATAAAATCCTCAAAAGCTACTTATGAAAATAAAATTGCCAAAGATTCCAAAGACAACCACAAGGCATTCTATAGTTATGTCAAGAATCTAAATGGCAATGCTCAGATCTGCTCTGAGCTACAACAGAATGGCATTAAATATACTGATCCCAAGGATATTGCCAATATCCTGGCAGATCGATTTAGTGCCAACTTCACTCCCCTCTCACCCCCTAAAGGGCCCATCTCAATACCAAAAGATTGCCAAATTCCAATAATCACAGCCACACAGATAGAAACAGCACTCTCCAAAGCTAAGAATACAGCATCCATGGGACCAGATGACATCCCAGGCTGTGTACTACATGAACTACAAAATGAACTGGCACCCAACCTAAGTGTCATATTTAATCATAGCCTCACCTCAGGCTTCGTGCCCACTGAGTGGCGCACAGCTACAGTTATCCCACTCCACAAGGGAGGATTCTCCTTGGATCCCGTGAACTACCGTCCCATCAGTCTGACAAGCCTGATCTGCAAGGGCATGGAACACATTATCATGGAAATTTTAAACAAAGACATTGGCAACCTCCAGACACTGGACCCCACCCAGTTTGGGTTTGTGAAGGGCCGATCTTGTCTCCTGAATCTGATTGACTTCTTTGAATTGGTCTCTAGAGCTGTGGATGAGAGTCAGGCGGTCCACATAGCCTATCTGGACCTAGCCAAGGCCTTCGACACCATCCCCCACTCTGGAATCATAGATAAACTTACTAAGCTGGGCATAAATCCCTACGTCACTCAATGAGTTGCCAACTGGCTTACTGACAGAACCCAGACTATAAAAGTAGCCGACTCCAAATCCAGCTCCAGAAAAGTGACAAGTGGAGTACCTCAGGGTTCAGTCCTGGGACCACTCTTGTTTGGCATCTACTTTGCTGAAGTACAGGCCAACACTAAGGGACTCTGGTGAACAAAGTTTGCAGATGACTGCAAACTGGGAGCCATTACTGAATCCCCAAATGATTTGGATATTCTACAAAAGGGCCTTACAGAAAAAGATGCCTGGTGCCAGAGCCATGGGCTCAAGCTTAATGCTAAGAAATGTATAGTTATCCCCTTTGGAAAAAAACATGTACCCATGAACTACCACATAGGTGGCAGGACACTAAACATCAAAAGTGTGATGAGAGACTTAGGGACACAAGTGGACAGTGGTCTCACTTTCGATAACCACATCGCCATAACAGTCAGGAAATCCTTCTACGTGGCACACCTCATCACTAAGGGCTTTTCATCCAGAAAAAAGGAGGTCATTGTCCCACTGTACTCATCCCTCATTAGACCCATTATAGAGTATAATGCCCCATTTGGTATGTACCTCACAAGACATCTGCAACAGCTGGAAAGGCCACAGAAATACCTCACTAAAAGAATCACAGGCCTAAAGCAGATGCCATATGCTGACCATCTAAAAAAACTCCAGCTATACTCTGTGGCATATCGTCTACTCAGAGGCGATCTCTGCTTAACATACAAGGCCATGTCAAACCCTGAGCTGTTGGACATGCTCCTTTAAAAGAAATCCCAATCCCTCAGAGCCACACGCTCCAGGGATCTAAACCTTATCATCACAATGAACAAAACATGCTGGAGGGATAGGTTCCTGACCCAGAGACTCCCCATACTCTGGAATAGACTGCCCATACATGTCAAGCAGAGCGCCTCATTGGCCCTCTTCAAAAGGAACCTTGATGATTGGATGGGAGATAGGAAATTCACCCCGGGGATCATGTCAGTCGCCCTGCTAGACAGGGGCCTAGAGAAGTAAATATTGTGAGAAAAAATTTCCAGGGAATTGTTATGGCTAGGCTTGCACAGGCCTTAGGGCTGATAGCCTAGTACCAACCTATGAACCTATGGTAGTGAGACCAGCTATGTTATATGGGTTGGAGATGGTGGCACTGACAAAAAAGACAGGAGTCAAAGCTGGAGGTGGCAGAGTTAAAGATGTTAAGATTTGCATTGGGTGTGACGAGGATGGATAGGATTAGAAATTAGTACATTAGAGGGTCAACTCAGGTTGGATGGTTTGGAGACAAACCAGAGAGACGAGATTGTGTAAGTTTGGACATGTGCTGAGGAGGGATGCTGGATATATTGGGAGGAGGATGTTAAGGATGGAGCTGCCAGGTAAGAGGAAAAGAGAAAGGCATAAGATAAGGTTTATGGATGTGGTGAGAGAGCATATGGAGGTGGTTGGTGTGACAGAGCAAGATGCAGAGGACAGGAAGAAATGGAAACAAATGTTCCGCTATGGTTAGCCCCTAATGGGAGCAGGCAAAAGAAAAAGAAGAAGGAGACTTGTCTTTGCATTTCTAATATCATTTAAATATTCATATATAATATTTTTTAACTTTCTGTTTGTCTTTCCAATATAAAATGCTGGCAAAACTCACAGATCGCTACATATACTACTTGTATAGTGTTACAAGAATAATGCTTAACAATATCATACTCTTTGCCTCTTATGCTCACTACATCAGTCCTTTTGACATTGGGACATTGTTGACAAAAGCCGCATCTGAATATTCCCCTTGTTTTGTTACTTATGACAACAACTTGATTTACCTTTAATTTCCATTCTGAAAATATTCTAATTGCAAATTAAACAATCTCCTATTGTCTTACTATCTAAAGTATAAGGATTGATAAAATAATCTATTAAAATCACTTGAATTTTTGATATATAATTCATTATTGATATTATTAGTTTGTGATGTCACTAAGATTGAATTAACTTGTGATGGATTTAAAATCGGAACATACACCCCATTCTTCCTCTTATTATACACTTCATTCTTAATTTCAGTAACAAAGTGTAAAGAGTAGCCTCTTCTTAAAAACATATAAACTAATAATTCTATTTCCATAGAAAATGTCTCAAAATCAGAAACCATTCTTGCAGTACAGACCATTTGTCCTTTGACAACTGCTTTTTTTTTACTTAATGGATGGCAGTGTCAGAGTGTAAATACATATTTGAAAGTGTTCTTTTCCTATATATATTAGACAAATAACACTGCCTCATAATATCCTTAAGCAATTCTATATCCACATAACAAACTTTGTCCGCATTGCTAATAGACCTACATTTTTAAAAAAATATTGTATTAATATACACCAAAAATTTCCGCAAAGTAAATATATCATCCAGAAAGTGCATATATATAATCCTTGAGTCCTTAAACGTACTATTAAATAAATACTTATGCTCCCAATATGACATCACAAAATTGGCAAAGCTGGGGGCACACGCTGCTCCCATCCCTACACCTGCGATTTGTTTAAAATAATGTTTATCAAAATACAAAAAAATATTTCCTAAAACTGTTTCCATCAGGGTCACTACTGCATTAATTTTGCCCATGTTTAAAACATTCAACATGACCAGTTCTTCTTCTTCAAACCATACTGACCATTGATCATGGGGAATTACATAATACAAAATACAATTGTATTAATATTCTATAAAAATTTAGTTATGTGTGAAAATGATTTAAGAGGTTATACTACTGAAGATCACTTGACAAAAGCAGAATTAATCTGGCAAATTAGTACCGATGCTAGCACTTACTCCTGGATTAAATGAGACTAATACCGTTAACCCGGTATTGAAGATTAAATATTATAACACTTAATTTTGGGTTTGAAATGTTTTTGGTTACAATGTGTTACGTATGACTTAAGATGTATTTCATTGGGTTTAACCTGACACGTGATTTTTGAAATTGAGTATTTAAAGTTTGTTTTAATTAATTGTAATTAATTCTGAAGAAGTTCCTTAACTTTACAATTGTTTCATTCATTTTTTTAATGGTCTTATTTATATTAAATGGTCGAACAACAATCAAGAGTTGTTCTTTGTACTACAGGTCTTGACTCTTGATATGAAAGACCCAGTCCTATATGATCCTATTTCCTCACAAAACTAGTGACTCTACAAACATCTGCACTACGAACCTAAACCTACACCAGGAAATATGAAAGACTTTCTATAGGGATAGGTTCCTAACACAGTGTCTTCACTGTTTATGGAATAAGTTACACTACAGGTCAAACAAAGTACTATTTTGGCAACCTTTAAGGTTAATATTGACAACTTGATGGGTAAACACAAATTTACACCAGCGCTATGTACAGCCTTGCTTGATTTAGGAGCATTATTAAGTGCTTGGGCAGGATGTCAGGAACTTTTATGTGAGTCTGCTTAGAGGTTTATATGTCTAGGCATATTATGGCTCCCATGATCTCTTGCCTGATATTGTTCCCTTATTCTTATGTTCCTAAAGTTTATACATATAATATTTATATACACTTACAAGGATATGCATAGGGACAATGTTCACAGATCTTTGATAAATAGACTCAGTTGACTATACACAGATCAACTAGACAGAATGTTTCTAAGTTTTCTGTAAAAGAAATTGAAAGGTTTTAGGTATTCTGAAGGAAGAGAAAATTCTAGGTCCTGATGAATTACCATAAAAACCATTAAAAGCACTTCAATGTATTTTGTTTAATTTTATTACTAAAATTCATGTTTTTTTATATTTCCAAGTTATAAACCTTGAGCCTTGATGAGCTTGGCCCATATGGTTCTAATACAAAAGGATAGCAAATCAGCTATGGCCATTTTAAATTATAGACTGAACTCCTGAACTCCATGTTAAAAATTGACTATAACATTATTGCCAAGACATTACAATAACATTAAATGTACTGGGAGATATACAGTAGGTCCATAGATAAGGAGGTATCTGGTTCATCTATAGCCTGGTGGTGCCTGGTGCTCTGCTAAGTGAAGAGGGAAAAAAAGTCCTCTTTTAAAACCTGTGGTAAACCACTCATTTGTAGCAAGCAGATTGCTACAACTTAGACTACTTGCAAAGTAATGAAGTTGTGACTGCACAGGCAGTATCAGAATTCATATCTGTATCGGCATTCAAAATTTCTGGTAAGGAAATGAATGCCAGTAATATACTACCGACTGATTGGCATCTACCAATGATGCCCCCAAACACCTTGCACCAAGGGCAGCTGCCCCCTTTACCCCACCCTAGCTACACGTCTGTAGGTAAGTATTCGGCAATCCATTTGCCGATCTGTACAAGCCTAGCCAAAAACACATATTCAGAATTTCCCTCCATCCTCAAGGAGGGCAACATAAGATAGGCCACTGGAGAATTTGAGGCTGCCCATCCAGTTTGTTTAGGCCTTTGTTATACGTAGCAAGGTTGCTACTCTACTTGACAGTTAGTGGAAGTTTGCTTTACAGGTGGGGATACATTGGGATGTTAATCTGTCATGCCAGTGTGCCCTATTTATCTGTTGACTTAATTCCTTTATTTGGGTATTGAGGAACCAATTGTTCTGAGAAGGATTAGGAAGCCAAAGAGGG
Source organism: Protopterus annectens (assembly GCF_019279795.1). Classification (NCBI taxonomy): domain Eukaryota; kingdom Metazoa; phylum Chordata; order Ceratodontiformes; family Protopteridae; genus Protopterus; species Protopterus annectens. Next base: position 339,754,063 of record NC_056729.1, read on the forward strand.
TTGTGTCCTTCATAGTTTCATAGGAGGTTACTAGGCTAGTGACTCTAGAGCCTCTATAAGCCTAGACATGTTAATCCTGGGTTGCCCCAATTGTCCTTGGTTAAAAGGAGGGACATGGGTGCCACCCCCGGGATGAATTTCTGGTCACCCATCCATTGGTCCTGGTGGCACTTGACGAGGATCATTGAGGAGCTCTGCTTCACATGAATTGGAAGTTTATTCCAAAGCAACAGCAATCTCTGGGAGACATACCTCTCTCTCCAGCATGTTCTGCTAATGTCACTGGCAAGGTTGAAATCCCTAGACTGAGTGACTCTAGTGCCAATTGATTTGCAGATGTGCAGCATTTCCATCAGGCTGTGGTCAGAGACTGCCCTGTTGGCCAGGCACAAGTCATCTCTCAGTAGCCTATATGATACAGAGTACAGTGACAGGGCTTTCAGTCTATCCACATAGGTCATGTTTGGTGGCCCTGTATCTTCTTAGTGAGAAACCTATGTGGTCTCTCCAGTTGCTGCAGGTATTTGGTGAGGGTTCTACTTCAGAAACCCTAATGCTCACTTACCCGATTTCCAAAACGTCGAAACGAAAAGGTGGACGGCTGCACAACACTGAAGTCCCAAAACATCGACTCTCCACTCTAGGTAAGTAACCGCTTGGCAATCCTGACAAAAAAGTAAAACCAAAGGAAACAAACCCACCCATGTGGGGGACTTTGCCCCCCCACATCCCCATGTGGGGGGGGGGCTGCACACCCTCCTAATTGCACCAACTTCAAGATCACACTACCATGGGGGTAAGGGGCAAAGTTCAATAGGATGACCAAGCAGTTACTTAACTGGAGTGGAAAGTTGGTGTTCCGGGATGTTCTGCAGTTGTCGGCCTTTTCATCTTTGCGTTTTGGAAGTCGGGTAAGTGAGCATTCAGGTTTCTGAAGGGGACCTCTGGTGAGATACATGCAGAAGGGAGCATTGTACTCTATTAATGGTCTGATTACTGTCCAGTAAAGTGGGGTTATAACATCCTTAGACCTCAGTGCAATGCCTTAACATATGAAATGCGCAATGTTGAAGGCTTTTCTTACCACCGCGGAAACCTGGTGGTCAAAGTTCAGATTGCTATCAACTTGTGTTCCCGGATCTTGCACCACTGGGTTTGAACTTAGAGGGATGTTGTCAATATTGTAATTAGTGGGGAATTCTGCTTTGCCAAATGGGATAGTAGTGCACTTTTTTGTGTTTAGTTTTAGACTGTGACTTTGGCACCAGTCATTTGTTTGTCTTAGCCCCTCCTGCAATACGTTAATATTGTTGGGGGACTCAGTGACTGCGCCTAGTTTGCAATCAACAATCAACTTAATAAGTCAAAGGCCATCTATTTTAGATTGGACTTCAGAGAAATAGATTCCAAATAGTAAAGGGTCCAGTACAGATCCTTATGGTATGCCACTGGTGACGGGTCTACTGGTAGAGGTGGAATCACTGGCTTTGACAGTATGTGTTCTGTTGGTGAGCCATTTAGCTACCCATCTAGTAATGTCAGGGTTAACACCTAGCTGGGAGAGTTTTTCAATGATACCCAAGTGGGGCATTGTGTCAAAGGTTTTGGCTAGGTCCAGATAGGTGGTATGCACTGTCTTACCTTTATCCAAGGCTTTGGTGACTTTCTCAAAGAAATCCACCAGGTTCAGTAAGCACAATCTATTCTTAATGAAGTCAAACTGGGTTGAGTCTAGAGTCTGAAGGTTGGCTATTTTCTTGTTGATAAGGTCCATGATGATCCTTTCCATGGCCTTGCAGATGACGCTGGTTAGACTTATGGGTCTATAGCTCCCAGGGTCGGTTGATGGCCCCCCTTTATGGGGGGATTACTGCTGCTGTTCTCCATTCTGCTGGTACAAAGCCAGTTCTCAGGATATGGTTAAAGGAAAACTCCACCCTAGAACTAAAAAAAAAATTTTTTTTTCACTCTATCTTTGTTTTCTGACCTATCTTAACACCTCTAAATCACTCTACATGCTTTATTGTAATTTAGCCTGTTTTTCACAACATGGCTACTAATGGGGCTTGATGTATCCATGTGATCGTGTTCTTCCCCAACCCTTTCTATTTCCCATAATGCTTTGAATGACTCATGCCAGACATAAGGAGAGTAACTGTGAATTCCCATGTCATTGACATATAATGGGATTTGTGTTAGTAACTGTCATCTTCTATACCTTCTGTAAAAGGACTGCTTCTTTTCTTGTCTCTAATCATTCTCATTTATGATTTGCTCAGAGCTTGTTTTACACGGTACTTGGAAAGTATCCAGCTACAGCCAGAAAAGTACCTAAATTGCAGGCCTTTGTTTAGGGTTTTCTTTTGCAGTCCAAGAGGAACTGACAGTTCCCTCATCCCATACTACTGCAGAGGTGTTAAAACTGTCACTGCACTGAGATACCCTTGCTGAATCAATTCTCTTGGACTACAGAAGAAAACGCTGAACAAAGGCCTGCAATTTAGTTACTTTTCTGGCTGTAGATGGATAACTTCTAAGTATAGTGTAAACCAAGGTCTGAGCCAAATGTAAATGAGAGTGACTAGAGACAGAAAAGAAGCAGTTCTTTTACAGAGGGTAAATAAATAACAGTGACTCACACAAATCTCATTATATGCCAATGATATGGGAATTCAGTTACTTCCAGATGTCTGGCATGAGTCATACAAAGTATTATGGAAAAGAAAAAGGGTTGAGGGAGAACAAGATCACATTGATACATCAAGCCCCATTGGTAGCCATGTTGTGGAGAACAGGCTAAAATTACACATAAAGCACTTAGAGTGATTTGAGATGTTAAAATAGGTCAAGAAACAAAGATAGAGTGAAAAAAAATGATTTTTTAGTTCTAGGGTAGAGTTTTCCTTTAATTTAAATATTAGGGATATGACAGAAAGCTTAACGGGATAGGTGAAAAGGTGGTTGGCCAGATAAGGATTGATAGTGATAGCATGTGAGAAGTGAGAAGTAGCTAAGAGTTTTAGAGTTACTTGGGTATAGGGAGAAGAGATAAGCTATGATGGGTTATGAAGCAAAGTAGTAGGTGTTGGTGGGAAAAGAAGATCTGGGAGGAAGGTTAGCCAGGACAGCAGGAGGAATAGGGCCATCTTTACGTAGGTTTAAGTAAGGCTTTGAAACAGTTAAACTTTTCCATCTGTTTTAAGTGTGTGGGGATGTCGCTTCTGAGTTTTGACCTATTATATTATTGAAATCTTTATCAAAAATCAAACTAAGAAAAATGAAATAATTGAAACTGTATATTTCTATGTAAACACAGTTTTGTCAGATGCACAAGAAAAGCTGTTGTAAGAATGTTTTATGAAGGCAAGTCCTCCTGTACCCACATGTTCCTCTGTATATAAATATACTAACTCCATAGTCACACAACAATGGACAAAGGGCAAAGCCCACCTACATGGAAAGCCTATTTTGTTCTGCTGCAGTGACATACTCCATAGCCACAACTCAGGTGAAATGCAAAAACAGCAGCTGTTTGGAAACTCACATCACAGATCAAAAATTCACAGAATAGTCTTACCTTTCCAATGATTTTTGCATCTGTTTTCCACAAAAGACATCCTAAGTTAACCTTTGGAGTAAATCATCATTTGATAATGACAGTTCCCCCCAAAACACATCTCAGGCACCTCTAGGTAAACCATCATTTGATATAATGGACTTGAGCAAAACTAATGCAATGAAACAGACTCTGATATCAGGGGATTGCTCCTATAAATATAAATTACATTATTTATAGCGTAGTACAGTATGTGACAGCAATTACGCCACAGACTTTCATACAAAGGCAAGTTAGCCTTATAGGTTTAAATCATTTAACTGACTGTATCAGTGTTTTTCTGTTGTACAGTGTGAAGATTGGGTGAAGATAGATGACGGCTGCCAGCCTAGCCAGATAGAATTTTGGAGATAATTCTGTCATCTGTAAATATTAATGTAACCCACAGGCTTGTTGTCTTAAATGGTAAAAATAGTGTTACATGTGGAACTGGATAAAAATGTAACAGTGAACTCTACTGACCAAGTAAAGCATGTTGTGACCCTTTGATGTTAGGACTCGGAGCCAATGAGTCTAGAGTGGGGCACCCTGCCTATTGTTTTAAGGCCAGAGTTAATGGCCAGAATTTGCATGCATAAATGTCCTTTATTGCTCTGGTTTCTGTCCAGAGGTGAAGAATGTAAACATAGTTTCTGTTAGCCTGGGAACCCAGGGAAGTGTAAAAATTATGGAATGTGAACCTGGAATGTGATTTTAAAAACTGAGAGAATCAGAGAGCATTAAGCATTTTTGTCTTGACCATCCAACTCTCCAGCACTGTCTTGCTCTATATGTAAGTTTTTCTAGTTTCTAGCTATTTCTAAATGTTTTTCTGTGATGTCAGAACTGTACTACTGAATTATTTTAAGTATTTCTCTGTGATCTTTGAACTCTTGACTAGCACTGTGTAGTAAAAAGTATTGTCTTGTGTTTTGACTATTTATTAAATATTTTTAAACCCTTTCAATTGTGGCTGTGTTTGTAGAGATAATTTAAGCTCATTAGAGTACTTGCATGCCTTTGGTAAAATTGTACAAAGCCACTTCAGTAGCTTTAGCCCTGGCCTGTACTACCAATTGGATAATAATACTGCACAGTAATAATTGGACACCCTTTTAAGGGCCTTTGAGTAGCTGATAAATATTAGTGGGTGGTGGCAGCTGGTACTACCATATAGTCTCGGAAAAAGGGGCACAGCTCCCCAGGTGTGTCTGTGTGGTTGTATAAACTCTTCTTAAAGTGTGTGTGTGTGTGTGTGTGTGTGTGTGTGTGTGTGTGTGTGTGTGTGTGTGTGTGTGTGTGTGTGTGTGTGTGAGAGAGCTACTTGGGCAGGGACATGAAGCACTGGTTGGACAGAGAGGGTGCTGGAGGTTTTAGCTTGCCCACTAGGCTGAGATCTGGACCCTATAGCTGTGCCAGTGGGGCATCTTATTGGGGACCTGGAGAGCAAGGGAATGACCAGTCCCAGAATGTGATCTCTGTGTGCTCTTAAGGGAAATTGCACTTTAATGTGTGTATTTGTTATCCTTTCCTCCTATATGAGAAGCCCCTCACTGGTGTTAGTGGTGAGGAGTGAGGCTCCTTGATTGCTGGGCCAGGGCACGGGCGTCACATACAATACTGAAGCCCTTACAATCTTTAAGTACTTCTACTGTGTCTAAATAGTATCAAATAGAGATACCATGTGACCTGATAGCTCTTCCTTGAACACTTGCATACCTTTGCATTTTTATTTCATTTTTACCAATGCCTTGCCCAGTCTTAATTAAGTTATAGTTTATATTACTGCTTTATTTTCAGCTGGTTATTTCCTTATAATACTTTCAAACATAACCTCAGTTTCTTCTAACTTTCCTAATTAGTTATTACTGTCTCTATTCTTTGCTGATCTAATGTTGTTCCCAAGCCATTCATCAGGCTTAATCCCCACATCTGCTGATCTAAACACTATTGCATCCCCCTATGATTCTCATTTCCCACCATTATAGTCTCAAGAGTAAACATCTCTGTTTTTATCCCTTTTCCTCAACATTATCTACTTATATGGTGAAAATGCCTCCAGCTTCAAATATAGTATGACCCTTCACCACATAAATACATTCTCTCATGATGAGGTTCATGTGCTTGCCATCTGTGATAAGCTTTTTATCTCACATTTTCAAGCTCTTGATTTCAGTCCTGACCTCTGGTCTGGTGACTTTATGAAAATTACATCTCTCTGTTGCATCTAATCTTCTTCTGGATACTTTAGTTTCTCCCTAACTACTAAAACCAAGCTGTGCTCTGGCATAATAAGCTCTCCAACCTACTACCCAATTCCATAGGGGTCCCGGGTCCCCCAAGGTTCCATACTGGGACCTCTTCTCTTTTCCATCTTTATTAATGATCTTTACAAAGTCATTCCAGAGTCCACATGTATTCAATACGCTGATGACTCGACATTAATTTGCTCAGATAAATCGCCAATTAATCTACTATCCAAAACTCAAGACTGTTTCACTGCAGTTGAGAACTGGTTATTGGGACGCCAACTGATCCTTAACCCAAAAAAAACTAAAATGCTCCTCTTCCATCCTACCCATTAAACACCTACCATTCCCTTTTGTGTACAATCCAATAATGGAACCATCATCTACCCTGACTCCCACACCAAGCTACTAGGAGTTACCATCGATAACAAACTCAGATTTGATGTACACATCAACCAAACTATCAAAACTGTCAATAAGAAACTGGGGTCCCTGTATAGAATAAAATCCTTTCTGACTCCCATGGCAAAAGTGGCTATTGCTCGCACCTACCTTCTATCTACCCTCTTATATGCCTCCCCCATACTTACTAACCCCAACAAATTGGATCTATCTAAACTCTCTTGTTGTTATAATCATATTGCTAGATTTGCTACGGGCTTGCCCTACAAAACCCATCACTGTACTAACCTTCAGAATCTCGGTTGGATAGAACTACCAAACCTACTCCTACAGAAGCAACTTATAGTTGCTTATAAAATACTCACTCAACCTGACAACATTCCTGGTCTGAGTGGATTAATTACCCCTTACACAAATCTAAATAGTCTAAGATCATCACATAGGTTACTTGCACAGACGCTCAAATCCTGTAACTCAGGAGGCGACTCTTTGTTTTCCAACACTGTGGGTAAAATATGGAATTCTCTTCCACCTAGACTCACCAATTCCACCTCCCTAAATACATTCAAAAAAGGCCTCTTCCACCACTTCAAATCCCATTGGCTTTGCCAATGTTCTAATCCAGACTAATCCATATTTCCCCTCCATTACTTCTGTAATTACTTTCCAACTAGGCATTAAGCCGTCCTCTCTCTACCTGAAACTAGCAATATGAAGGTTTTTTCTTTTTTACAATTGTTATTGTACATACTAGTATAGCTTTTTTTTTTCATCTGTGTATTAATTGTATAACTTCAATCTTATGTAATCTGTCGCATATTGTTGTAACCTACTTTCCTATTGGAGCTTTTCTCCCCGGGCCTCCGCTGAAAATGGACATGTGTCCAGTCGGACTATCCCGGTCAACAAATGTAAAATAAAATAAAATAAAAATAAAATAAAAATAAAAATGGTTGAATGTTTACTCTAAATTTACAATTTTAACTGCTTTTTTCTCTTCTTCTTTTTACAGCCCAGACTTTAGCTGAAAAGAATCAAGAAGGAAAATTTCTCTTCCCAATTAACAAATAAGTAAACATATAAATATATGACTTCCGCTGTGAGCAGTGTGGTTAGCTGGCTTATCCCCCCAGCCCCTAGACCCATAACTCACTTTCGCTCATCCCATCCTGCTACGATACATTGCATTTCTCCCTCTGTCTCATTACAGAAACCTGCCAATTGCCAGAATGTTACTTTAAATGGACTTTGATTGTGAATGTCAGTTAAAAGGGACTTTGATTATGTTACTGCTGTCAGATCCTGCCTTCAGCATCTATTTTTCCATAATTATAAAACAGACACAATCCCCAGTATATACAATTCCTTCTTACATATGTATTTCCCCAGTCTTCCAGCAATCCAAGCCCTTTCTTCTTGTATCATCACCTCAGCCACTCATTATATCCTCCCATCCATCCATCCATCCATCCATCCATCCATCCATCCATCCATCCATCCATCCACAACCCTTTCTCCCATTTTTGCACATGGGGTTGGGGTGTTACTTTAACAGTGACAATCATCTAGAATCTAGAGCCAAGGTTCACACCACTTGGTGGCTAGCAGTGCAGTGACCAGCCACTCTTTTATTCATTTCTTGCCCTTTGGTATACTGGACTAGCAACTCTAGTAGAAATATCACTAAGTATCCTAACATTCCAAACATGTCATTCAGTTGTGTAGTTTTTTTTTCTTTTTTTTTCATTTAAAGTATCTCTGCCTCATCAGATCAGCTGTTCCAAGAGGCATAACTCACATGAGGCTTGCCTCTCACTTTACAGCTTGACTTTAGCAGTACCTATTCTGCTTTTTGTAAGTTCAGTCCAGACACTGTTTCTCCCAAACTAGTATCTTAGCCCTTGTTACTTCACCTAGTCAATGTTAAAGGCTCAACAGGTAGCACTGAATATCAGAAGGGTGTAAATTCTATTTGTACACCAGATGTTTGGACACTGCAATATTGCATAGATGGAGAGGGTGCTGTACTACAAAGTGTGTCATCCTTCAAATGAGAAGGTAAACTAAGGTCCCGTCTGCTTGGGTTGATGGCAGCTCAACTGGATGTAAAACATTCCATAACACTTATCAAAAAAGAGCGGGAGAATTTCTCCAGTGCTCTAGGCAAATTTGCACTTGTTAATACACATATCACCTTGGGTTTCCACTGAAAAGAGGTTGCTGTCCTACTGGAACTAACCTAGTCAATAAAGTGTAAATAAATAATAAATTCTCCATCTTGTAGTTGAGTCTTTTCTACTATTAGAACTTCATCTGGTACTTTGTTGTGAATGTCAGTTAAAAGGGACTTTGATTATGTTACTGCTGTCAGATCCTGCCTTCAGCATCTATTTTTCCATAATTATAAAACAGACACAATCCCAGTAAAAATTCCTTTACATATGTTTTCCCAATTTCTGAATGATATGAAGTCTGAAACTGAAATGCATGTCATTATTTATTAACCAACTATATTCAGATATAGTTAGTTGTCTCAGTACTCACCGTGGCTTGCATTTTCTCCTCTCTTGAAAGGCTCGGCCACTCTGCTTAACCTGTGTATTATTTCCTCAGTCACTTCACCGTGGGTTGCAAGGCAGCTTCATCACTAGTGTGTGCACAAAATATAATGCCTTCAATGAGTCTTTCAAGAAATCACATGCACTCATCATGGCACAAAGGTTCTACTGAAGACGATTCCAATTTTTCTAATACACGAACATGACAGAAGCCAGAAACAGCTGTTATTCCACAGCTAGATGCAGCAGTAGCAAAACAAATTGCAGAGAACCAAAATAAATTGGAACCAATTGTATCTACCATTATTTACTGTGCAACCCATGACATTCTTCTCTGTGGAAAAGGCGGCTCTGGTGGAAATTTGTGTTACTTGTTAGATTTTTGTATTGAAGCTGGTGAGACAATACTGAAACAGCACAGTGAAACAGCTGCAGAAAATGCTTGGTACACATCCCATAGGGTGCAAATGAGCTGTTGGCAGAATACGAACACGCATTTCAAAGGAGATTGTTTGTGCAGCAAACAGGGCAGTTGGATTTAATGTATTGGCAGATGAAACTGCAGATATCTCAGACATTGAGCAGTTGTCATTGGGCATTTGATTTGTTGATGATTGTATTTGAGAAGAGTTTGTGGTTTTTGTTCCGATTGTTGTGAGAGATGCACAGTCTGTATCAAATGTCATTGTCAGTGATTGCATAAAGTGCGGTCTAGACCTGGAAAAATTACTCAGACAGGCTATGATGGCTGCTCCATAAAGGCAAGCATCCAGAATGGTGGTCAGGCAAAGATTTGTGAAAAGTATCCAAAAACAGCCTTTATCCACTGCGCATCTTACAGACTAAACCTTGTAGTCAGTGATCTGAATGATGTTACTGAAATACATAGTGCTGTTGATGTTATCAAGATTATTTTTTCCATGACAGTCCAAAACGACAAGCATTGGCACCAAATATACCTCTTCTGTGTGAGACACGATGGACTGGGAAATATAAATCCATTTGTGTGTTTAGTCAGAACTTTGAGAAAATATTTGACTGCCTGGCTGATATTCAGAAAAGCACTCCTGGTGAAACCAGACAAAATGCACATATGTTACTCAGCACTTGCTCTTCGTACACGTTTCTTATTTTCTCTTCATTATTGCAAATTACTCATCAGTTCTTGAGCCTGTTGCCCAGATGTTTCAGTCTGTTCAACTTGATATAGTAGAGGCTTAACAACACATCAACAGACTCATTGAAATATTCAAAGAGCATTGCAACCATGCTGAAGAACACTTTAGGAATGACATTCTCAGTAAGGCAAGATCACTAGCAGATAAATTTAGTATTGAGTTAGTGTTGTCAAGGATTTGCAATCGACACACCGAGCAAACACAGTAGTCATGGATTTTGAGAGTTATTACAGAACAAGTATTTCTATTCCCTATCCTGACTCCTTAGTTTCTTCACTGGCGCCTCGCTTCCACCATTAACACTGCTCAGTTCAACTTATTTTATCTGCATCTTAAAATGATGCAAAACCTGCAACGTGAAGAATTCTGAAAACAAATTGCTGTCAGTAATGAACTATATCATATTGCTACTATATCTGAATGATTGCTTCTTGTCTGATGCATTGGCTTTGAAGTTATAAGACAACCTAAAGAATCCAATGGGCTACTACTACCTTTGTAGTCAATATCTTGCAGATCTTCTATTGATGTTACTGAACAAAAACAAACAAAAAAAAGTGTCAGGTATGGGATTAAAAAAAAACATTTTCTGATGTGTTTCAGCTACACCAATGATTAACATGTGCATCATGCTAACCTGGACAACAAAAAATAAATACATAAAACTAGTTGATTTTTGCTTGTGTACATGTTTATGCAAAGAAAACTTAATACTGCAGTAAGCACCATTATACCTCTCAACTGAACAGATTTTCACAGAATGTCCAGATTTTTGCCTCATATTTTTTGTGTTCTTCCTAAAATCTGTACTTTTATGGCAAATAGATGAGGATTGAAGTCATTAAATAATGATAAACATTTGAGTTGAAGACTCATCCTTCAGCAATTTCATGCTAATGCAAAACCTATTATTCTATCAACTTTCTAAGTGTGTAAGAGCAATATTTAAAATCTTTCCCTACTTGTTCCCCCATCATTTTAATCTTTGTCCAGATTTTTTGCTCTAAGAGGTTGAGACTGAGGTTTGAATTCTGGATAGGAATATGCGTTTTATGCAGAGTCTTCACAGTTTCCCTTAAAATGTCAATGAATCTCACATGAACTTGTGTATATTCTCCTGCTTTGACAATCTGGCTAGTGCTTTTTTAGTTTTTCCTTTCTTGTCTTATTTTTAGTACATTTTCAACATTATGTCTACTAAACATACTGTATGAACAATCATATGTTACAACATACTATACTTTTAGTTCATAGTTCATAGGTTAGTACTAGGCTAACTGCCCTTGTGAGCCATTTTAAGCCTAGCCAGTTATCCCCTGTGAGATTCAAACCCTGTACCTTGTGTTTGTAAGGCAAACACCTTAACCATTAGGCCACCCTCCCAACCCCTTAATTGTATGTCTAAACCATTATGCTTATGTAAATATCTTATGCAATCATATATCTACAATTCAGTGCCTACTGCCCCTAAAGAATAAATTGACCATGCTACATTAAACAAAAGTGGTAAGCTAGTATATTGCAATAGGGAATGGGTGGCAAGCTGAAAAACAGGTTCATAGTTGCTAGGCATTTCCTCCAAAGGAGGACATACTCAGGACTGCAGCACCCCATCTCCTTAAAATACAAATCTACATGCTGTGGAAGTAGAACCTATAGCCTACTACTACATCAAGATGCAAGTATGCTACCTGCTGTGCTACTAACACTGCTTTAAAATTCTATATGACAATAGTGATACCATTTGCTGAACTAAACAGTTGCACATTTTAAGCAGACTTAGCATGAGCAGCAGTAAATTTCTCTTCCCTTGAAGCTCACAATTCCTTAAAAATGCACTTGAAAATAAATTCCACCTGTTAACTCTAACTAGGACATTACACACTCACACACTCACCTCAACCTCTTAGTGCAAGAAATATGGCCAAAGCTTAACACAAATAGGGACAGATTACAAATATTTCTCTCATGAACTTAGAAAATTACTAGACTAACAGGATTTGTGTTAGTATGCATTTTTCTAAAGGATATGATGTCTAAAACCCAAATGTCTGTCATTATTTAGCAACTTCAAACCTTTTTAGGAGGAATATGGGGCAAAAATCTGGACATTCTGTAAAAACCTGGGCAGCTGAGGGGTGTGCTACCTCTCTTTTATACATACATATACACACACACAGACACCTACTACTTACACACATACCTCTCAGCCACTCCGAGACAAATTTCAACAGAATCAGGGACAAATGTAGAACAAATCAGGCACACAAACTATTACATCTATTAACTTGAGACATTATTAGAATAACAGTATGTGAATTAATATACATGTCCTACAGGAACAAAATCAGTACCTCTTAATCATTGTCATTATTAAGTATAATGCAGCACCTTTCCGCCAAAAGGCACTAGTGTTAAGAGGGATTCATTTCAGAGGGACAGAGCTAAAATTTGAGTTAAAATCAAGGACAGTTGAGAGGTATGCTTACACACACACACAGACACACACACACCCACCCCTACCTACTACTTAAACACACATGCTTACCGTTACCTACCTACTTCTTACATACAGTGCATATCTATTTTTGTTCCAAGTGAATGGCCCTTACTGGTGTCAGTGGGGAGGATTCAGGCTCTTTGATTACTGGTCCAGAGGGGGACTTCACTACATCAACAGACAGTATTACACAAGCCTGTATTTTTGTGGTGGACACCTCTATGTAAGGTCTTCAATAGAAATGGAAATATGGAATCTGTTGGTTGACAGCTTATGTGGAAGATGGAATGAAACATGACAAAGATGTCCCAAGAATGAGAAATTATATATAGCCTGATCCAGAGAGGATCCATTTCAGCCAAAGTCAAAGTAGAGCTTCTGGCACAACTGTACAAGCGGCAATGTCTTATAACAGAAAAAGCAAACATAATACATACAAAGACAAGCCTCAATAAATCAGAAAGTTGACCAGATCATCTGTAGATATGTACAATATGAGAGAGAGAAAGACAGCGAGATTACTGACAGGGGTGTTAATGCTGGGTAGAGATTAGGTTAGGCTGGTGTATTAGTGTGGTGGGGTTGGTTAGTGCAAAAGGGGTGGGAGCAGGAGGCAAATATGTTTTTTAGCAATGACCTGTGATTAGGGAATGTGTACATTAATGCCAAAGAGCAAACTCAGGTTATTTAATGCTACTGGTGGGTTACTGAAACATGTGCAGGTGGCCCCTGGATTATGCTGAACAAATCTCTTAACTACAACATTAAAACTGATTCACCCAAAACAGCCACAGGTGCTCAGTAAATGCAAACCAGCTTCTCATTTAAAATACTGTGAAGTAAGAACATTACACTTCCAAACTCCTAATGCATACAAACCCCTATCTAATTCTTACATCCACACATAGGGTTACCACCTGTCCCACTTTGCGAGGAACAGTCCCTCTTTGGACAGTTGTGTCCTGCAAAGAATTTGTAAAAATGGCAAATGTCCTGAGATTTTAGAGCAAAATTATTTCCTATATTTTATGTAAACGTTGTATAAAACAGTTGATCTGTATCTGAAACACCTAAATATTATAAGAAACAGAATAAGCAACTAAAATGCTACAAGAATAAGCTTTTATTTAGAAAAAAAGTGAAGTTTTGCCCTTTGTACTGGCCGTGGGTATGTTTTGGCCTGTAAAATCTGACGTCTGTACCAAAAATGTCCCACTTTGGACACTTGAAAAGTTGGCAACCTCATGAGTAATCCTCAAGTCTGTAATTCTCTGTACAAACTGAAAAGGGGAACAGTTTTACTTTTTCTTGTCAGAGTTTGAATACGACCTGAAAATCAGAAATAGCGTCTATGCCTAGAAAGAGCAAAACTGCTAGATATAATTCAGTCAGCGATCCAACAAAGTGGAAAAAGCTGTTTCCCAATGTTGCTCAAACTTTCCCAGGATGGTAAATACTTAATTTTCTTCATGAAGGTTCTGGTCTAATTTGTATACAGTCCCAAGTAAGAAGTTAAACAGGACTTTGACAGATTAACAAATACAAAACTCATATTACCCACACACTAATTTTGCCATTTTAATTTTGTTTGTTTCTGTTTCATTTTGCTGTACTGCACTTATTAGAAGAGAAAATAAAAATACTTTAACTGGGTATCACATCTATAGGACAACATATTATTGAAATAACGTTTGCAACTTTAACTAGCAGATGTTGTGTGGAAACAATCTTGGGAAGCATAAAAATGAATGCTGAGAACCAAGGAACCAACGCCGTACAAACTGTTGTGAAAAAACGAGGACTGATAGGCAACCTGGAAAGGACCGCCAAATATTCGTTTGTTCACAATAAATGGATTTGTATTTTACAACATTTTTGGAGTCGACATTGCCTTTCTGAAAATCGTTGGGTTGTATCCTGCTCTTGTTGGTGGTCCTTTCCAGGTTGCCTATCAGTCCTCGTTTTTTCGTGGGTTGGACATGAATGTCAGCACACACAGTGCAGCCACTTTCACAGTAAATGAACTAATAGTTATCATACTAAGCAAGCACATCTGCTACAGGTCTTAGTTGCACAGGGAATACATTGCATAATGAAAGTACCTTAGCTATAATTAGACAATCTGTAATGAAAATCGTTGGGTTGTATCCTGCTCTTGTTGGTGGTCCTTTCCAGGTTGCCTATCAGTCCTCATTTTTTCACAACATAAAAATGAATGCTGCTATGGTATGATTGCGATGGATGGCTCTCCACACATCCCGACCCTAACTACCTATGTTTTACTTGCACACACCTCTCAAACACTTAAAAACACACACGCACACACGCACACACTTACCTTTCACTTATACGCTCGTCCCAACAGCTTCTGGATTTCAAATTCAGCGGGTGGAGGCGGAAGCTAAAGACGTAAGCCAACAGTCGTCGTACAGACGGAGAAGACGAATTCAGGTCGCAAACACCTGTTCCGTCTTTGCGACTTGACGCAAAGAAAAAAAAAAACATTTTTTTTTAAATTAAAAGAAAATGAAGTCTCCGGTCCAGCCAAATCCAGGGGGGTGCAAGTGCACCCCCTTGCACCTGCCTGCGGGTGCCCTTGGGGGTCCCCCAAGGTTCCATACTGGGACCTCTTCTCTTTTCCATCTTTATTAATGATCTTTACAAAGTCATTCCAGAGTCCACATGTATTCAATACGCTGATGACTCGACATTAATTTGCTCAAATAAATCGCCAATTAATCTACTATCCAAAACTCAAGACTGTTTCACTGCAGTTGAGAACTGGTTATTGGGACGCCAACTGATCCTTAACCCAAAAAAAACTAAAATGCTCCTCTTCCATCCTACCCATAAAACACCTACCATTCCCTTTTGTGTACAATCCAATAATGGAACCATCATCTACCCTGACTCCCACACCAAGCTACTAGGAGTTACCATCGATAACAAACTCAGATTTGATGTACACATCAACCAAACTATCAAAACTGTCAATAAGAAACTGGGGTCCCTGTATAGAATAAAATCCTTTCTGACTCCCATGGCAAAAGTGGCTATTGCTCGCACCTACCTTCTATCTACCCTCTTATATGCCTCCCCCATACTTACTAACCCCAACAAATTGGATCTATCTAAACTCTCTTGTTGTTATAATCATATTGCTAGATTTGCTACGGGCTTGCCCTACAAAACCCATCACTGTACTAACCTTCAGAATCTCGGTTGGATAGAACTACCAAACCTACTCCTACAGAAGCAACTTATAGTTGCTTATAAAATACTCACTCAACCTGACAACATTCCTGGTCTGAGTGGATTAATTACCCCTTACACAAATCTAAATAGTCTAAGATCATCACATAGGTTACTTGCACAGACGCTCAAATCCTGTAACTCAGGAGGCGACTCTTTGTTTTCCAACACTGTGGGTAAAATATGGAATTCTCTTCCACCTAGACTCACCAATTCCACCTGCCTAAATACATTCAAAAAAGGCCTCTTCCACCACTTCAAATCCCATTGGCTTTGCCAATGTTCTAATCCAGACTAATCCATATTTCCCCTCCATTACTTCTGTAATTACTTTCCAACTAGGCATTAAGCCGTCCTCTCTCTACCTGAAACTAGCAATATGAAAGTTTTTTTTTTCTTTTTTACAATTGTTATTGTACATACTAGTGTAGCTTTTTTTTCTCATCTGTGTATTAATTGTATAGCTTCAATCTTATGTAATCTGTCGCATATTGTTGTAACCTACTTTCCTATTGGAGCTTTTCTCCCCGGGCCTCCGCTGAAAATGGACATGTGTCCAGTCGGACTATCCCGGTCAACAAATGTAAAATAAAATAAAATAAAAATAAAATAAAAATAAAAATGGTTGAATGTTTACTCTAAATTTACAATTTTAACTGCTTTTTTCTCTTCTTCTTTTTACAGCCCAGACTTTAGCTGAAAAGAATCAAGAAGGAAAATTTCTCTTCCCAATTAACAAAGAAGTAAACATATAAATATATGACTTCCGCTGTGAGCAGTGTGGTTAGCTGGCTTATCCCCCCAGCCCCTAGACCCATAACTCACTTTCACTCATCCCATCCTGCTACGATACATTGCATTTCTCCCTCTGTCTCATTACAGAAACCTGCCAATTGCCAGAATGTTACTTTAAATGGACTTTGATTGTGAATGTCAGTTAAAAGGGACTTTGATTATGTTACTGCTGTCAGATCCTGCCTTCAGCATCTATTTTTCCATAATTATAAAACAGACACAATCCCCAGTATATACAATTCCTTCTTACATATGTATTTCCCCAGTCTTCCAGCAATCCAAGCCCTTTCTTCTTGTATCATCACCTCAGCCACTCATTATATCCTCCCATCCATCCATCCATCCATCCATCCATCCATCCATCCATCCATCCATCCACAACCCTTTCTCCCATTTTTGCACATGGGGTTGGGGTGTTACTTTAACAGTGACAATCATCTAGAATCTAGAGCCAAGGTTCACACCACTTGGTGGCTAGCAGTGCAGTGACCAGCCACTCTTTTATTCATTTCTTGCCCTTTGGTATACTGGACTAGCAACTCTAGTAGAAATATCACTAAGTATCCTAACATTCCAAACATGTCATTCAGTTGTGTAGTTTTTTTTTTTCTTTTTTTTTTCATTTAAAGTATCTCTGCCTCATCAGATCAGCTGTTCCAAGAGGCATAACTCACATGAGGCTTGCCTCTCACTTTACAGCTTGACTTTAGCAGTACCTATTTTGCTTTTTGTAAGTTCAGTCCAGACACTGTTTCTCCCAAACTAGTATCTTAGCCCTTGTTACTTCACCTAGTCAATGTTAAAGGCTCAACAGGTAGCACTGAATATCAGAAGGGTGTAAATTCTATTTGTACACCAGATGTTTGGACACTGCAATATTGCATAGATGGAGAGGGTGCTGTACTACAAAGTGTGTCATCCTTCAAATGAGAAGGTAAACTAAGGTCCCGTCTGCTTGGGTTGATGGCAGCTCAACTGGATGTAAAACATTCCATAACACTTATCAAAAAAGAGCGGGAGAATTTCTCCAGTGCTCTAGGCAAATTTGCACTTATTAATACACATATCACCTTGGGTTTCCACTGAAAAGAGGTTGCTGTCCTACTGGAACTAACCTAGTCAATAAAGTGTAAATAAATAATAAATTCTCCATCTTGTAGTTGAGTCTTTTCTACTATTAGAACTTCATCTGGTTCATTTCCAACACACTCTCGATTCTTCTAGTCAACTCTTGTGCTCCCTTCCTTCTCCAACATTTTCCATTGAAACAGTGGAAAAGGTTTCACACATACATTCTCTCTGTGATCTTTATTACCAGAAGAACAACAAGCAGAATTTTCTTCTGTTTCACAGCTCACTTTTTGTTGGACAAACTTTTGTATTTTTCAACCACCAATAAATGAAAAAATCAACGTCCACAACCAAAAGACCGGGCATCAAGTCACCACAAAGCAGTATTCTTTTTTATTCATACAAACAAATAAGTTCTCCTAGCGCCTTGGCTAACAGATAGCCTTTACAGAGTAACCCCTTTGCTCAAACAAATTCCTTTTTATACAAAAACTTTTAACAATTATTCAGTTATAAAACAATTAAACAATTAAATACTTAAATGCTTAAAATTCTCATAAGAAACTTTTCCAATTGCACTACTTATTCATGCCTCTTGGATGGAGTGTATTTATTTATTTATTTATTTATTTCAGTTTGATTACCGGGGAGGTCCACTGGGCTTGGGGGCCCGTTTTCAGTGGAGGCCCGGGGAGAAAAGCTCCATGTGTTTAGTTACATACAGTTACATACAATTTATAAAAGAAATTACATAAAAAATTGAATAAAAAGTAACAATAAAAGGTTCATAGACTATAGTATTACAAATAACAGTAATCAGAGACTGAGAAGTAAAAGAAAAAATCCTAAATATTCAAGGGGAAAAATCCTGGTGTAGGCAAGAAATCAGGAAGTATTAATTAAGAATATAAGCTGAGTATATTAAAGAGGTTAGGTAGGTAAGTGAGGTTAGCCAGGAGAGAAGTGGGAGGATAGCTTCAGAGGTAAAGGCTGAGGAGTGCAATTGCATTTCCTGTTTTGGTAGAGGTAGGAATGAAGCTGTTTTTTGAAGATGTTTGGGTTGGTATAGGTCCTAAGTGAGGAGGGCAGAGCATTCCATTTTTTGGCTAGGGTAAAGGATAAGAGCAGTTGGCCTGCAGGGCGTTTAGGTTTTTGAACTGTGATTAGGTTTTGGTGAGAGGATCTAAGTTATCTAAGGGGGGTATAAGGCTGTAGAATATTAGAAAGAGCAGGGCAGTTTGAGGGGTGGAAGAATAATTTGTGGGCTGTTGAAATTTGGAGAAAGTCAAAGTGATTGGGGAGTTCCAGCCAGTTTAAGGAGTGGAGGGAGGTGCAATGATGAGAGGAGGATTTGGCATTTGTGGCAAATCTAGAGATTTTGTTGTAGCATTGTTCCAATTTGGAGGTAAGTGTAGAAGATAAATTAGTGAGGAGGGGAGCCAGACAGGAGGGAGGGAAGAAGTAAAGTAGAGGCAAGCGTAAGTCTGGTGTGAGGAGAGAGGAAGTGGTTGTTTCTATACAGTAGTCCAAGTTTTATGTGAGTTTTTTTATGTTTAGTTGGATATGGTCATTAAATTTTAGTTGGTCATCAATTATAACGCTTAGAAGCTTGGTGGAGGAGACAATCTCAATGGCGGAGGTGTTGTGACTGGTAATTAAAAATGAGTTCTTATCTAGAGAGGATGATTTAGATGGGGTAAAAAGGAGGATCTTAGTTTTGTTTGCATTTAGGGCAAGATGATTTTGGAGCATCCAGTTTTCTGTGGTAGAAAAGGCAATCTGTGTTTGGGTCTTTAGTTCTGCTAGATTTGGGGCACAACAGATTAAAGTGGAATCATCGGCATATTGCACAACTTTGGTGTTGGGAATAGCTTTATGGAAGTCATTAATAAAGATGTTAAATAGTAATGGGCCTAGAATGGAACCTTGTGGTACACCAGTAGGGGTAGGAAGGAAGGAAGAGGTAGCTTGGCCCCATTTCACAGCTTGGGACCTGTTTGAAAGGTAGCTGGAGAACCAAGAGAGAGTTTTTTGGCAGATGTTGAGATTAGAGAGGTGGTTTAGAAGGAGTGAATGAGAGATGGTATCAAAGGCTTTGGATAAATCTAGAAGAACAGAGGAGACTAAGTTACCGGAGTCACATGCTGAGTTGACAGAGTGTAAGAAGGAGAGAAGGGCAGTGGTAGTTAATATAAAAATAGACTCCTTTTTCCTTAGAAAATATTTAATACTGTCATCACTCAGAAAACTTTAAGGTTTATTTGCTCTAGAACCATTACTTGGACACTATTAAGGTCTCTTCCATGAAATGTGTTAAAATGTTCAGCTACTGGGCTTGTGGATTTATTATTTTTAACATCACTAACATGTTCCTTAATACTTTCTGCTAGACTTTTTTTTACTTTCACCAATGTAATGTTTGCCACAGGGGCACCTTGAACTATAAGTAATCCTTGCATTCTTACATGAAAAGGACCCTTGTGCTTGAAATTTCTTACCATTTTTAGTTGAAAAGGTCTCCACTACATATTTACAAATGGAGCAGCCCCCACAGGGCAAAGTGCCTTTCACACTAATCCCCTTTGTTCTTTGTTCAAGTGGTCTTCTGTAAACCCCATGTACTAAAAAGTTTCTAAGACCTCACCCTCTCTGATAAGAGAACTTTAATTTGATATCTCTTAAAGATGTTACTTCTTTTGTCATTATATTCCAGTAGTTTTTCATTATTTTTTCTATTTTAGCAGAAAACAAAGTATACCTAGAGCCAAAAAAAAAGTTTTTTTGTCCACTTTCAACTTGTTAGAAGCTTGACTGTTTCTCCTACTGCACCTGTTAACATTGCCTTTCTGTTCTTAACCTTCTCATAACTTTCTCTTATCAAGTGTTCATCATAACCCCTGTCCAAGAACATTGTAACTGTCTTTTGCATTTCCACTTCACAATCCTGTTTGTCACTGCATAATGTACCAATCCTTAATATTTCCCCATAAGGGATAGACAATAAAGTATGCTCAGGGTGACAACTAGAGGCATGTAACATTTGATTCTGATGACCAAACTTCTTAAATATTTTGGTCTTTATCTTTCCATCACTCATACCTTCAACAGTGATGTGTAGATAATTAATCTTAGTACCTCTCTATAGACTCTGGAGTTAGAGTATACAAAGATAACAAGGGGATTGAGGCAAAGACCAGCTTGCCTTGATATATATATATATATATATATATATATATATATATATATATATATATATATATAACTTGTATATTTCTTTTTATGGTGTCCACAGTCTGGGCCCTATGTACCTTGCTTGGCCATGTTCCAAACTGCCAGTAACTAAGCAGATGATAGAGCAGTATATATACATGGGTGGATACTGGTGCATATGCATGACTGCCCATAATATTTGCACTCTTGTTTAGTGTACAGCATAATGCAATTCTGCAACATTCACTTGTGCTACACCGACTGCAGTATG
Source organism: Protopterus annectens (assembly GCF_019279795.1). Taxonomy (NCBI): domain Eukaryota; kingdom Metazoa; phylum Chordata; order Ceratodontiformes; family Protopteridae; genus Protopterus; species Protopterus annectens. Next base: position 339,775,144 of record NC_056729.1, read on the forward strand.
TCCCTGCAACACACTCATCAGCACTTTCTATTCTAACAAGTAGCTGTACCTGCTGAACTCATTTAGATGGTTACCACAAAAAATTCAAATAATAGCTAGTATAATCTCCCAGTGTTTCTGAATCATACTATTTTTCCCTAGCCTAGTGTAACTGCTTATTTACAGTAAGCTATTTGCCGCCTGTACAGCTTTGCCTCAGAATCATACAGTGGAGTCATTTTAAATTTATCAGGCATGTATTTTTCTGAATGATTTCACAAAATCAAAAACAAGTTCATTGTTACTTTACCTTCAAATAGATGAAGGATTTAGAAGGTTTTATTTGGAACTGACTACAGAATGATGTGAAGGTCAAAAGAGGGAATCTCCATGGTAACAAGTCTCACTGTTACAAGGTTTATGAAATGATTACATAGTCCTAACGCAGGAAAAAAGAAATATTAATTCTGAGCATGTATTTCTTGTTATTTCTATGAGACTGAAGGTGTCGCAAGTTTAAAAATAGCAGTCTGCTAAAAAAACGCACACAGGAAGCTAGAATGTCATAAGGTAATAGTGTCTGAACAACAAAGCTGTGACTTTCTGAGCAGAACAAATTATGTTTTCTTAGAAAATATTTAAGTAAAAACACTTAACCGTCTAAAAGAAGTTTCATCTTAGGGGGTTCATTCTACAGCTGATATCTAGTAAAATTCAAGTGACTGTGCTTGCTTGAGGTAACTGATATATATAGGCATGTTCTTTTAATTGCTAAACAAAAAGAAATTTAAACATTGCAGTTGTCACCCCACCACCTGTCCTGTTTCACGTAAGTTTGTAATTAGTCTGATAAAATATTTTGTAATTTAAAATATTAGAACCTTTACATCACGATCAATATTTTGTATCTATCTGTATAGTTTTATTTCTCTCGCTATATATATATATATATATATATATATATATATATATATATATATACACACACACACACACACACACACACACACACACACACACACACGTGTGTGTGTGTTAACAAAGTAAAGGTGGACAAGACTATTGCTTCATATATTTTTGTTTCTCTGGTTTGATTATCAGTTGAGGTGCCTTCTCTGAAAGTGTGCATGTCTCTCCAGTATCTGTACTATTTGTTGGACTCTCTGTTTTTTTTTTCAGATCTCAAGGATATGCCGATAGAGAACTGGCTAGCCTTCAAACTGCCAGTAGATACTTATGTAGGCATGTGTGTGTAGCCGTCATGCACTTGCACACATTTGTGTGTGTGTGTGTGTGTGTGTGTGTGTGTGTGTGTGTGTGTGTGTGTGTGTGTGTGTGCATGTTCATGTGTGCAGATAATTTGAAATACTATCTTATCTAGGACTGTTCTTATGTCCACTACTTGCTGGAATAGGCTTTATCCATCTATCCATGCATCTATCCATCCACAACTTGTTTTTCCCATTTTTGCACATGGGGTCAAGTTGTCACTTCTTCAGTGACAATCATCTAGAGCCAAGGTTTACACCACCAGGTGGCTAGCCCTGCCACAGTAGTTCTTCCACACCACACACTTGCATGCACACTAACACCTATGGCCAGTTTAAAGTGACCAATCTACCTACTGCATGTCTTTGGAATGTGGGAGGAAGCATTTGCACCCGGAGGAAATCCACACAAACACAGGGGGGATATGCAGACTCTGCACAGAACGTACTCCAGCCAAGAATTGAACTAGGAACCCTCTTGCTGTGAGGCAACAACACTAACTGCTGCGCCACTGTGCCAACCAATATTTTTCCAATAATCATGAACAGGATAAATCAGGTGTAGCAAATAAATAAATGCCATGAATGAGCTTACTTATTAACAGATATAAGCACTTCATATACTTTCACTTCTCAAGCCCGTTTCTGTGATTAAGTCAGTCTCCTCTACCAGCTGTGTGTTTGAACAGTTGTTAATATTTATTATTTTTGTAAAACAGCCAGAGTGAAAAGAAAATAACAGGACTGCCATCTGCTGGCAGAATTATTTCACAATATTAACTACTTCACAGCAATAAACCTTTAACATTTTGTATATTTACATATTTTGATCTACACACTATTTTGCACTTCATATAATGTTTCATTTTTCCAGCAGTGTAATATTTCCTAGGATTATCTATACTAGGAGTATATGACCTCTGCAAGTTGAGGTCTTAATCCTCCAGCAATAACGGGCTTCAGAACACAGTTTACAACTGACATTTTAAAGCATGCAGCACACACACTTGATGGTTTAGTTTTCCTTAACAGACACTGGTGCTTTCAGACAAGCTTTCTAATGGATTATTTGACACAGAACTACCCAGTTTCAAACAACCACAACTTCATTAAGCAGATAAAACTTATTAAAAATACAATGCTTTCATAAAACCATTTGCCTGGCAGCAAAATGTGTAGAGCAGACTTGAAGACACTGTGACACATATTCAAATATTTGTTGCATTTATTATGCTCATTAATGGTGTGCATGGCACAGGATGCCTCTAATGGAAGTTGCTGGATGTATCTTCTTTATTACATCCTATCTATAACAATGCACTTTTCAATACAATACTTACTGGACAGCTTATAAAATAATACAAAAAAGGTCAGTGAAACAAAACCACATTAAGTTGGATGTGCTATTCAAATTAGACGGAATAAAATAAGGTCTCAGGCTTAAATATTAGATGCCTGCCTCAGCAAGTAGTTTTGAGCTGAGTCAAGCAACTACTTGCAGTTCAAATAAAATTGAAATTTCCATGTATTAACCTGTAAGGTGGATTGTGCCAAAGAACATAAGCACAAAAATACACTCCACCCCTCTAGAGGATTCTAATCTTAATGTTATACTTGCTAGAAACTACTTGATCTGCTGTTTTGGATGGGGTTAAACTGCACCATAGAGGGAGCAGTAGCCCTGAATGAGATGGCTCTTTACAGCAATATCATTCCTTTACTATTAAAACTCCACAGTTGTTTTCTAACATCTGTCAGGGGACAGAACCCACACAGCCCATAGAAGAAATTCAGATGGGCTAGTGAAGTCTCATATGCTAAGTGTCAAATTCTGATGGGCAATCAGGAAGTACTAAGAATGAGCATTTTTTTCAGATCTCATGATACTAGGCCGAAGAACACCCAAACTGGATTCATCATCATCAGCTACTCCCTTTTCCCATTTTCTACATGGGGTTGGGATGTCATATCAACCTCTCTTGATTCAGTGTCACTCTCCTACCTCCTTTGATATGCTTATCACAGGTCTCTCACACAATCCATTCTTTTGCTGAACATCCTCTTTGGTTCTTGCCTTCTTGTCTTCCCCATACCTTCTTCACTGAATTATATTCTGCTTAACCGCCTAAGTGCCCAGACCACCTAAATCTATTCTCTTCGACATTCTCAGTTATTGGATCTACTTTGACTTCTGTTCTGGTGTCATTATTTCTTTATCTGTCCCACAGTGTGCATTCTGCCACCTTTCTCAGGCATTTCATCTCCGTCACCTGTAGCTTCCTCAGGTGTTCTGCCCAGGTTTCTGTGCCACAAACATGTACTGGTTGCACCTTATTTTTCAGCTTCTTTGTCATTCTTCTGTCACACACTATGCCTGACACCCTGTGCCAATTGGCTGCAGCCCCTCTCATTCTAGCTATGAACTCCTCATTCAGAGTTCTCTTCTCCTCAATTACTCCTCTCGGTTACTTGAAGCTGTTAACCTTTTCTACTATTTTTCCTTCTATCTCATTAATTTAATTTTCTTCTGCTTCCCCTCATTTGCTGTCATGACAACTAATTTGTTGTCTGTACGCAGTTTCATCACGTGTGCCTTCAGTTTTGCATTCCATTCCACTATCAATTGCTGAAGTTCAAGTTCAAAGTCTGATTGTAATGCCACATCATCTGCGTACAGCAGCTTTACTGCCCATCACTCCATTTGCTAATGTAGTCCATCACCAGTATGAACAGCAGGGGGCTCATAGATGCACCTGATTTGTCAGTCTGAACATTGTACTTGTGTCACTGCGTCCTTGTACTTAGCCTGCATTAATTTTACCAATGTTTCTGGGACTTTGAAGCATTGCAGGAATGTCCAAATCAGCTTTTTTGTGACCTTATCATTTGCTTCCTTCAAGTCTAAGAATACCCAGTTGTACTCCTTCCTCATCTCTAGCTTCTTCTCCACTATCTGTCTCACTGCAAACATCAGATTGGTTGTGCTGCATCCTGATCTGAATCCGAAACATACCTCTCTCCACTAATAATGGGGTGCCATGAATTCCTGAGTGGTCCCTTAATTCCCGAATTTTCCATTTTTTTTTGGCATTATTATGCTGACATCATCACATGCAGGAGTGTGTGCAATGATATCAACTTCGTGATCAGCCTGCCATCCTGTTGGAATTCAGTTGAGGACTTAAAGGGTGTGACTGACTGCACTGTTTATGTTTACGGTCGGCAACGTGTTGCACTTGCACTGCAGCAGCAGCCAGTTCAGACAGAGACAGGGATATGGATGACTGAGAGAGCAGCTGACAACAACACTGTTTTTTGTTTTTAATTTAGATAGAGGCTTTAGTAGCTTAGACAGAGCAAGGCAAGGCAGGCAACCGCAAGCCGTTCGTTTTACTGTGTCAGACTAGTGCAGCAGCAGTCTTGTGGGACTCAGAGCTTTCAGTGGCAGCGGTCATGAGAAAATATATCACTTCTACTTCTTCCCTCGGCTCCTCCTCCACCTCCAGGTAAAATAAAGAAAAAAAGAAAATGAAAGAGTCATGAATCATGATGATGACAGTGCAGTGTGCCATTATGCCAATGCTGCTTCTAGTTCTATATTCTAGCTAGGTCTGGTCGTACTACTTTCAACCATTTGAAAGCATACTGAGTTCAGCAATAAATCTTCCAAGATTTGATATGATATGTTACGTTAGTAGTTTCTGTTATATTTTTTACTGCTAGGGTAGTTTGGAAAGCTTAGTAGTACTGTGTCTGTGATGCATGTTGTACTGTTTGTTGTAAGTTTAGTTATTTCATTAGCCTGTGTGTAAGTGTATGTGTGCATACTCGCATGCATGAGTGTGTGTGTGCTTGTATACGAATCAGAATGTTATATGACCAGATAGTGATGAAGGCTGCAGTTTCATTAGCAGAATGCTGACTGTTAGTTTCTACACATTCTTTGTGAAACAAGCCATCTGTTGTAAGTATTTATTTATTTATTTGCATTTGCTGTGAAAATCTGACTGAGCAGATGCCCTTTTCAAATCAAGCTCATGGAGGAAAGCATCATACAACATGCATTACACATATTTTGTGTTAGTAACGTAGTGTTTACATAGATTCATACAAAGATACACACGCATAGAGAATTTCTAAATAAGACAGGTGATGTGTTAGCTTTTGAAGACAGACATGTTAACATGCACAGGATAATAATTTGTCACAGTTAATCTCTGAAAATCAGGAAATATCACAGGTAATCCATGTTTGGGCAAGAGGTGTGTGACGCCCATGCCCTAGCCCAGCAATCAAGGAGCCTCAATCCTCACCACTAACACCAGTGAGGGGCGTCTCATATAGGAGGAAAGGATAACAAATACACACAGTAAAGTGCAATTTCCCTTAAGAGCACACAGAGATCACAATCAGTTTGGGGCTGGTCGTACCCTCACTCTCCAGGTCCTCAATAAGACTCCCCATTGGCACAGCTATAGGGTCCAGATCTCAGACGAGTGAGCAAGGTAAAACCTCCAGCACCCTCTCTGTCCAACCAGTGCTTTGTGTCCCTGCCCAGGTAGTTGACACACACACACACACACACACACACACACACACACACACACACACACACACACACACACACACACACACTTTCAGAAGAGTTTATACAACCACAGAGACACTCCTGGGAAAGACTGGCACAGGTTCTCTAGCTGTGCCCCTTTTTTCCAGACTGTACGGTAGTACCAGCTGCCACCACCCACTAATATTTATCAGCTACTCAAAGGCCCTTAAAAGGGTGTCCAATTATTACTGTGCAGTATTATTATCCAATTGGTAGTATAGCCCAGGGTTAAAGCTATTGGAGTGGTTTTGTACAATTTTACCAAAGGCATGCAAGTACTCTAAAGAGCTTAAATTCTCTCTACAAAAACAGCCACAGTTGAAAGGGTTTAAAAAATATTTAATAACAAATAGTCAACACACAAGACAATACTTTTTACTACACAGTGCTAGTCAAGAGTTCAGAGATCACAGAGAAATACTTAAAATAATTCAGCAGTACAGTTCTGACAGCACAGAAAAACAGTCTAATCTTTCTAGTTTCTAGCTATTTCTAAGAGAAAACACAACTCTAAGATTAACTTACATATAGAGCAAGACAGTGCTGGTGAGTTGGATGGTCAAGACAAAAATGCTTAATGCTCTCTGATTCTCTCTGTTTTTAAAATCACATTCCTGGTTCACATTACATCATTCTTCACACTTCCCTGGGTTCCCAAGCTAACAGAAACTACATTTACATTCTTCACCTCTGGGCAGAAACCAGAGCAATAAAGGACATTTATGCATGCAAATTCTGGCCATTAACTCTGGCCTTAAAACAATAGGCAGGATGCCTCACTCTAGACTTACTGGCTCCAAGTTTTAACATCAGAGGATCACAACATGCTTTACTTGGTCAGAAGAGTGCACTGTTGTTACATTATTTTCCAGTACCACATGTAACACTATTTTTACCATTTAAGACAACAGCCTGTGGTTTACATTAATATTTACAGATGACAGAATTATCTCCAAAATTCTATCTGGCTATGCTGGCAGCCTTCACCCATCTTCACCAAATCTTCACAAGGTGGACATGAAATAATCATAAGAGGGTATAATAGGAATAAGTAAGATAAATGTGGCACAATATTTGAGGAAGTGAAGAAGTTAATGGGGTTTGGAGGTTTACTGGTTGCAGGGAAGAGCAAGAAGCTTAAGTTCCAACGACTGCAGAATAAAAAGATTTCTGGAAGTGCTGAAAAAGGCATCTAACATCAATCATCTGGAGATGGAAACAAGTGCTTGTGCATACATACTTGAAACTACTGAGGGGAATGGGGATGGATCACTTGGGGAAATGTTTCCTTTTGGTGCTAGTGCTTACATACTTGGGTACTTACGTATTATCGCAACCAGATCTGCAAGGGGCAGAAATTCATAATGGGTGTCGTAGCCTTAAAATGGCTGTGTTTACTACTAAGTATTGCTGTCCCACATTGTGTCTGACTCAGGAAGAGGAATAACACATTTTGGGTTTATCATGGAGTCACTGGGACAGTGCAAAAGGCTGACAGCTGATTCTCAGTGTTCGTAATGCAATAGATTCCTTGCATGCCACTGTGACTATTTATGCTCTGTTGTTTTAACACAGTAACACTCTTGGTTTTACCTTGTTTTTTGCACGCCGTGCTATGTACATGCACAGACTTTCTCGTAGTACTTCCAAGCAGTGAAAAAAGTACATTTGGTGTACAGCATTCACTTACGAAACAGTCTTATTTACATGCAATATTACTTTGATTTATTCCTGTACTGCCTACGTTTCCGCCATGAAGTGTATTTTAGGAGATGCTTCCTAAAAATGTGGATGAAATGTACAAAAGAAAGTAGTCCTTCTTCACATGGCTGACAAGCAGCAGGCATGTTTACTGAATGGCTCATTAACTTTGGTGGGGATTTAATGCAAGCCAGGAAGACAAATTTTTCCGTTATTCCTCTTACACATTTATAAAGACCGTGTGGGAGTAGTAATTAACACTTCATCCGACCCTTTTCAGGTTAGCAGTCATAGTTTCACAAAAACATTGCACATTTCTGGCCCTTGTAAATCTAGGTACAACAGAAACAGTTAATTGTCTTGAGCTCTTGCTACGACTACTTTACTGTACTGCTCATCTTTTAAAAGTCTAAGTCGTGAACAAAAAATAAGCGACATGCTGTCAGTAAAGTGCCTAAACATTCAATAACACAATGTTTTTAACATTTTATGGATAACACTGCAGAAAAGAAACTGTCCTGGTAAAGAAAACAGACTATACGACATTTTAACAACATTAATGAACCGATTTCATGATCGGGAAGCAACCAGTAGTGGTGTCAAAAATCTGGTTGCGATAATACGTAAGGACCCATACTTGAAAATACTGAGAGGAATGGGGATGATTTGCTGGGGGAAATGTTTCCTTTTGGTGCTTGTACATACTTGGAGACATACCGCTAAAGGGATTAGTGGGGATCTGGTATCTATGGGAAATGTTTCATTTTGGTGCTTGCTTGTGCATAGTTGAAACTACTGAGGGGTTATGGATCATTTGGGGAAATGTCTCATTTTGTTGCTTGTACATACTTGAAACTACTAAAGGGAATTAAGCTTTTGGCTTTTTGCTATGGGTCTGTTTCTCATAAAATTGTAGTTTTCTGGCAAATCACTGGCAGTGGCAGATCTTTGAGGATTGAAGTCAGAAATTAATGGCAGGCAGCAGACATTACATTTGATTTTCAGACTTCATCCTTCATAAAATTCATGCTTTGCAAAATCTGTTATCCTGTCAACAGTCTTAAGTCTAGAAGAGCAGTATTTAAGCAGTCACTAACGATTTCTGTGCCTTTGTTTGGTTCCCCATTATCTGTGGCTTTGTCCAAATTTCTTGCTCTAAGAAATTAAGAGGTATGGCCGTAATATCTGCAGTCATATAACTAAATAATTAATTCTATGGAGCTGTATTTGTACCTTCTGCCGATTTTAATTTCGGTTTACTCATTACTTACTTTTGATGCAATGCATGACTTTGTATCTCACATATCTCACTGACTACCATGGGGTGCCGGGTTGTGATTAATAGAATAATGAATAAGAAACTGCAATGTAATGTTAGCTTTCAAGATGACTTTTGAAACTATATTATGACATAGAACTAAGAACATGTAGTGTTTCTTATTGAAGCAGGCCTACCACCCTACAAGTTTTTATAAGTATATTCATGGAAAAGAATATTGACTTTTATATTAAGTCATCAAAAGAACTTTTTTGCAAGTATAAAGCACAAGACTTTAACCATCCTGTGAGCTTTGTAGCTAAAATTGTTAGTAAGCTGATAGTAATTGTTTCATATTTTACCCATAGCTAATAATATAATATTGCACCTGTGTTAGGATATGGTGTAATGTCAGTTTGTGTATGCACTGTGCACTTTTATTCAGCATAGGGCTTGCTGCCCTAGAATAATAGTTAATAGTCCTAAAGTGCTTTGCCTTGTGAAATGTACATTTCATGACAGACTGTCGACTGCAGTTAAGCAAAGTAATGATAAGTGCTTTTAGTGTCAGGTTTAGACTTCATATGCTAAGTGTATTATTGTACCAACATCATAAAGGCAATATTTATGAAACTAAAGTATCTCCCTGGCTTCTGGCCACCATACACCACACCCCTTACATTTTTGGCTTTATCACTAACTGCTGACTGTTGTGCAAACAGATTGAGAGATATGCTGTCTGCACTTGTTTTTTTCTTGAAAGCAATTAACCAGCTGATAGCCTCTAATCCGTGCCTTGTGGTTATGTGCAATTACAGAGAGTTATCTGTGCAGGTTAGCTGGAGGAGGGGAATGATGGGGAGGCCTAAATTGTAAAAAGACCTGTCCTGCGCTGATTCAATTAGTCTTCGCTCCCTCCTCCACTCTGTTCTTTAAAAAATGGATGAAGGTGTTTAATCACAACAGAAAACTTTGTGACAGGTTTACAGATCCCATAAGTAACAGCGTATGGGAAGAGGGATTCACAGACGTTGAGCTTTGACAATACAAGTCTATTAGACTGGAAAGCATGTTATACACTGTACATGTCTGTTAAATATCTGAAAAGCAGAAGTTAAAGATTCACTAGCTACAGTGATTTTGTTAATTGGGTAGTTTGTCTGGATGTGTGCAGTCCATAATATGTGCTCAAAAATGAATAATCTCATTTTCAGGTTAATTTTGGATTGTATGCACACTGTAGAGTAACTGTCTTTTGCTTTTTACAAAGTACATACACTAACACTATCACATTATATAGCTGAAAAAAGTAGAACAGGTGGTGATGGTACATGTCTTGCATATATGTTAGCTGTCAGTGCTTCTGTAAGCCTAATTCAGGTTTCTCTGTTGTGTTTCTGTGACACTGCACACTGTGCCTATCAAGCATATACAGCTGTCTTTTTTAGTTATGAAGAACATATGAATTATAAACCATTCATATAAATGCTTAATAGGTGTGTGTGTGTGTGTGTGTGTGTGTGTGTGTGTGTGTGTGTGTGTGTGTGTGTGTGTGTGTGTGTGTGTGTACTTCATTGCTGTGCTTGTCTGAGTGACTATCTGTGTTTGTCATAAATCCTTTCTATTTAATGAACTTGACTGAGGAGTAAAGATGCCAAAATTCACCATGCCCCCCCAAGTCAACTAGCTCACCTAAACTGTTTCATGTCTCTGTCTTACACTGACTGGTTGCTGCATGATACCACTTTTTGATTTTGCAGGAGTTCACAAAGTACTTGTGCCACACCTGCTGTAGCTGCACATGTAGCACAAGGCTCAACAGGCATTACAAAAAAAAAAAAAAAAGCACAACTCCCATCAAACAGTCTGAGGGACAACTTGGACAAGAAGAGACGGCTGAAGGTGAAAAAGGTGAGACCTGTTGTCAGTAATCACTCTGTTAGTAATATAATGTGACTTTCGGCATAATTTCTGTTGTCATACTTAGAGGGGGTTAAGTAGTTTTTCTTTCATTTTACAAATAGATTAGGTCACGGAAAAAAATAATGTCTTCATTTCAAGCTGCACCTGCAGTAGTAACAGTACCAATCACAAGCTGTGCAACTGAGGACTCGGTGATCACCCATGCAGAGTAATCAGAGGCAGAGACGTCTAAAGATGGAAAAGGTATTAGGTGTTCTCTCAGTCATTTATCGCTTTATTATTATTAGTAAAATGATTTGCAAGATAATCAATGTCTTCATGCTTAGCGGAGGTTTTTGTGCTTACTTAACAGGTCATGTTGACAAAAAAAGAAGACTGTCTTCATTCCAAACAGCTTGGAAGATGTCATTTGATTGGCTAAGTGAGAGCAAGCTTTGGCTAGGGCATGCATTCTGTAAAGTGTGTCACTGTAATGTTAGTAATGGCCATGGGGGACACCATGATTTGCACAGGCACATGGACACAGAGAAACACAAGACATATGCAAAGCAGGTCGCATCTGGAAGGAAAGTGACAGACATGTTTGCCACCCAAGCCAGACAAGCAGTACAGCTCAGAAAGTATTAATAGCTGAAGTGAGATTTGCTGGCTTACTTGCACAACTGGGGATCATCTGCTGAAGTACATGAAAAAACACTTAAGTGATCCTGAAGTGCTGAAGAAGATAAGCTGTGGGGTCACTAAGTTTGCATGCATTATATGTGATGTCCTAGGTCTAAAATATCAGGAAGATGCAGCAGCAGTTTGTCGGAAGCAGCCTTACTGCATTTTTTAGATCAAAGCACTGATATGGGGGATAATAAACTACTTGTGATTCTGGTTGGATTTTTTTTGACCAGGCAAAGTGTGGAAATGTTGTTCGGCTCTTGGACATGCCCATTTGTGTGGCAGGTACAGATGAAGCGATATATAACTGCCTTATGGAAAGTCTTCACAGATTCAATATTCCACAAATAATATGGCTGCATAGTCATCAGATAATGCTGCATTCATGGTTAGTAAAAACAATTCTGTACTGTCACAATTAAAGACTGTCAGTCCTGATCTCTTCAGTATGGGTTGCCTGTGCCATATAGCAGACCTTTGCATCAAATCAGGTTCGAAAACAATGAAATCACATATAGAAGACTTAATATTAGACATTTATAATCACTTTTCACATAGTGCACAGAGGCAACAGAAGCTAAATGAATTTGCATTATTTGTTGATTGCGCCACTTGTACTTATCCGACATACCCCCATTCGTTGTCCGAGTCTTCATAAAGTTATAAAGTGAAAACTGGACCTGTGGCCTGCACTTTTATCGTACTTCCAATCGTATGAGCCCCAGTCGCACAGATTAGACCTCACAACAGAATGGCTGAATAGTCAGGAGGTAAAACTTGTATTCCTTTTCCTTAAGTATGTATGGAGTCTCTCCTTAAGTTCAATGTGCAATTACAGGCCAGAAGCAGTCAATTTTTAACTCTGTACAGTGATATCACAAGTCTTTTACAAGAGTACGCAAACAGGTTACTGAAGACATGTGCTGCTGTAGAATTTCTAGGTGATAGTACCACCAGTAATTCTTTTTTTGAGGATGACAATAATACTTTGCAGCAGTGACACCTTCATGTTGGACATGATGTTGAAAAATTTCTGCATGAAAATGGTGATGACATTGGTAATATAAATAAGCAAACCTTCTATAAGCAAGTAAAAGCATTTTATGTTACAGTCCTTCTGAAAATGAGAAAGCATTTGCCTGTTTGTGATGTCCTACTGCATAATATTGGCAGTTTATTGAACCCTTCTTTGAAATTAAATATTGACACTGAAGTTGTAACGAACATTGCCATGTCGGGGAGATACCTCCAGGCTGGAGGGGGTTGCAAAAAGGGAATAAAATAACCCCTGGAAATGATGGTTAACACCCACTGATTGGAGGTACTGTTTGTCCAGGCTAGTGGGTGAAGGGAAATGTGACCCCTGGCTGCCTACAAGGTAGAACAGTCAGGCAACGCCTCAGGAGCTCTGAAAGGCTGCTCAGAGAAGGGTTCCCCTTTGCCTCTAGATCAGTATCTGCCACTGAATCCTCTCCCTTGCCTCTGGAACAGCAATCATCTGGAACATCCTGAAAGGAAGACTGAGACTTCCGGAACCACATCTTCACTTCTCATTGGGTCTTTCAGAAAGACCTCTTAGGAGTAGAAAACCTGATCCAGACCTTGGACAAAGTCTTCCCTTCCTGCTCACTATGGGTCAAAGTGTCCTTGATGGACGGCACAAAGAGAGTGGACCCATCAAAGGGAGTGTTGGTAAAGGACACTTTGAAGGGTTCCGCAAACCTGCATAGTCGTAGCCAAGCATGCCACCTTATAGTTATGCTGGGACCTGTCGCTTGAGAGGTAGCTTCCGCAGCATTGGAAATTAACCTCAATAAGGAATTAGCTAAGAATGTCAGAGTAGTAGGCTTGGGAGACACCTTCTTAAAGTCCTCCACCGGCATTAACTCTGTAAGGGAAGTGTTGAGTTCTTTGATCAAGTCCCTTTGAAGGCGGGTGAAGTGTGCCAAATAATTAACTGCCCTCAGTCCAAACGTATCCAAGGCAAACACATGCTTTCCATGCAGGTCTATTGCCCAAGACTCCCTCTTCGGGGGATATACCATGGAGCTGTGCTCTGGCAGGTCCTTCTTGGTGGCCACGGCCACCACGATGGCTCATTTGGACACTGGTTCCACAGTGTTGGGCTCCTTCCATGCTCTGCTGGTGATAAGGTCAACCAACTCGTCAGCAGGGGGAAACACCCAGGAAGTAGACGGGTCCATCTCAAAAGCCTTCATGAACACGGACTCCTCTGAAGACGGGGGGTTGAGGAGACCATCCACCCTTCTGCTTCAGAATCTCAAGGATGTCCCTAAAAGAGACATCATCAGGCGGAGATCCAGGGGACCTGTCTCCTTCATTGAGGTCCATGTCCTCTGTGAGGGACTCCATGGGTGAGTCCAAGTGCCTCCTCTTGCACTTTCTCTTACGAGGTACTTCCTCTCTGAAGGATTCTGGAAGGACTCGGAAGATGCAAGGAGGAAACATCCTGAAGGCTCAAATGGGAAGGCTGATCCTGGACAGGATGGGAGGTCTCACCACCCAAGGCAGAGAGAGGCAAGGCTGGACCCAGAGGGGCAGGAGATGTAGCTCCAGTCCTGGAGAAGGTCCCCTCTACTACCCGGAAGGTGGAGGGGCTAGAATTGGTCCAGTCCCCAATATCGGAGTGCAAAGAGGAATGAGCACCGATACAGCACTATGACCCCTGGATGATACAGATCTGGAGCTACTGAGGGCCGAGGCCCCCAGGGGAAGAGATCAGTCCAAAAAGACCAGAACTGACCCTGCCCCTGGGAGCTGGTGCTGACAACTGCAGCACGGGGCCCACTTTGGTCCGAGGGTGAAGGAACAGAGCAGGCCAGGGACCCTGACGGGGTTGAGAAAAAGGGAATACTCAACCTTGCCAGGATCTAACCACTGGTGTCCAGGTCCCAACATTCCAAAGCCCTTGGGGTGGAAGAAGAGAATAGCAGACTGGGATTAGAGAAGCCCCCTGTCTGATGGGCTGGGAACACCAGAAGCCCCAACTCTATTTGGGCTTTAAGAAAGCTCCCCATCATCCTTTCCATGTTGGAAGGCAACAAACTTCTGGAAGATCTGGAGGAAGTGGAGGAGTGGGCAGACTTGACTGAAGACCCTAAGGATCTAAGTCAGTGTTCTGGAGTTTGGCTCCTGGATCTAGGAGCTGACTGGGATAAATGCCTGGAGGAAGTAGGTGAAGCTGTATCTTCAATAATTATGAGTGGACCTGACAAGCCTGTTGGATCTGACTGCCAAGCAGAAGGAGCAACCAGATCTGATGAACTGGTCGGATCCAAGACTGTCCTAACCTTGGCCATATCTGAGGGCCTCTGATCTGAGGAGGCCTTGGATCTGGAAGAAAATTCCAAAGATTTCAGATCTGAAGACCTCGGATCCAAGATTGTCTGGGCTGAAGGCAGATCTGGGGATCTGTGATCCAACAACCGTTGCTTTTTGGAAGCCACATAGGGCATGAATGGAGTCTTCCTCTTGGGATTTGAAGAGGAAGCCTTAGAAGGGGAAACATAACATCCCCCCTGAGCCATGCTTTTAAGGAGAAACTTGTTGCGGCGCTCTGCCAAGGCCCTGGGGTTGAATGTGGCACAAATGTCGCAGCCAGCCTCCAGGTGTGGAGCTAGCAAAACAATATAAACACTCCTTGTGTGAGTCAGAATTGGGCATCTTCTGACTGTACGAGGAGCACTTTTTAAACCCAGATGGTTTTTCAGACATACCAGCTTTAACAAGACACACTACAACCTACAACTGCAAAAAACACTACAATACAACCAACTTAATGGCTAACAAAAAAAGGCTGCCAAATCCCAACTACTGTAAAAAACTACCCAAACTAGGAAAAACTAAGGGACAGGAGGAGAACTACTAATAAGACAACTAAATACAGCTAAAATAGTTTAGCCCGCTAAGTTAAACTAAGCTAAAAGTCAAAGAGACTAAAACAAGTCACTTATCTGGAGGCAAAAGCCAAGGATTGCATCCATAGCAAAAAATGGCAAATGAGATCTGGAGGTTAGAGAGCAGCAGGAGATTATGGGAGAGGGAGGAGCTTGAGCCTTGGATCTGTCTATGCTAAAAGTTGCTGGCTCGGATCAGATATCAGATTCAAGACCCTGCTGTGAGGAATAATGATATAGATAACATCAGACCTTACAGTTTAAATTAAATGTTATCAAGTTAAACTGTGACCAACTAATTATATATTGATCCAACCCACTACTGCCCACCCCAGTAACTTTAACATCATCAGCGACTTTCCAACTCAGACATGTTGACTAACGTGGAAAGTAAACATAAATATATGGAAAGGTTAGGGCCCTAAAACTGATCCCTGAGGTACAATCTTTAGAATTTTAAATGCTTTTGACCTACAACCCTTAACAGATACCCTTGTCCCCCTACCCCCACCTTATTCGTGTGTGCTACCCTAACCATAACCCTAATCCTGCCTGTAACCCTAACCTTACATATTACATTATTAAAACACTTTCCCTAACAGTAGGACAGAGGATACAAAATCATGCACAGCACTGAATCTATTCTCTCACATAATCCTAACTCAAACTCTAATCTGTGAACACCTGCACATACAAAACCAGCTGCTATATATAAGACGGTCTTGCACATCTTCACAACCTTGACTTCTTCATTCCAACATTAATTTTCTTACACACTCCTACTTACCTAGTTACCCTACATAAAACTAAACAAACCATATGCCAGTCACACAAATAAGCATTCACTCGTGTCATTCTGTCTTTTATTTTTACACCCACAAAAACTTTTCAATCAAATGAGTATTCCACCTTCTGAGTTACAACCATTTATGAATGTAGGAAATGCTGACTAAGCAAGAGAAAGCACCTCAAACGGTTGAACACAAAAGAGTGAATGTACAAAACACTGAATCATAAAAGTAAGAGTGAATCATAAAAGAGTGAATAATTTTCTCCCACTAAAACTTCTCTTTACCAGTAAACCACAGGTATAAAATCCAGATCTGTCATCATATGAACATGATACTGTCAGGGAAAGCAGTGTGTAAATATCTTGTCATGGGCAGATGTTTCTTTCATTGTTATTTTCACTACCTTATGTCCGAAGAGGTGCAGGGATGGGCTTTGCCCCCCCCCCACCCCGTAACCCAGTCAGAGAATTAATGAATGATTGAATGAATGAATGAATGAATGGAAAACTTTAAGGCTGAAGTAGTCACTAGAGGGTGTCCTGCAACTGAAAATAGAAAGATGTCCCCAGAAATAATACATGAAGGAGATAAACATGAAATGACATAAATAGAACTGGAGGCATTCAGGCTCCAAAGTACATGTACCAGCAATGAAACAGTTTTAGGTATCAATATTACATGTATTCTTTACTTTTCAATGTCCTAAATGTAAATGCAGTGACTTTCAGGGCACTTGCACTATTTCATCAAAAACTATTCAACAAATGATGACTATGAAACAGACAACTTTTAATACCCTAAGTGAAAATGAATTAACTGCCAGGGCACTTACATAATTTTATTAAAGACTATTCCGGCTGTAGTCAGGGAAAGAATAGCATAAATGAAGGTGAGGATGTTCATCACTTTTTAAATGTAAATTCAGTAATTGCCAGGACACTGTCAAGGCATTTATACAGTTTATTGTTATTGTTCTTATCTCGTGTTGTGTCATATTTATTGCAGCCAACTGTTTTAACCTTGTGTTGGGTCTTACTGATTGCTGTTATTGGCATTTTATTGGGTGCCGAGTCGAACTGACCGCACCGGGATTAAAGGTTGCTGCTTCCAGCCTTGGAGTCTTGATTATTTATACAGTTTTACTGTAGATGTTTTAGGCTGTAGCTAAGAAACCAGTAGCACAAATTGAGATTGCAGAAATAGGTTGTCTTGGGAACCTTGGTGGGAGAAGTATATAACTAGCGTTACCACCTGTCCCACTTTGCAAGGGACAGTCCCTCTTTAGGCAGTTGTGTCCTGCGAAAAAAATTAAAAAAATAACAAATGTCCTAAGATTTCAGGACAAAAATATTTCCTAAGTTTTCTTTAATTATTGCATAAAACAGTTATTTTATATATGAAACTTCTATGTTATGTGAAGTAGCATATGCAATTCAAATGTTACTAGAATAAGCTTTTATTTGTGCAAAAAAGTAAAGTTCTGTACTATGCACGGCTGTAGGTATGTTTTGTCCTGGAAAATCTGATATTTCTACAGAACATGTCCCACTGTGGGCATTTGAAAAGGTGGCAACCCTAGTATATATCATTTCTAGAGTGGTGACTGAATAATTAAAGCATGCAGTGGCTTATGTGCCTGAAAGTACTCTGATACAATAGGTAATCGGGACAATTGTGTAGCTGTAGCTTGAACATGTTATAGACAGATTTAGGGTCACCCCAAGAAAAGGTGCAAAGAAGTAAAACTGTACCTTCAAAGAATCATTCCATAACATGGCAGTTGCACATCACCAGGGAAAAGATAAACGGTGAGTTACTTTACAGAGAGGCAGAAGTGAAACTACTTCTGCAGTACATAAGTCGTAGCCACTCAGGAACTTCAAATAAGAGTATTCCAAAAGTGGCAGGAGAAGGGCTATCACTTATGTTTCAGGCAATAGCAGGCAAATGCCCAATAACTGTTAACCTCTGGAAGCAGAAGTTTGAAATAAGAAGGAAAAGATGAGAAATGAGTTGTATAGTTAAGGAAATAATGAGCAAAAATAGGAACAACTCTGTCAAGCATAAAAAGGAAAACAAAGGGTTGGACTTCGCTACTACCTTGGAGTAACACAGAAGGGAACAGTAACTAAAGTATACAATGCTTTTTTAAAATGCACAGAAATGCATACAATGCTTTATTAAAAATGCACAGAAATGCAGATACCTGATATGGGAAAATGTCAGAAATAAGTTGTTGTTGTTTGTCTTTCGGCTTTTCCCGGTAAGGGGTCACCACAGCGGAACTCTGGTCCGCTAATGATTGGCAGTAGATTTTTACGAAATGCCGAGGTGCCAGCTCGAGGCCCAACCTTCAACGAAGACACGCCTATTTACACATGCATGTCTTTCGAACACTACCCAACCATGGGGAGGACATGCAGACTCCACACAGAAGGCACTCCCAAGCCCAGCTGAGAATCGAACGGGAGAACCTCTTGCTGTGAGGTAACAATGCTACCGCCGTACCACCGCAGCATAAAATGTCAGAAATAAGTACTAGGTATAAAAAGGGAGGAACAGAGGGGCAGTCAAATCAAGGATGGTTGGAAGATTTTGCATCTGTCTTTTGTGCCACATTTACATGGAAGATCACATGCCATAAGTAAACTAGCTTTCTTTCCAAACGGCCTACAGATGTATATGAAATGCCACAGTGAGTAAGTGTGTATGATTACGCAAATACCTCTTAAATTCTTTGCTCAATAATTCAGGACAAAACCAAAATTAGTTGGGGGGGGGATGTTACAAAATCAGGGACAATTTTGAAACATTTCTCTAATTCACCTAAAAGTTTAATAGAACAACATGTATTGCATTAAAGTGCATTGTTTGAACAACAAGAAGCATGAAACTCTAACGTCTGGCATTAATGGGTAATTGATTAGCAGAATATCAAAAATGTTATTAGGAACAGGGTAAAAAATATGAGGAAAAATTGAAGACATTCTGCAAAATCTGTACAATTGAGAAGTATGCATGAGATGTGCTGGCACCCTCTTTTTAATTAGATCCTCTGCCTTGCACACAGTGAGGGCTATAATAGACTCAAACTTCCCCACAACCCTAAATTAGATTAAGCAGGTGATGGGAGAATGCATGAATTTAATATTTTATAACCTCAGACAAATATACCTGGAAGTGAGAAAGGAAGGTCAGGCACCAGGAGTAGTATAATGTGGTGTATAATGGTCATCAATAAGGCCTTTTAAGTAACACGTGTTGAATGCATATGTTTAGATAAAAGGTAAATGACATTGAATAACAAGGATGGACAACAAATATCAACAGCAATTAATTTTGCCAAAATGATTAATTCACAAAATGGGCAGAGGACCTTTGGAAAAAATAAAAATGCTACAGGCACATTTACATTAAGGTATGAGGGAGGGAGGGACTAAAGAAAGAAGATGTGTATTATTGCAGAGGGATACCAAATACTTGAGATGGAGGTTTAACCAAACACAATCCAGGTACTGCAAACAATGGGAGTGGTCAGGTATTAACAGTACAGAGAAGGGAGAAAGCACTTGGCTTGAGGTTGGCTGCTTTTTGAATATTAAACATGTATAATGTAAAGGAAGCAACAAATCAATCAACTCAGTCATTCAGGTAAATGTGTTAAACTACATAAAATGCAAAAACAAAGAGTACGTTGACAAAATAAGAATACCTTTGTGGGGAAGTTAAAATGGAATGAAGGCTGTGGAAAAAAAATACAAGTGTCAGGTGAAGAAGATAATAAGTGATAGGCCAATGTGGAATTGTTTAAAATAACATGAAGTGTCATAAAAGAAGTCATTACTTGGTAAGGTACCTGATGTACTAGGTATGATAGTAGAAGACATGCATATCTACTGGCTGAAGAGGTCAACTCATTACAATTCTTTATCAGATGGCAAAGACCTCAAATGCAGAAACCAGCATGAATGGGAATATACAGACAAAATAACTACTGATTTAACTGTTAGTATGCTGTGCATCCAATATGCCTATCTGAGGGCAGGAACACTGGAGCTGAGGTGACCAGCCTATGTTTGTGGTATTTTAAAAACAATTCACATACTGTCAGGTCTCCTTGGTATCAAACAGCCCAGCTAGTCTCCACTGTGAGGACCTTTACTCTTCAGTGGACCAACCCATAGCAGATGAAAGGGCTCTTTGGAAAGTGGGATGACAGAACACAATGAACTTTGAACTGTTTCTCTCTTTACTTCCTTAGAAGAAAGTAAAGCATCACATCAGCCTCCTGGTGTCAATGGAAACGTAGACAGCTGCTTAGTCTTAGGTTCTACTAAACCTATTTCTAGCTAACACATGGCAGGAATATATACGAACCAAAAATGTGATAACTGCAGTTATCTACCACTGAACAATGAACAGATCCACAATGCACATGGTGAGGATAAGGGGTGGCATGAACTGGATGGGAAGTCTAGTTGTTCTCAAAAACAGCAGCTGATACATTCAAAACATTAGACCTAAAGGAGGACAGAAACATTGCTGTGTTTGTCACCATGGCCTGGCAGTAGTAAACCAACAGAGCTGAAGACAAAGATTCATCACTCAATGAATGCTTTGAAGCTTGGTCCAGATAAGCACAATGGCCTGTTTCTGATCAAAACCACTGAGTAGGTGGGCAGCTGGGCAGGTCCTTTATCTGAGAATACTAATCACAGCTTCACAGTTGTGGGCTAAGCTAAAAAATGACCAGTGTAGTATACAGAGCTTATGAAATTCAAACTCCCACTACTACTTCTGAAGCAGCCAAGTGACATGGAGGAAGAGAGACCATCAATACTATTAGGTGGGGGAAACAGTACTATTCACTCAGAAAATGGAAGTGAACACCCTTTGTTTCAATCCATTTCAACATAGGGTAGTGCTGTTTGTTTGTCAAAGTGTATGTAGAGTGCAAATAAAACTCATCTTTTGGTGATAAAACATAAGTTATTTACTTACTATAATGTCAGATTCAGTTGGTCTCTGTCAGCACACTGTAATTGTTGGACTGGTCATCCATAATACTTCTGTCTTACCTAGCCTCTTCAGATTAGATGCAGCCATTAGAATCAAGGTAGAAATTATTAATTTCGGATGTTGAACATAAAACCACCTGTATTGTAACAGGAAAAAGTACTTTGATAACATATTCTGAGGTCTGTGGTGCTCTTCCAGGTCTCTGCAAACAATGACAATTTGAAAGAGAATAGGTGAGTGGGATAGTTAGAGTTTAAGGACAAAGACCAAATTAATCCATGTTATGATAAGTACATTACTTTCTTATTCAAGTTGGTCTCAATCATACACTGTAACTGTTGGACTGATACCCCAGCAGACATTTGGAGGAATTAAGATAATATCCCTTTACAAACAATAGCCCCAGAAGATGCTCTGGACCTTGAGAACATATCCAGACTATAATGTTTTTCAAAAGTATGTAATGAGGACCATGTGGCAGCTGCACATACATAACCCAGTGGTAGATTTCTGAGAATGCTCAAGTGTTGCCTGGGCTTTGACAGTGTGTGCACTAGGCTTGTGTGGTAATGCCATTTGACTAGAAGCACAGCAAAAAAGAATGCAATCCAAAACCCATCTAGGCAGCGATAATTTAGTTATAACACAACGCTGCTCCGGCACAATAAAGGCTGTCCCTTTACCCACGAACCAAACTGCTGTTATAGTCCCAAAAAGAACAATGTCAAACGGATATTTTAAATGTGTTTAATGTAAAATAAAAATAAAAAACATAAAGACAAAAGTAACTGATTGAGCGCTTTCGTCTCCTTGACGGAGACTTCTTCAGAATCCAGTTACCCTTAACAATCCATACATTATGTATCACAGTATTAGTAACCCATTGGCTGAAATTTAACAATTTCCTTAATTATACAATCAATTAGTAACAAAATTAAAGGGGTAGCTTCAATTAAAAGTCTATGCAACACTGCGTGGGACATTACATTTTATAAAACTGTAATAAACTGTAATGCAAGTTCAAAACACCATAAATAACACAATATGCAACACCAAATGACTCAAAAATACATAAATACCTATAATTTTAAACCATAAAGCAGCAATTGATATTAATTATAAATATTATTTTATTGTTGTTATTACTAAAATATTCTGTACATCTGTAAAAATGTATATGAAAGAATCGAATTATGTACAGATAAATATGAAAAATATATATATATAAATAAATTTTATATATATATATATATATATATATATATAAAACATATAATTTATACAATATAAAAATATAATAAATATATATATATATATATATATATATATATATATATATATGTGTGTGTGTGTGTAATGTACTGATAGTATTAAAAGACCTATGTATAAATAAATAATTATTAAAATATCTAAATTAAATTAAATGAACAAGAAGGCTGTATAATTAATCAATAGGAATTTATATATATATATAACTATAAATATTAAATGTTAAAACTCAATATATTGTTCAAAATATTAAAATATTAAAAATGTTTTGTTAATTATTAAAATTAGGAATAAAAACTAAACTGTTTATTTATTTATTCATTCATTAAACTTCCCTATATCGTTATTCGTTCTACATTTTACATTTCTTCGGGTCCATTGCCAATAATTTTAATGCCGGGATTATGGATATGTGATCATTTAGTCCCTTTTCACTACATGCATCTAGCCTTAATTGCCGGATCATTTCCCTATACTCTAACCTTGTCTCCCAATCACCTCCTCTATCTATGGGCTCAATCTCCTCTAACACCCAAAATTTGAAATCTGCTTGTTTACATACCAATGCATGCCTGTATAATGCATTATTATCATTATGTTTGTTGATGTCCCTGGTATGTTCGTATATTCTATTTCTGAGGTGGCGTTCAGTTTTACCTATGTAGTAACTCCAACAGGCCTTACAAAATACTAGGTATACTACTCCTTTTGAGTAGCAACTATTATATCTTTTGGCTTTTAAAGTTATGTCTAGACTCGGTATTCTTACTTCTTTTA
The DNA here is from genome assembly GCF_019279795.1 of Protopterus annectens. Taxonomy (NCBI): domain Eukaryota; kingdom Metazoa; phylum Chordata; order Ceratodontiformes; family Protopteridae; genus Protopterus; species Protopterus annectens. Next base: position 339,798,321 of record NC_056729.1, read on the forward strand.
ATCCAGCAATGTAGGAACATTGTGCACACCTACCACATTTAAAAGTACCATGTCTTTTGTTGGCTCCACCATCTATAGTTTTTTTTTTTCTCAATAATGTTCTTGATGTTTTTGTTCCTTCTAAAACTATATTTTATATCACATTGAAATACATCTGTTTTAGTTGCCATGTTCCTAAACATTTCCCAGGTATCATTAATACTTTTTCTCAACCATCCTACCCCCTGGTAATATGTAACAGTCAAATACGGTGTAGAACTTACTGCTGATGTATTCTGGGTATTAAAACACTTATTCATATTATTAAACCTAACCATGGTCTCCGAAGAACCACCTTTTGTTAAAAGAGGGTTGTATTTATTACCTCTTCCTAAGATTACATATTCTTTTATAGGACTAATAAAATCCATAGGATAACCTCTTTCAAAAAACATTTTTTCTACATTGTTGATTTCATTCAAAAACTCTGCATCATCAGAAATCATTCTGGCCATCCTAATCATTTGTCCTTTTACAATATTCTTCTTAAGTTGATATGGATGGTCACTACTGAAATGTAAATAGGCATTAGATTGGTGTTCCTTTCTAAATATATTCGACCTATAGCATTTATTCTGACTGTCTTTACTTAATTTTATATCCAAAAAATGTATTTCTTCTATGCCTATTTGATGGGTAAAATGCAAAAAAAGTGGTTGTATGATTAATGTACTGTATAAATTCTTCAATGTGATCATAGGACCCAGTTCAAAGAACAAAAATATCATCCAAAAAACGAAAATACTTAGCAATATATTGACTGTATATAGAATTAAACACATATTTCCTTTCCCAAAACAACATTATAATATTGGCATATATGGGAGCACAGGCAGAGCCCATAGCCACTCCCTCTTTTTGATGGTAATAATCGCCTTCAAAATAAACATAATTATATTTTAAAATCAATTCCATACTCTCCAGAACAATTCTAAACTCAGCAGCTGTCAACAAATTCATTTCAATTAACGTTTTTTCAAACCATTCCAAGCCAATGGCTTGAGGTATAACCGAAAACAATTCTTTAACATCAATAGTAATGAACAACATAATATCCATATAAGTACTCCCACCAATTTTCTTCAAAAAATCCCATGAGTCCACTAAGATATGATCATATTTTTTGTAAAATTCTTTTATCGTAGTGTCCACATAAATAGCCAAAGGTTGGGTTTTAGACCCTTGTGATGAAACTATGGGTCTCATGGGTGGATTGTGCAGTGATTTATGAATTTTTGGTATACCAAAAATAGCCGGTATAACAGGTTTTGGTACTTTTAAGAACCTATATAGTTCAATGTCTATTATTCCTGTAAGCAAGTTGTCCTCCAGAATGAGGTCTTTCTTCCTATATGATATATTGATCTCATTCTTCGTTACTAGACCATACTGTTCCTCTTTGTCCAAGATATCCTTCATCCTCTTGATATAATCCCATCTATCCATAATAACCACCCTCCACCTTTATCAGGTTCCATTACATGAATTTTATCATTACTACTTAAATCTTTTAGTAGTTTCTCTTCAGCCTTTGTCAAATAACTTTTCATTTTATTGCCATTCTTATATTCATTTCATACCTTGTTGATAACACACTTTTCAAAATTCAAAATTTCATGTTGTGAGGGCGGATTGTATGTACTATGTCTAGTTAATAAATTCTCCTTATCTTGAACTACTCTATCCTTATACACATGCCTGAAATTTAATTTTCGTGTAAACAACTTGATGTCCAGTATTATATTTTCAATTCTAGGTTTGTTCACAGGAACAAAGGTAAACCCTTTTGTAAACAAATTAAAAAACCTTGGTTAATCGAAACGTCAGCGTAATTGAATATATTAAAATTATTATACGTATTAATAATAATATCCAATTGTTCCTGTACATCCAGTATTAGTTCAGTGCTGCTATCTCCTATTACATCTTGATACAAAATTGTTTCTAAGTCTTCTACCTGTAAACCCTCCCTGTATCCATATTGTTGTTCATTGTGACATGTGCATATGATGTTTTCTGGGTTCGATTCCTCAGCCTCTCTGATCTCCTTGGTTCGTCCATCCCTAAAGGGACATTGGTTCTAACATTATTTTCATCTTCCTTTGTATTGGAATATTGTTCTTGTACATATTGATTATAATCGTGTTGATTATAATCCGGTTGCCCTTGCTCCCAGTGTCTATCCCTTCCTGCCCCTCTATAATTGTTATTCCTATGATGTCTATCCTGGTAACGGATATACGGGCCGTTATCATGCCTATAGTTTTTAACTGTACTTTCACCAAGGTATGCACAACCTTTTTCATATTCATTTAGGTCCCTTTCAAACTTCTTTAATTTTCTATTAATATTCGTATTAGTAGCAGAATCTATGTCATACAAAACTCTAAAATACAAATGTTTGTACTCATCTACTAAAAACAGTAGATCTGTATTAATTTCACCATACAACTTGTCTATTTCTTTTTTAGTTATCTTTTGTCCCTTTCTGGAGTGTGAGAAAGACACAGAGTTGGTCATCTTTTTTAATATCCTTAGTTCAATCCGAGTAAAATCTGAGTTGTCTATGGATGTACAGACAATGGAGTTTGTATTCCCCTTAGGTGGAATATTATGGAAAAAACATAGGCAGGTTAGCAGATTGGGTCAACTACATTGAGTGACTATATTTGCCACAAAGGAAAGATTAATACAAAAAGAAAAAAAAAACACTGTAGTCTTCACATAATCTTTGTCATATTTTATATAGTACTGACACCCTCAGTTGTCCAAAGACTTCATAAGAGTAAATTACATTATGTAGCAATCAACCAGAATTAAATAACCCATCTAGACATGTGATCCAGGTCCAATGGGTACAGTCATTCTAAACCATTCAACACAAAACTATAAAATTAGTAATGATGCTTCTAAATTCTACATTTGGTTATAAAGAGTCCCAATGATGATTAATGAAGGGGCAAAAGATGGTTTAAGAAGGAATAGTACTTTCAATCACCTCTGAATCCAGTTTTGCAATTGTTTGAAAAACACTGCAAAAGAGACATTAGAAACTTGCACAAAGAATTAAATTGTAGAAAAAAGTTTCATAATCTTGCTTGGGGAGAGAATCACTTATTAAATGAATTGCATTAGGATAAAGGTTTGAGAATCATGAAACCGGACAAAGGTAGGGGATTATTTTGATGCTTACACATGATTATGTATGGAGCATGATGGTTAAATACATAACAATGTGGCTTTAAATGAAATGCATGCTTCATACAGGAAAATTGATTTATGGCGTTATGAACTGTTATTTTCAGAATACATTTACAAAAATGGGTATGAATACATGGAAGTCACTAGACCAAAACTGCCAAATATTTTTAGCATTCCAAAGATAAGTAAGAATGTGAACAATCCCCCTTTGGGACCAAAAGTGGGGGTGGGTGGTTAAAAAAACTGAATCACTCGTAAACTTTGTGAATTCTAAACTAAAGAAAGCCACTTATGAGTTTACTCATATTCTAAAAGATGTGGCATTTTTTTTAAAACTGTCTTAGATACAGTATGTTGCTTTTTCAGAAAATGCTTTGCTGGTCAATGTGGAAGTTAAAATGTTTTCAACAGTACCACAATTATATAGGGTTGAGCTGGTTTAAGGAAATTCTTAGTGAATTCACTGAATTCACTAATAGAAATTTGAATGTGATGGAAGAGGCCATGGTTTTGAAAAACAATTTCCTTATGTTTGAGTGTGAATACTACCATCAAATAATGGAGTAGCAATGGGGACAGCATGAGCCCCCATTTACATCAATCTGGTATTATTATATTATGAAAAACTTTAGTTTTTACTTTAGAGTTTGTAAAATATGTAAGAGTTACTTCTGATATTTGTATGATATTTTCATCATTTGGAAGGGAACAACTGATCTGTTAATGAATTTTAAGGGCCTCTTTAACAATAACCCTAGATGTTATGTAGTCATATCTTGCCTACATTCTTAACAATGGGTTCGGAGCTGAATATCGGCTTGGACTCGGCCTATTTACTAGCTCAAAAGTCTCTGATTGGCTGGGCTAAAAGGGTATCCCATAGTGCAGTGCTTCGCATCCCCAGATCTCGTCGCTCGGACGTGGTCTCGCTTGGCTGTGGCTAAGTACCCTTTTTTTACTTATTTCTCTTCAGAAATTGGTTGCTTTATACCTAAAAAGCTATTTTAATAGCTAGTCTTGCTGCGGTAGTTGTGTTTGTGTGTTTATTGGTGTATTTTTGTGGTATCCCTAACTGTTCCCACAGGCTAGGACCATTTTAGTTAGAGGATCTAGTTCTCCCTTGGTTGAGTGGTTCGTCTGTTTCTTATTGTTGTTTTTTTTGGAGAACTGTTTAAGTTAGAGGTTCTCTCTGTCGTGTTTTGGGCTAACTGTGTTGTTGATTAAGAGCTTCTGCTCTCCTCTGTGGTACTGTCTCCTGTCTAAATTGTAGGCTTCCCGCCCTTTTTGATAGTTGTTATCTGTAGTTACACTGTGCTTTGCACCCGTTGGCAATTGTTAAAATCTTCGGATATGTCTAAAGATCAGAAAGAACATAAGCCTTCTGGCTTTAAAAAGTGTTCAAAGTGCGGATACAAAATGTCCATCATGGATGGACACTCTGTCTGTGTTTACTGTCTTGGAGCCATCCATTTACAGGAGTCATGTAGCTTTTGCCATGCCTTCAGTCCTAGGGTGCTCCAAGAGAGGAAAAACAAATTGATTCTAAAGGGACTGCTTAAACCATCCTTTGAGGAGGCTATAGATTCGGCTCCCAGCTCCCAGTCGAAATCTAAGTCCTCCAGGTCCAAGAAAAGGTCTCCGGCTCCATCGGTATCTTCGGAGCCTCCGGAGAAGATTACTATATTGGATACTGCTTCCTCGGCTCCACTGTCTTCGGGGCCGCAGGAGGTATCTGTGTTAAGTGAATCAGCGTCCGCTCCGATCATTCTCGAACCTATTCGGAGCCGATCGCCGAGTGTGAGGCATGGTTCACCTGATAAGAGGTCTCAGTCTCCATCCATCTCCTCCAAATCCTCCAGGCTTTCTGATTTGGATCTGAATAGGGTGGTGCAGAGGCTCCTGCAGTCGCCGGTGTTGGCTAAATTGTTTTCGGCTCCGACCCAGTCGGCTCCGGAGCCAATTCCTATGGTTGTTTCATCGATTCCTCCTCCGGGCACATCCTTGCTGTAGGAGCCAGTAAATTCCGCTCTGAGTGATGTTCCTGCACCGGCTCCGATACCCCCTTTGGGTTTATCGGTGCCAACCTCTATACCGACCATGTCGGTTCCGTCCACAGGGTTTGAGACTCGGGTCTCCTCTGTCAGGCCTGAAGGGGATGCCTCGGGACATCTTTCAGTTCCGAGTCTCCCACTCGGTGCATCGGCTAGGACGACCCCAATCCCGGTCATGGCCTTGGAGGCCGGTCGGTCCTCGGACTCGGGGGGGGGCCCGCCTTCGAGGCCATGTGGAGCCCGCTGGCCAGGTCATCAGCTACGTCACTCGGGTCGGTCATTCCATCCCCTACCACTCCGACGAGAGTTTCTGACACCCACCTATCCCTGGACAGCAGAGCGCCAGGCCCTAAGGATACCTCCACGAGTTGTCCCACACTTTCTGAAGGTCCCTCAGAGCCTGTGCCTGAGGAACCTCCCAGAAAGAAATTGTGTAAGAGGAAGCACATAGACTCTCAGGACGAGTCTCTCACTTCTGATACTGACCTCGAGGAATTGGAAGGATCCCCCAAGTCTTCCTCTGATGATGTTTCCTTCTCCGATATCCTGGAGATACTGAAACAAAGAGGAGACTGGCCTTCCCAAACCCCTTCCAAGGAGGAGTCAGTATTCCTTAAGGCTTTCGGTGCTCAACCTTTCGCCTCCTGAGTGTCTCTACCCTTCGATGAACTTCTAGACCTTATTTGTCGAACGGTGTGGGAAAACCCTGATTCTGTGGAGCCAGTACCTCGGCACCCCAACAAATTTCTCTCCGCCCCTCATGGAAAATAATTTCTGACAAAGGGAGTCCCGGTAGATGCCATGGTGGTGGCGGCAGCCACCCAGAAGGAAGTTGCAGAGTCTTCCTCTTAGTTCCATCCTCCTAACATGGAGTCTAGGACTATGGACCAGTACGGGAAGTGTACCTTGTCTTCAGCCACCTTCACCTTAAGGTCGCTGAATTACTTATCTCATTTCACTCGGCTCCAGAGAGATCTCCTTAAGGAGTTGGGAGATACTCTTGCGGGTAACATACCTGAAGCGGTGGCTCAGACAGTCAACACACAGGTTTCTACCCTCAACTTCATCGCAAACTCATCCATGCGACTTATTTCATATGTGGCCAAGGGAGCGAGTAGGGCAGCCAGCTCAGGTGTAGCCTTTAGAAGGCAAGCCTGGCTCCGTCTGTGTCACTTTGCGGAGGCCTTCAAGTCTTCCTTCACTGATGCCCCGTTTGATGGTACCTCCTTGTTTGGGACCAAAGTGAAAGACACCCTCACCAGGTGCGAGCAAGAGGGAAAGACCCTATCTGCCGTAGGGGTCTGTTTTTCCCTCCCATCTAGGCTTTATCCCAAGGCTCAGTGAGGGGGAAAGATGTGGTTCAAGAAATCACACAGGTTTTTTCCTGCTGCACAAGGTGAAACCCCCTCCCGGGGCAGGGGAGGGGAGAGTTATTCAGGGAGACATCACCCCAGAGGCAGAGGGGGCCCTGCAATTCTGGGGACCATGATTCTTTTCGTGGCTTCCCATACCCTCATTCCTGAGGGTGTGCCCGACTGTGCTTATCCAGAGCCAGTCGTTGATCGAATTTCCTTGTATCCGGAAGCCTGGGAAAACATCACCCAGGACCGATGGGTATTATGGACAATTTCCGGAGGTTACACCATTCCATTCTCTTCAGTACCCCCTCCCATAAAAAAAATCCCAGGCATTCCACCCAGTCAAAGGGGTCAGTCAGCCTCAGAGGTATCTCAGCTGCTAGAAAAAGGAGTCATCCAACCAGTCCCCGCAGACCAAATCAGGTTAGGGACTTATTCAAGATTCTTTTTGGTGCTGAAAAGACCAGGGGACCTGAGACACATACTAGATCTCAGTCAACTCAACCATTATGTATACAAGTCTAAATTCCATATGGTCACCCTTCAATCTATTCTCCCATTGTTGGGAAAGGAAGTATGGATGTGCTCCATCGACCTGAAGGATGCTTACTACCATATCAAAATGGACAGAGCATCTAGGTGTCATCTACACTTCTGGCTGGAAGCCAGACATTTCCAGTTTCGAGCCCTGCCCTTTGGTCTCACCACAGCCCCCAGGGTGTTCACCAAGTGTATGGCAGTGTTGATGGCTCACTTGAGACGTCAAGGATTCCAGGTGTTTCCGTACCTGGACAACTGGCTCCTCACCGCCCCCACCAGGCATCTACTAATTCACACCAGGGACACTACCATCAGTCTATGTCACCAATTAGGCATCATGATAAACTGGAAAAAATCTGCCTTGTTGCCCTTACAGTGTGTCACCTTTATAGGAGCAGAGCTGGACACCCTTCAAATGCGAGCGTTCCTACCACAAGAAAAAATCACAGGGTTGCGACAACAAATTCTCACGATAATGCCTCTGAGACATGCGAAGGCAAGACTGATTCTTCAACTCCTAGGGACCATGGCAGCTACTATCATGTTGGTCCCGTTAGCGAGATTACACATGAGAATTCTTCAATGGCTTCTCTTTGTCCAATGGTCTCTCCAAAGACTTCCGCTACCCCATCCAATCCTAATGACAGACAAATGCAAGCAGGACCTCCGTTGGTGGCTGTGCACCAACAACTTGAACGTAGGAAAACTCTTTGTTCCACCCATCCCTGTGGCCACAGTGACCACGGACGCCTCCCAGATAGGGTGGGGGGACATTATCTCAGCAGGATGGTCCAAGGCATGTGGCAGGAGCATGAGATACATTTGCATATAAATGTCCTGGATATGAGAGCAGTGCTTCTTGTGTTGCAGGCACTTCAAGAAATCCTCCCCCTAGGGACTATTGTGATACACTCAGACAACATGTCAGTAGTGTGGTATCTCAACAAGCAAGAAGGAACCCGTTCTTATCCACTATGCAGGGAGGCCATGCGCGTGTGACATTGGGCAATAGCTTCCCAATGGTTTCTAGAGGCAACGCACATCCCGGGGAAGACCAATGTGATAGCAGACAAGCTAAGCAGGGCAATTCTTATGCCCTACGAGTGGTCCCTGAATCGCCTGGTGGCAGAGCGAATCTTCAGCAGATGGGGTCGACCTTGCTGTGATCTTTTTGCCAGCCCTCTCAATGCGAAATGCAGCAACTACTTCTTGCTGATCCCCCCACCGGGGGAATCACCCAGGGAAGCTCTAGCTCACAACTGGCCCTCCGGTCTGCTTTATGCTTTCCCTCCGTTTCCCCTTCTCTCAAGGGTGATTCAGAAAGCACAATCCTTGGGAAGCAGGATGATTCTGATTGCCCCACACTGGCCTCGTCAAGTATGGTTCCCCTTCCTTCAACCCTACCTTGTGGATACTCCTTGGATTCTGGAACCCCTTCCAGACTTACTGACACACATGTTGGGACAGTTCCACCCCTCTCTGGGGACACGCCGGCTGACAGCCTGGCTACTCCACTTCCATCCTTAGTCAGATGCCATAATTTTTCGCCAGATGTAGTCCATATTTTGTCCTCCTCTCATAAGCCATCCACTAGAAAAATCTACTTTAGCAAATGGAAAAATTCTCTATTTGGGCTCATTCCAGAGGCATTGATCCCTACACGGCTCCAATTGATTCCGTTTTGGAATTTTTGTCTATATTGTTCTATCAGGGGTCCACTTCAGCCACTATCAAAGTTCAGCTGGCGGCTATATCAAACTTCCACGTGGCCAATGAGCCTAGCCTTATGGCACACAGACTATGCAAAGCATTCCTTAAAGGTACCCTATTGCTTCATCCCCCAGTATCACAACCTGTTATGCCCTGGGACCTCAGTTTTGTTCTTCAAGCCCTTACTCTTCCACCCTTTGAGCCCGCAGCTACCTGCAAGTTAAAGTTTCTAACATGGGAAACAGCTTTTTTAATAGCTATGACTTCAGCGAGGCGTGTCTCCGAAATCCAAGCCCTTTCCATTAAACCCCCATATTTGGTCTTCCATAAAGATAGAGTCTCCCTTAGACCAAACCCGTCCTTTCTTCCCAAAGTGGCTTCTCTGTCTAATATAAATCAGTCTATTGAGCTGCCAGTCTTCTTCCCCAATTTTTCCAACAAAGCAGAATTCAGATTTCACCAATTAGATGTACATAGACAGTTACGCTTCTATCTCCATCGGACAAAAGATACTCGGAAATCTGACCAACTCTTTGTCTCCTTTTCCGAAAACCGGCTTGGTTCTCCGGTATCCAAGGTCACACTCTCTAGATGGATAACCAGCTGTATTTCCTTCATTTATCACACAGCAGGTAAAACTTTACCCTTTCCACCTAAAGCCCACTCCACAAGAGCTGTCTCCACATCCACAGCCTATCAAGCTAGATTGTCGATGGATGACATATGTGCTGCGGCCACTTGGGCTTCTCCTCACACTTTTTTCTCTCATTATAAATTGGACGTGCTTTCCAGGGGCAGATCTTCATTTGGCTCCATAGTTCTCAGGAGTATTTTCCTATGAGTCACCCAGGTTGTAGGTGCTAGGGATGCTGTCCCACGGGTAAGAATGTAGGCGAGATAGGACTACATAACATTAAAAAGTTATGTATTCACCATAACGTTCGATGTATGCAGTCCATCTCGCCTCACATTCTTACTTACTCTCCTGCCTTCCCCCTGCCTGGAGGATTTGGAGGTTAAAATTTACCATGCAGAATCCCTTTGATTAATTTGTTGGGATAATTTGTGTGTATGGATGTGTGTTATGTATGCAATAACTGAGTTGTTTGCAGCAAACTAGATCTGGGGATGCAAAGCAGTGTACTATGGGATACCCTCTTAGCCCAGCCAATCAGAGACTTTTGAGCTAGTAAATAGGCTGAGTTGGAGCCGATATTCGGCTCCGAACCCATGGGTAAGAATGTGAGGCGAGATGGACTACATACATCGAACGTTATGGTGAGTACATAACTTCTTGTTTTCTAAGGTTTACTCACAAGACTTCCCCAGATATAACTGATTACCTGTATGTGTCTATTTATAAAAATCTTGACAAAAGAAGTTTTGAATTGAGATTGTTTAGAAAAGAAACTTTTTAAAATTTGTACCTGCATTTTCAGAGTTGTCACCGCCTTAAATAAAAGTTCAGTATTGTAAAACGGCAACTGGTATGTCTATCTAAGTTAATATCCAAGGACAGGGTCCTTATAAAGGAACTAGAAGCTCTGGTAAAATTATTTAAGGAATGGGGGTATCCTAAATATATTTTAAATAATAAAAGAAGAGACATATTTGAAGGAAGGGGATGAAATGTATGCCAATCCTAAAGGCTGGTTATTCAGCAAAAAAAAAAAAAAAACACATAAAACCGGCTACCATGACTTGGAATGCTTTTAGTTTCAGTGGGAATGTTTCTTTTGTTATTCATCAAAAGAGAACATAACATCTAATGAAGGAAGGTTTTCAAAAGCTATGGTGACAATATTTTCTATTAGTAGTGGAAAAGTTAAGGATGTCGTTAGCAAAAATGGAATATTTTGATGCATTTTGAACAAACCGTAGTTTTACTTATAAGAAGGGTTTTAGTATTAAAATTGGTTGGAAAAAAGGGAACAATAAACCCATTATTAACAGCACATCAAGATGTGGGAAATGTAACTGTCACTAAATTTCATGTATTGCTCAAAGGCCAACTGTGAGAGTAAAGCAGTTATTTACTTAGTGGTCTGTTCAAGCTGTGGGACATATGTTGGAAAAACAGAATGCACTCTTTGTGGGAGAATTTATTAACATAATTATTGTATAAAGAAAGGACAAATAAAGAATTCCTTTAGTAAATGTCTATGGCATGTATCATTTTTTCAAATGTTTTATTTACTGTGATGGAAAATTGGGATGTCACTGGGAAGTGTATTTGGAGTGCTGTGAATTATGCTGGCAGCTTAGATTAGAAACAAACAGCTTTTCAGGTTTAAATGATATGTTAAACATCAGCAGTATAAAATTCAATATGACATTTCAAGGTACTAATAATTGTTAATTTAATTGATACATGAATTTTAGAAGCATCATTACTAATTTTATTGTTTTGTGTTTAATGGTTTTGAATGACTGTGCCTTTTTAAACTGTGTTATTAATTTTGGCTGACTGCCATGTCATTTAATTTATTCTGATGAAGTCTTTGAATGGGTGAAGACAAAAATGCTAACTAAAATAACAAAAAGATTATGTGAAAACGATGGTGTTTTTTTGGGTACAGTTTATTTGGACTCTGGAGAGGTGGAGATATGCTCTAGAGAGCAGAGGAATGAAGGTCAGCAGGGCTAAGACAGAATATATGTGTGTAAATGAGAGGGAGGGTAGAGGAATGGTGGGGATGCAGGGAGTAGAGTTGGTTGGTAAAGGTGGACGAGTTTAAGTACTTGGGATCAACAGTTCAGAGTAATGGTGAATGTGGAAGAGAGGTGAAGAAGAGAGTACAGGCAGGGTAGAATGGGTGGAGAAGAGTGTCAGGAGTGATTTGTGACAGACGGGTACCAGTAAGAGTGAAAGGGAAGGTCTACAAGAGGGTAGTGAGACCAGCTATGTTATATGGGTTGGAGACAGTGGCATTGACAAAAAGGCAGGAGTCAGAGCTGGATGTGGCAGAGTTAAAGATGTTAAGATTTGCACTCTGTGTGACTAGGATGGATAGGATTAGGAATCAGTATATTAGAGGGTCAGCTCATGTTGGACAGTTTGGAGACAAAGCAAGAGAGATGAGATTGCGTTGGTTTGGACATGTGCTGAGGAGGGATGATGGGTATATTGGGAAAAAGATGATAAAGATGGAGCTGCCAGGTAAGAGGAAAAGAGGAAGGCCTAAGATAAGGTTTATGGATGTGGTGAGAGAGGACATGCAGGCGGTTGGTGTGACAGAGCAAGATGCAGAGGACAGGAAGAAATGGAAAGAGATGATCCACTGTGGCGACCCCTAACGGGAAAAGCCGAAAGATGATGATGATCCTTTGGAGTGGTTTGTTGTAGTTTTTGATGAAGGAAAGATTATCTTTTAGAGTGACACAATCCTTATATAAAATGATTTATAGAAACATGAAAGGATAGTGCATGCAATCTTGATACTCTTCTTGCTGAAGTAATATCAACTAAGAATAAAGTCTAAAACAAAAGTGTGTTAAACTGGCTATACTTAGAACTAACTAAACAAAACAAAATACAATAACATTAAAAGAAAAAAATGTAAAATCAACAGCTTGGAACACCAACCCCTGGATTCTCAAAATCTTGCACAGAGTGCAAGATCGGTGCAGGAGCTCAAGCAGGCAATATGTCTGCCGCGCAATCCAGGAACAGCCCTCAGGGGGTGCACAAATGCTCCTGCATTAATCCTGCATGGACGAAGCCCTTGTATGCAACTCACCCCATTTGCAGGAGATATCTATTCAGGAAGCTTGCAACTGCCCTTGCAAAACTAGTGCTATCTGCTGAAATGTACATTTCTGCAAAATCAAAAACGGAGCTGTGACAGCTCCAAATAAAGGCTGCATATCATGTAGTAAGCATGCCAATGGCCAAGTATAAGGCCATTGGCATTGCAAACATAAAAAAAATACAAAAAGCAACTTTTATTTTTTTAGCTGGTCTCAGCTGTTTAAGCATAGGGCAGCGGAGTGCAAACGGGATCGGGGGAAAAATAACAAAATGAACCTAAATTAAGCATGCTAACTAAAATCAGTATTCTACCATGCAAGTTAATGGCAGGTAGAAGACAACATGGCCTGTGAGTAGTGGTTGCTAAGGGGGGAGGCTCAGTGTGAGACATATAACTATGCATTAACAGGCAATCCTATGCAAATGAGGGGAAGGATAGTGAATCCCAGTTTTCTCCAGCATGTGAGTCAGGTCCCAACAGTGTAAGAGTAGGAATAGCTTGGTGCAAGCCTAGGAGTTAAGTGACATCATAGGGGGTGTGTGTCAGGCATACTGTAAGCGGATTGGAGCCCTCTGGCTCGGGTGTGCTCCTAGCTTAGCACAGCTAAGCTAGCACTCTTTACAAAGCTTAAGCAGGTGTGCGCACAATGCACTGGGTTTTACAGGAAGAAAAAAGAAGTTAAACCAGGAAATAGCAGCAGTCTGCACATTTGAGCAGTCTGTTTGCACTGCATGCATACAGGCTTAAACAGGAAGGCAATGGGAAGGGGAAAACAGCAGTAGGAAGGTAATCAAGGAGTTCTAGCTTAGCTGGCAGGTGAAATGTATCAGAATCAGCCAATTACACAGGCAGCAGCCCAGCCCAGCCCAGAACACTATTATAACTATGCAAACACCTACCCCTCTGATTTTTCCCACACTCTACACCACCGGTGCATACAAGCAGGGAAATTTTAACAAACAAACCTACAAAAATTAGAAGGGCTGCAGCAGGCAACATAGAACAACATGTGCAAGAGGCTGAGGGTTGTGAGGATGTGAATGCTGCCGATCAATCCACAGTGAGGAAATATAGAAAAGTGTACAGACCCAGGGTAACCTACCAGGGGCTACATGAGCTGGAGATAGTGGAGCGCTATAGGGTGGACAGAGACCTGTGCTGCCCACATCTAACACACCAAACTGACCGAGAGGAACCAATCTCAGTGGATAACAAGGTATGTGTAGGCCTAGGAATACTATCCACAAGTATCTCCCAAAGCTCAAATGGGGATATCATGGGGATCTCACAGGCATCAGCACCCAGAGTATTTTACCAGTTCCTGGACGCCATGTCAGCACATGCCAGTGAGCACGTATATTTCCTCAACACCCGTGAGGTGTTGGCCAGCAATGTGCATCTCTTCCACCAAATAGCAGAACACCCTAAGGTACTGGGTGCTATAGACTGCACGCACATTTGCATCAAAGCACCACCTTGTAATCAGGGTAGGGCCTACATCAACCACAGGGGAATCCCTCCATCAACTGCCAAGTTGTCTGTGATGCCCAGGGCATTATAATGAATGTGTGTGCTGGCTGCCCTGGAAGCTATGACGATTCCCACATTCAGCATCTGACGTAGCTGTACCAGAGATTTGCCATTGGGGACATCCCCTACGGTCACCTAGTGAGGATGCTGGTTACACACTGGAGCTGTGTCTGATGACATCCATCAGAAATGCACAAACACCTGAACAAGAACGCCATAATGAGGCACATGCACAGACCAGACTTATAACACAACGTGTGTTTGTGATGCTCAGGTCATGGTTCCGGTGTCTGGACACATCCGGTGGAGCCTTGCAGTACTTACCAGCTACATGTACCCAAATTGTTATGGTATGCGCCATGCTACACAATATGATCCTGTGGAAACAGCTGCAGCAGGAACAGCACGGGGCAGGCCCACACAGCCCCTCACCAATGCCAAGGCCTGCATAGGCACAGAGTGACTCGGAGAAAGGACAACCTGAGCCTGCCCCAGTAGACAGATGGAGGCATGCCCAGTATGCTGAGGCTGCGGCAAAGAGACAATGCATAGCACATACACTGACACAGTAGGGACCCGGGGAATGACATCTCTCTCTGACTCGCACATACAGTAAAAGGGATGCCAAACATGACACTACCTGTGCTCAACCATGTACAGGGAGTGTACTATGTGCATCCGACATAGGCAGCCCTCCAGCACCATCCGCAAGTCTGACACATCCTCAAGGTAAGTCAATCAACCTACCAATTGCCAAATGGAGTAGAATGTGACGTTGCCTGTATCTATGGTATGGATGTGAGCATGCAAGGGAACTGGGTGGCTGAATGTGATGGCAGCAGACAGTAGACAGCCATAGTGGCACCATGACATCTGTAACACATACTGGACTCACCATAGTAGGCAGTAGTACACAGGGTGACAAAACCCACTGCAGGGAGTGTACTATGTGCATCCGACATAGGTGGCCTTCCAGCGCCATCCGCAAGTCTGACACACCCTCAAGGTAAATCAATCAACCTACCAATTGCCAAATGGAGTAGAATGTGACGTTACCTGTATCTATGGTATGGATGTGAGCATGCAAGGGAATTGGGTGGCCGAATTTGATGGCAGCAGACAGCAGACACCCATAGTGGCACCATGACATCTGTAACACATACTGGACTCACCATAGTAGGCAGTAGTACACAGGGTGACAAAACCCACTGCAGGAAATGTGCTGAGCAACACATGTGTCCATATGACTCACACATGCCAGTCAGGGTGGTTCACATACCAACAACAGTCTCAGCCAGCAGGACAGGTATAGACAAACACAAACAGAGCCTGTGCTATGACCCTTGAATGATGGCTATGGTTAACCTCCCCCCCCAGGCCTACACAGACAGACTACAGCAGGTCAGGCAGTGGGATGTTAGTTCTGAAGGGTAGGAAGTCAGACATTAATATGTAGGACAACCAAAGCTACGATCTGTAGTACACTAATATGCCTCTAGTCAGCATGATAGGTAAGAATACAGAAAGAAATGGAGTACCTGACATACCAGTACAGTCATAGCAGATGTGTACAAGTGTCAGATGTGCCCTCCAATCCGACATAGTAGCGTAATAACAGTCAGGTGTGCCCCCCCAATCCTGTGTAGAAATGTAGTAATATGTGTGCCCCCCACCCTACATAGACATGTAGTAACAGTCAGGTGTGCCCCCCCCATCCTACGCAGAAATGTAGCAACAGTCAGATGTGCCCCCCCACTCCTGTGTAGAAATGTAGAAATAGTCAGGTGTGCCCCCACCGCTATGCAGAACTGTAGTAACAGTCAATGCCAAATGATCGATGGATACCCTGCAGAGACAACATGCCACCTGTCGGTGTACAACACAAAGGTCAGCACTGCAGTACAAACCACCTGGACTCGATCCACACAATCAATACAGATGGCCATACTGGGCATGCTCGCACACAAACACATGAAGGTCATGTCTGCAAACACCAGTGAACCAGACATATCTGGCAGTCGCAGCTGTTAGTGCAGACACTCGTCAGTATGCACCACTCATGCCTTGCACACACAATGGATAGGAATACAGACATATATGTAAGGACAACACACTATAATAAGCCAAAGGTAGATGTACATAGATGTGTGGTGTGGAAGAGGGTGACTGTGACAAGGAGCCGTCCCACCCAGCACACAGCCAAAGGGCCCCAAACACATGAGATGCAGATGTCACTCACTGAAGATACTAGCCACCAGTATCTGTCAGCATTACAGACTATGTGGTGCACGTGCCAGCTGTGCAACATGACTGTACAAGAAAGTAGGCATCTAGCAGCTGTATACACGTACCTGTGAAATATGACCCTGTGTGTGCCCATATGTGGCGTGTCAACCCCTAGATGAATGGGTTATGGCCCATGCACACACACTGCCCTCCCCATAGCCCTACTATGACAAGCCTGCTGAGGTCATCCACTATGAAATACACCTTTGGGAGAGTTGTATCCCAGTAATCTCTGTGCAGTGTCCCATAACTGCGCACTGCTATAGTGTAATAAACTAGTTAGGTAGGAGTTCTAATACCAGACTTGGCAACTGTGTGTGTGTGTGTGTGTGTGTGTGTGTGTGTGTGTGTGTGTGTGTGTGCCTGTGTGTGTGTCTGTCTATCTCTGACTGTGTAGAGAGCAATGCTTTTTAGGGTAGTCACACTCCCTACAATTCAAGTGCTCAACTTTGGCAAGGCTGCAGATGTCATGCACCTAGAAATACACCTGTGGGAAGGCTGTAGCCCAGTAATCTCTGTAGTGTGTCCTGTAACTGTGTACTGCTGTAGTGTGATAAAGTAGTTAGGTAGGTGTTCTATTCCCAAACATGGCAAGCGTGTGCCTGTCTGTGTAGAGAGCAATGCTTTTTATGGTAGTCACACTCCCTACAATTCATATGCTCAACTTTGGCAAGGCTGCTGATGTCATCCACCTAGAAATACACCTGTGGGAAGGTTGTAGCCCAGTAATCTCTGCAGCGCGTCCTGTAACTTTGTACGGCTGTAGTGTGATAAAGTAGTTAGGTAGGTGTTCTATTCCCAGACATGGCAAGTGTGTCTGTCTGACTCTGTGTAGAGAGCAAAGTTTTTAGGGTAGTCACACTCCCTACAATTCATATGCTCAACTTTGGCAAGGCTGCTGATGTCATCCACCTAGAAATACACCTCTGGGAAGGTTGTAGCCCTGTAATCTCCATAGAGCGTGCCATAACTGCATACTGCTGTACTGTGATTTAGAACTCTGGTAGGGTTACATCCCACTGATTGCAGTTCTGGATGTTTTGTGTGTGTTTCAATGTCTGTGTACGGAGCAATGCATTATAGGCTAGTCACACTCAGTACATTTCAAATGCCCTACTTTGGCAATCCTGCTGATTTCATTCATTGTGAAATACACCTTTGGGGAAGGAGTTCTCCAGTAATCCCTGTGGTGGGTCCTATAACAGCTCCATGCTGTAGTGTGATACAGACCTCTGCTAGGGGTTCTATACCCACACATGCCGCTTGTGGATGTTTTCTGTGTGTGCCACTGTCTGTGTAGGGAGCAATGCATTTTAGGCTAGTCACACTCACTACAATTTGAATGTCCTACTTTGGCAATCCTGCTGATGTCATCCAATGTGATATACACCTTGGAGGAAAGAATACTCCAGTAATCTCCATGTCGCATACTATAACTGCGTAGTGCTGTAGTGTAATAAACTAGTTAGGTAGGGGTTCTACTCACAGACATGACAGGTGTGTGTGCATGTGTGCTTGTACCTTGTATCCTGTGTGGAGGTGGGTGTGAGTGTGTGACACCTGTGCCCAATGGAGAGTGGGTTTTGCATATTTCTTATATGGTGGCCCTACTGTATATCACAATGTCCATCGTACAGGGATAACAGATGGGAAATAGCTGAGAGGCTGGGGTGCAAAGCCATACCTATACATGTGACATCAAGGCCAGGCAATCAGAGTTAGCAACCCCAGTATTACCCAGAACACACTCTCAACCTATGTCTCATACATACACACATCCCTAGGCAACAGCCAATATGTGGGTAGTACACTGCATACTGGCCACTGATAGTAACTATGGAGTGATTGCAGTGGGCTACAGAGGGCATGGCACCCTGTCCATCTGTCCAATATGCATGCACATGCAGACAGTGCACCTTCCCCATGTTCCCCAGTGGACACCTGCAACACCTGTGGTGCCATCACATGTGACCCACAAAGGGCATACCATGCCTGACAACATGCCCTGTATGAAAATAACTGGAACAACAAACTCTTCAAAATGAAAAAAACAACACAGGCTCCGATCTGGCTAGAATAACTCCAAAAAAGTTTAATGTGAAGTACTTTTCGTCTTCCACCTTTGGAAGACTTCATCAGACAAAAGAAAAAAAAACTTCATACACAGTTTTAAAATGAAAAAGGCACCAAAGCAAAGCCCAGTAATTGGATTCAGCCACCATTCAATTAACTAATTAAATACTAAGTTACATAATTAAAAGTGTTCTGCATCAAAAACATTTTTCTTGTGTTAAAAAAGCTCATGTCAGCAAAGTAAAATCATTCATTTAAAACTCTTATTTTAGAAAAAACAAAATGCAAAACTGTACTCTAACATAAAGTACAGAAATACTGAATGAAAAGCATAAATGTAGGAAAACAAAGTTTTAAATATATGCTTGGAGTGTAAAAGAAGAAAGAACGTAATAATAATAATAAGTATAACATGAGTACAAATATAACAACAGACTACTGCTCACAACACCAAGAGGTGACAGTGTCTGAAGCAAAAATGTCAATAACTAAGGACAGGGTGTCAAATATCTAAAAGTACAAATACATACAGTATCGCCTATAAACAGAGGCAGTGGCGAAGGCTCTGTCCATTTAAACTCAACAACCGAGTCCTCCTCGGGGCTTACAGGGCTCCCTAATGTTGCAGAATGGTGAAAAACACAACCAGCTTTTGGATTTAACTGCAAAGATGTCATTAGTGAACGCTCGGCTGGAGGAGGTGAGTCTTTATCTCTTAAGTTAAAAGAGATTGATTGGAAAATGTTAAAACTAGAAAAGTTACAATTGGAAGTAAATTATTTTGGAGAGTGTAAGAAACAGGGTGTAGTACCAAAAGGTTTGCGATCCTGGCAATACCCTTCGGGGTTACAGGCGGGGACAGTGTTTTACAATTAACGTTTAATGTTGTTTGACAAGCAAGGTACTGAATTAATGGACATGATGTGCAAACATTATTCTATTTCTATTGAGGCTTTAACTAATGAAATCACAGTTTTAAATAATGACATTAAAACACACCCTGAGTTCATAAGGTACCATTATGATTATAAAAGGGTGTTTTCTTCTATTGACCAACAATTACTCAAGAACACAGAAGTGAAACTCAAGAAACTGAGAAGGGACATCAGTGACAATAAGAATGGGGTTGCATACCCAAAACCACCACCCTCTCAAGGTAAGGGTATATTTGGTCATGCCCTTGCACAACGTACAAATGTTGTGAACACGGTCAGTGGGAATGATCCTGAGGTACCTGTGAGGGTAGGACCAGGAGTCAGTGATCTAGATATGTTTGAGGGCAGCTGGAGGGACAACATTGCTGACAAGCATCCTGTTACCAACGCGGTTGGCAACAACCACTGCAACAGTAATGAAATGAATGATTCTTTTTCCAACAGGGGCCAGAACCACCCACGGAGATACAACACGAGGGGCAAGAAGGAGAATCACAAGTACAACAGATAACTAACGCACCTGTCATTTTGTTGAATGGTAGTGGTGACTTCAAGGTGTACAATTTCTCAAGTTACACCATTTGCCAGGAGTTGTGTGAACTTTTCAGTAAGGGGTTGACATTCGTACCCCAGGAACATTTTGACTTACCAGTGGTTTTGACTGATTTGAAATTATATATTCAAATATTGAACTTGTCTGTAATTTTTGGAGGTATGGGTTACATCAATGACCCTTTAAGAGTGGCTAGTATGCAACCCACCCGTGTGCCCCACTCTATCTTTGTTCGAGCACATGTGTGAGTCCGATTTGAGGTCTCTACGTAGGAGTGCTAGAAAAAAATTTATTAAGAACATAACTGAGGATGAAGCTAAAGCTTTGAGATTGGTCAGAGCCTTACCGGTCCGTTTTTTGAAACCGGACAAAGGTGGAGGTTTGGTGATCATATACAATGATGACTATGACAACAGAATGTTTGACATGCTACATAGTAAGATCTACGTGAGGTCCAGCCTTAATGAAATGAATATTGCTTATAAAAGAATATTTTCCTTCCTTAGGGATTGGTTGATAGAAGGGTTGATCAGTGTTGACGTTTATAATTACCTTGTGATTTTGAAGCCAACACCCAATTTGTTTGGTTTACCTAAACTACATAAAAACATTGAAAACCCTGCTATGAGGGCTTTGGTGAATGCAAGGTCTTCTATTACATATGCATGCTCTAAGTTTGTGGATGACTTATTAAAGAAATATGTAGTGAGGGAGGAACAGATATGCAAAGACTCTTGGGCTTTTATGAAAAATTTAGAAAAATTTATATTCCATGACAACATTTTTTTCTTAACAATAGACATGGTGGAGCTTTATTTCTCCATCCCACATGACATAGGGTTAGAATATATCACTAAGAAACTTATTTCTTATGGAGCAGAGAGTGATGAAATACATTTGATTCAAGAATTACTGGATGTGATTTTGAACAACTACATCAGTTTCAATGGCAACATCTACAAGCAAGTGGTAGGGGTAGCGATGGGTTCCCCATGTGGGGCAAGTTATGCTAATTTAGTTCTAGCACAGTGGGAACATGAACACATATTTAGTAAAGACATCCACAAGAAAGTAAAGCTTTACAATAGATTTTTGGATGATATTTTCATCATGTTTCAAGGGAGTGCAGATGACGCATGTAGCTTTGTGGAGGCATTAAACAGCAGTACTTCTTTCTTAAGATTCACACACACATACAAAGAGGACACTATCAGTTATTTAGATGTGAAATTGGCAAGGGACACTGTACGTAAAGTCTATTTAGCTAACATTTTCAGGAAGCCTACGTATTCCAACACGTTGTTGCACTTTTCCAGTTGTCACCCGTACCATCAGAAGAAATCTGTCCTAAAGGGACAGTTGGTAAGAGCAGCTTGAATGACATCTGAAGACACGTCATTTGACGATGAATGTATCTTGTTGAAGCACATGTTTATGAGTCGTGGTTACCCAGAGTCATTAGTTGATGAGGTGGTAAGAGAGGTTTGTAGTAAGAGACTGTCAGGTATTTTTAATCCCATCCTTACTGTAAAAGAAGGAGATTTTGTTTTGGATGTGGAAGACGAAATGAGTGTGGTGGTGCCCAGTACAAGTTCACCACCAGTAGTCGTGGGCTCAACAGATACAGACTTGGTTTGTTAAAAGAAGAGTTTTATTACCCCTTTTACTTTGGAAGTGAAGTTCATTAGCAACATCCTTAGAAGAAATTGGCACTTATTGACCTTTGGGAAGGATTTAGTAGAGAAATTAGGTGACGAACCAGTTATTATTTTTAGAAAAGGTAGAAATCTAAAAAGTATCATGGAAAGTATGATTATGAAACCCACTAGAACAGAGGGCACATACAAATGTGAGGCATGTAATTATTGTAAATTCCTTTCTATGGGGTCTAGTTTCACAGTGAATCAACAAATGTTTAAAGCCAGAGGCCGGTACAGTTGTAGTTCTAAATCAGTGGTTTACCTGGCTTCATGTCAGTCATGTCCGGCTTTTTATATCGGCAAAACTGACAAGAAATTAAAAGAAAGGATTTATGAACACACATATCATATAATTAAGAAGAGCAGTACCAATGCCCTAGTGAGACACTGTAACGTGAATCCTTCCCATGCTTTTTTGTTTAAAGTGATAGATCAGGTAGTGGTTGATGAAAAAGGTGGACAACATCAGTTACTGTTAGAGAAACTTGAACTTGTTTGGCAGCTTAGGCTGAATTCCTACACCCCCCCAGTTTAAACAAGGTCACATCTTTGACTTGTATTTTGAAGTTGAGAAGTCTATTGAGGTGACACATACAGTATTTCATTTCATGTTAGCAAAAGGTAGCAACTGTTGTAATTTATTCCTGTCCTTCGTCTTGAGTTCCTTTGCACATTTTTATAGTCTAGTACTAAAAATTTGTTTTTAAATTTTTCAACATTTTTAGGACACAGACCTTCTAAAATCTTAGAACACAGTTTACTGTATGTATTTGTACTTTTAGGTATTTGACACCCTCCCCATAGTTATTGACATTTTCGCTTCAGACACTGTCACCTCTTGGTGTTGTGAGCGGTAGTCTGTTGTTATATTTGTACTCATTTTATACTTATTATTATTATTATTATTATTATTATTACGTTCTTTTCTTCTTTTACACTCCAAGCATATATTTAAAACTATGTTTTCCTACATTTATGCTTTTCATTCAGTATTTCTGTACTTTATGTTAAAGTAAAGTTTTGCATTTTGTTTTTTCTAAAATCAAAGTTTTAAATGAATGATTTTACTTTGCTGACATGAGCTTTTCTAACACAAGAAAAAGGTTTTTGATGCAGAACACTTTTAATTATTTAACTTAGTATTTAATCAGTTAATTGAATGGTGATTGAATCCAATTACTGTGCTTTGCTTTGGCGCCTTTTTCATTCAAAACTGTGTATGAAGTTTTTCTTTTGTCTGATGAAGTCTTCCAAAGGTGGAAGACGAAAAGCACTTCACATTAAACTTTTTTGGAGTTATTCTAGCCAGATCGGAGCCTGTGTTGTTTTTAACATGCCCTGTATGGACAGATGCCACTGACACCAGGGAATGCTGTTAGCATGCTATCAATGTAGGTGCAGGGTAAACCTACTGCCCATTACCAGTTCCCACCATAGGTGGGCAAGACTGGCACATCTGATGATAATCTGCGTTCACAACATGGGCCAGACACCCCAGGTACAGTTCCACATGTCACTGTTCATGCATGTGGGAGGTGTGTACATCCCAGACACCGTCCATGTCATGGACTAAGGAACACATACAAGGAAAGCGATGCATAGCATTGGCCACACACAACAGTCACCCAGGTGACTGGATGGGGGATACAATACCTACCTGTGTGTGAAAATGCAGAAGCTACAGCCCTGAGCCACAATGCAGACCATTGTCATGTGGCCTAATTCCAAGGTATACCCATCACCTAGCCCTGTATTGCCGTCTGGCACAGTCGACCACCACACACCCGTGCAGACATGCACCTATGCATGTCAGTACTGGCACCCTTTGTGTTTGTGTGTGTGTTGTATGATGCATATGATTACATCCACACTCACTACAACCCCACTGGCATACTGAAGTATGCTGTCTTATGTCAGACATCTCCCCATACCCTTTGCCCATACAACCTCCATATGACCCATGTGGTGCATGTGATACCTGCACAGTGATGTGTTGTGGCAATCCCACTACTGATGAGTTGTAATCCATGCCCTGCTGAGTGTGTCAAGATGTGTGCGTTCTTGTGAGAATGTGGCTGTGCTGACGCTGGCACCTGCTCTTGCAGATAGGCACGTGTACATGACCTACCGCATAACTACCATAGCCCTGTTGCAGATGTCACTCACCATCACATATATGTTCTGAGGGCTCCACGACAGGTAACCCATGCGGCACATCCAATAACTGCACAGCATTGTGATAGCACTACATAGTCATCAGGGTTTTGATACCCTGTACTGGTAGGTGTGTGACACAAACATGCTTAAGTTTTACTCTCCCACCCCTCCCTGACTTGTCTTTGCCTCTGTCTGCCTCTCTCACTCGCTCTCTGGTGGATGTGGAGACCTACACCTGCTTTGCTTAGGCAGTAGCATGTGTATTTTAAGTGATGCTCATGATCAGCTGATGGCCTCTGCACAAAATGCAGTCCTCCCCTAGCTGATTGCATGTGGAACAGCTGTGGTAACAATCCCATAACCAATTGCATGGAAGCACATTCCAATATCTAGGAACATCATGTTGATGTTGGCCATTTTCATTCACTGTGAGCAGGAACTAGATCTGTTGTTTGGCAAACAGCATCTCAGATAGATTGGGGATTTACCTCTAACAACATACACTGTGGAAACAAGGCAACACATAGGAGGGGGATGTGCCTGACCTGACTACAGACTGTAAGTGCTGCTATACTGCATTTGGAGTAATGTTGGTTTAACAGTGTGTGTGTGGATATGGCTGTCCTACATGTCTCAATACCTGCCATGTCAGTTCTATGTTTATGAGGAATCTCCATCTGCAAGGTTATCTGCAGACTGGGCAGTGTGTTGTGCCTTTGGTGTCATGTGTTACCCACAGAGCATCTATCTGAGGACTGCAGAAGGTAGTGTGAGGATTTCAGTCTGTAGAAGGTGAAAGCCATGACAGTTACTGACTTTATATCCCTCATAGAACATATACTGCAACAAACCCTGTTACAACAGTAAATGTATGAGGTAATCACAGCAGCGTGCCAATATTGGCCCTGTACATGTGCTTCCAGCCACAACTCAGTCAACCTTTGTACGTATGTCATGCATTAAGAAGTGCATATGTGCTGTATACCATAATTAGTATCATCATATCTGATAACAAGCCAGTGAGATATCAGATTGCTAGACATGTTATGTACAGTAGGGGTTATATTTGATGACATAACCTGGACATACTGTGGTTGTTTGTACAGTACTGAGGTCTGTGTACTTATGGTGAATGTCAACAGTATGTGCATTGTTCATATGTACCTTGGCCTGTGTACAGACTGTGGTAGTTGTCATCGTCCTAGGTCCCGTCCTATCTGATGTTACATGCTGCTCCACTGTATGTTACCGTATTGGCTTAAATGTTTGAAGGGCCATACACACACATGTCCCATAACAGTCAGCCATCAGACCAAACTGTGTAGTGGACCAGTATATGTAGGGTTAGTGTGTGGGTGGCACATATGAGTATGGTGTTGTACAGATAGTCCATATACTGTAATATTATGCTAACTTGCCATATGTGGCTGTGGCTCTGTTCTCATTGGTTGTGGTTATGTACTTTCACACAGGTGTATCTTACCCTGTGCTGTGACATGCCTGTACAGCCTGCTATATATGCAGGTACATGTGCATTCCCCCATAGGAGATGTAGGCCAGTGTTGAGCCAGTCCACCTGTAGCCTGCACAGTGCACTTACATGCCTAGCTGCTTAGTGTACTTACCCAGTGAGATGTCATGTGCAGATACTTGCCAGATGTACTGCTGCTGGGCCTCCCATAACAGTCATGTATGTCAGACAGAGCAGTGGGATGCTGAACAGATGCATTTCAATATCTAGTGGGTAGTATGTGGCCATGGCACCCCCGTAGCAGTGGTTATTACGTGTCAGGCCAGACATGGGGTGTGTGAATGCATAACATATGGTGGCATATGTATACCAGTCATTATGTGTTATACCCATCTACATGGCTGTTAACATCCATATTGTCAGACATGGTACACATGTTTTGCACTAAGTGGTTCTGTGTATACCTCTGGACTGTACAGAGTGTGTTAGAATGTCCACACATATTGGCCAATATCTCTGCTGCAGTCGACAGGGGCAGTTCATGCTAGCAGCGGTACTTTACTATGATGTCCACAGGATGTCTGTCAGTAGCCAATGGCACACATGTGGAATGCAGATGTGACCTCCCGCACACACCATGTCTGTGAAGACAATCCCAATTACAGTGGCAATAGTATATAGAACTGTAATAGTACACAAATAAAGGTTTTCCATTCCTGCAAACCTGTGAGTGGTGTTTTTCCTATGGCCTCTCTGTGGGTATATGTTGCATGCAATGACTGTCATTTGTATGGGTGGCCCATACAGTGTCCAGTTGTTCAGGTGTGAACTGTAGACATAGTGGCTGTTCCATATTTTGTGCACCTTCTACATATGTATCTTTCTGTACATATTTCTGCGTGTGTATGTGTAGTCACATGTATATCTACATATATGTAAATACATACATACATATATATATATATATATATATATATATATATGTATAGCTGTATCTGCGTATATGTATCTATGTATATGTAACCTAGGGATGTTGATAGCTTCCACATTTTACATTTCCTATGGGAGCTAGACTGTACTGCATGATATGTTACCAATACCAGCCTGACATCATATAGGTGGGATGTATTACTGCTAACATTTTGTGTCCATGTCATGTCAGGTCCTAGTTATGGGATCTGCAAAACTTGGTAGTGTATTGCAGGGTGGATATGTTTGGCTGTGGGGGGTATTCCTATTCGTACAAGATATATATTGTTTGGGGCCTCTCAACCCCATTAACGGTGCATGTGGACATATTTGTTTTTGTTAATCTACCATTGCTATATAACTGCTTACATATATATGACTATGTCCGTATATACCTACATAGATACATATCTGCGTACATATATGTACCTTGTTGTGTATATGTAGACATATAGGTGTAGGCATATATATGTGTCGGTGTAGGCATTTGCATATATATATGTTCATTATATATGTATATATTTATAAATATACATATATATATATATATATATATCTACATATATAGATATGTTGTATCTGTTTAGATATTAATATATTTATATACACATACATCTAGATGTTGGTATACATTCTCTGTACTGTTGCATGACTGGGCTGGATGATGTGTTTCTGAAAACATCTAATTAATGTATATCTGTCATGGCTTAGTGGTAAATCACTTTGTCTATGGTGTGCAGGGTCCTGGGTTTGAGCCTTGCAGAGGCTGTTTATTTTGTTGCTGGGCAGAACACGGGCTGTTGGATACAGAGTGATTAAGGCACTTTAAAGCAGTTGTAAGCGGGTTTGCATGGGTTTGGGTGGAGGTAAGCACTGCTAAAATCCGGTTACAGTTTCTTATACTCAGTTAGCTTCTAAATTGCTTAACCTGTGTAGGCAGTGCTTACCCCCACACACACAGGCTTAAACCCGTTTACTGCTGCTTAAAAGTACTTAAAAGTATATGACATGGCATGTAATTCTGTAATAGTATACATATAAAGGTATTCCATTTCTGCAAACCTGTGTGCAGTGTTTATCCTATGACATCTCTGTGGGTATATGTTGCAGGCAATGAATGCCATTTGTATGGGTGGGCATCCAGTGTCCAGTTGTTAGGGTGTTTACTGTAGGCATAGTGGGTGTACCATATTGTGTACGTCTACTACATAAGTATGTTACTGTACATATGTCTGCGTGTGTATGTGTAGTCACATGTATATCTATATATATGTATATATTATATATATATCTATATATATATATATATATATATTACCAGATTGCAAGAAAAAACAAAGATAATTATCACTAAAAACGAACAAACTCCGTGACACAAAAGCATTCTAAACGAATTCAAACTGACTTGAAGTGAAAACACCCGAGACTCCTGTATTATTTAGCGCATTCATCTTCTTTATTATCAAGACTTCTTCAGAAAGACGTGTCATTATTAAACGCAACCATTTAATCATTGTTTCAATACAACATTTCGAGCTGTTTACTTAAATTACCAACACAGTTCTTAACCAATAATACTGTGAGACCAGTGGTCCTGCAAGTTGCTGTGTGCATCTTCATTATCATTATAATAAAGAGGTGATTCAGTGTCCAGTAGTCCTGCAAGGTGCTGTGTGCATCTTCATTAGACAATAATTTAGTTATCAGGAGGGGAACCTGTAGTGCCGTGTGTATACAAGGGTCGTGTGTTCCCGTATACCTGAATTAGACAGTCCTATTAGGTATTGTGTGCATACTGGGCAACCTTCTGTACCACGTATGCTTTGCGATAACTGAAAATAAAACCATCGGTGTAAACAAAGTCACCCGTGAAGTCTATTGTTATTACCAGGAAAACATTCGTCCCATGCGGGACGACCCAAAAATTGGGTGACTTTCTTTGCGGTAATACCATGTCTACACAGGTAAGCATGGCTGTGTTCATATGTGCATGGACTACAGTGTGTGGAGGACCGAAGATACTTGGGCTGGGACAATGTACAAGATGAGTCCCGAGGGGAGGAGGAGTGGAGGGTGGGCAAAGTGTGGTGGTGTGGTAGCTATGGGCTGGTAACCAGAGAAAGGATGGTGGCTACGTGTGTGCATCGGGGACTATAGGTAAAGAAAATATGGGTCGAGGAGAGACTGGGTTGGATGGGTCTGTACTGGTCGGTCCGCCTAGTGGGGAGGGGAGAGGGAAATGAAATATTAAAAAATAACAAATAAATAAAATACATTTAAATCCCTATTTAAATAAAACAAATAAAATACACTAAACTTGGTAGTGTATTGTAGGGCGGACATGTTTGGCTGTGGGGGGGTATGCCAATTTGTACACGACATATACTGTTTAGGGCCTCCCAGCCCCATTAACAGTGCATGTGGACATATATGTTTCTGTTGATCTACCACTGCTAGCTACAGATGTATGCCCATATATACCTATATAGGTATATATATTTGCTTACATATTTATAACTATGTCCGTATATCCCTATGGAGATATATATCTGCGTACATATGTATAACTTACTGTGTATATGTGGACATCTAGGTGTTGACATATATATGTGTAGATGTCAGCATTTGCATGTATATATGTTCATATATATTTATATTTATTTCTGATTTTATATATATATATATATATATATATATATATATATATCTACATATATAGATACATAGTATCTGTTTAGATATTAATATATTTACCCACACACACACACACACACACACACACACACACACACACACACACACACACACAGACACACACACACACACACACACATACACACACATACATCTAGATGTTGGTATACATTCTCTGTACTGTTGCATGACTGGGCTGGATGTTATGTTACTGAAAACATCAGATTTATGTATATCTGGCAAGGCTTAGTGGTAAATCATTTTGTCTACGGTGTGCATGGTCCTGAGTTCAAGCCTTGCAGAGGCTGTTAATTTTGTTGCTGGGCAGAACACAGGCTGTTGGGTACAGCGTGATTAAGGCACTTTAAAGCAGTTGTAATCAGGTTTGCAAGGGTTTGCGCGAAGGCAAGCACTGCTAACTTCTGGTTACAGTTTCTTACGCTCAGCTTCTAAATTGCTTAATCTGTGTAGGCAGTGCTTACCCCCACGGAAATGCACTTAAACATGCTTACTAGTGCTTAAATATGCTTACTACTGCTTATTTGTGCTTAAACCTGCTTACTAGTGCCTTATTCATTCTGACATTGATACGTCACATGTGCATTTCCTGCAGAACTCCAGTTCATAAACATGTGTTATTTAGTGAGTATTGTAACAAAAATATTGGTTATAACATGCTTTGCCATGTAAAATAGACTGCTGCAGTGGGACTCGAACTGGGAATACCTACTCGTTAGGTGAATGCTCGGCCCACTACACTATTGGTGTGCTGCTTCATTTGCATATATCTTCCTTGTTATCCTCTTCAGCCTTTTAAGCTGCTATAACCATAGCTAAGCAATGGGCACACCCGCACACCTACTGTTAGCTGTACTCAGATTTTTAAAAGAAAAATTAATGTGTTTCTTCATTTAATTTATATGTACTGTGGCTATTGTACACATGGGGGACTATTGGTGAGGAAATGCGGACACCTATGAGCGGTGTCGCTCATTTCTTACCACTTTCTGCTATTCTACATTGCAGGGCTGTGTTTATTCTGAGAGCTTTGATCTCAGACATGCCCCCTGCACTTGTACATGCTCCATGTAAGCCTAGGAGCTCGCAGCTCGCTGTATTAATATGCATGGCGTGCTGCCATCCTGCTCCTAAGCGGGTGTTTCCATGCAGGACTAAGTTGTCCTGCATGGAAGTTTAGTAAATCTGGGGTAATGGTTGTTAACACCATTGTATCTCTCTCTCGTGGAGTCTTGCAAGAGGTATCATAAGACTCATGGATGCCATGAGACCTAGAGAAGAAAAGCTGTTTGCACTAAGATGTCTAGTAGGAACCCCAGAAGCACAATCCTGTGTCATGGAGTCAGAAAAGACTTTTGGATGTTCTCCTGGAATCCCAGCCTGCATAGGAGATCTCTTAACCTAAGTGAGATATTCGTGACACTTTGAAAAATACTCTGCAGAGATAAGCAAGTTTTCTATGGAAAATGTGGATACCCTGTAGCCTGCAATGGGTTATGACAGGAGCTAGACACTTTGTGAACACTCTTGGAGTGGTGGATAGCACAGAGTGTAAGAAAGAGAACTGATAATGTCATCCAGACACAATATCTTAAGAAACATCTGAAACCTGGACGAATAGGAATGTGATGACATATCTTTTAAATCTAGAGGTACTAAAACTCTCAAATGAGGAAGAAGGGGTAACAGGTTGTGAAGTGAAAGCATTTTGAACTTGGGCACTATCACAAACTGATTAAGGAAGGAAATATCTAGAACTGGTCTCCAGGAATTTTCTTTCACTGGCACTAAAAACATTCTTGAATAAAATCCTTTTCCCAACTGGGAAGGAGGAACTGCTTTTATTATCTTGAGACAACATGTGGTGAAGGATAGGAAGGAAGAGTAGGGGTTTGTCTAGTGGATGAGGAGGAATCTCCTGGAAAGGAAGAATTTCTTCATACCTACTCTAGGTGGATCAGCTTCAGAACCCATTTATCTGAACCAATCTGTTACCAAAGAGAGAAATGGAGATTCTGACTTTATGGAAGGTATAGGGGGCTGCCAGAGTGGCAGAAGGAACAAGGTCCCTTAAATAGTCATTCTGCCTTATTTGACTGTCCTTTGTTCTGAAGGGTTCTGACTTACTTTTTGGAACCTCCCTGCTCTTGCTTTTAAAATGCCTGCTTACCAACATTCTGCTAAGACTCTTTACTTTGTTTCTTGACAAAACTGGAGAAGGGTTTAGAAAATCCCCTTGAAAATGTATAGAAGCAGGGATGAAAAATACAAGAGAGTCCCTGAATCATCTTACCTCCTTCTTCACACTTTTTGATAACCTCTACAGCTGAGAGTCCAAAAACTAAATCTATACCCAAAGAAGAATTAAAATTTTCATTTCTAACATTTTCTGGGTTCTGAGAATGTAGCCAGACAAACCTCCTTAAAACAGTACCAGTAGCAACAGCCCTGGCAGCTGTATCTGCAGAGAACAAAAAACAGATGTCCTAAGAAAACGAAAAACAGATGTCCTAAACCAGGAAACACACCATAAGTTCCACACAGCAGGAAAGTGCACTTGTAGGATTTTGTAAAATCATTTATTCGTAAAACACCATCATTTAAAATCAAACAAACCAGGCTGTATCTACAGAGTCATAAATAATTCAAACAATGAGTAGTGTCTTGACAAACAGAAGAAACTAAACCAGTCAAAACATTCTCCATACTTTCACAATTAGCTACTGGCAACCTCCCATCAGAATTCCTCAAAGCTGCCTCCGAAGTCATAGCCTACCCCATTTCTATCCTCATCAACCACTCTATCTCCAAGAACTATGTCCCACTAATCAGGAAAGTCTCCTATATCACCCCACTGCATAAAGGTGGCAACTCTACTGAGCTTACTAATTGCAGACCCATTGCCATTCTTTCACCTCTCTCTAAATACTAGAAAAATGTATTCACACCCAGCTTCTAAACTACCTTCTCTCCAATAATCTCCAATCAAACACACAGCATGGTTTTCAGCCCCACCACAGCACCACAACCTCCCTCCTCAGTTTTACTAACACAATAAATAAACGTAGAAATCAGAATAACTATGTCTCATTCATCTTTCTAGACTCTCAAAGGCATTCAACACAGTTTCACACAAAAAACTGCTGTCAGACATAGCCACATTACATCTCATTCATTCTTCCCTAGCTTGGTTCCATAGCTATCTAACCAAATGCCAGCAGGCTGTTAGATGTCAACAGGAGCTATCATCTTTGCTCCCTGTTAACATAGGAGTTCCACAAGGCTCTATATTAGGCCCCCTACTTTTTACCATCTTCACAAATCAACTTCATAAATCCACATCTCTCGTCTCTGTCATCCAATATGCAGATGACTCTACCCTGATATGCTCTGCCCCCACTCTAATACAGCTACAGGCTACAACACAACAATCCTTCCTAGAAGTAGAATCTTGGCTAACTAACACTAACCTCATACTGAACCCAGACAAGACCAAACTAATGCTCTTTCTCCCCACCAAAACACCTAATCCTCAGCCACTTTTCAAATCCAGTCCTCCAACAATACAATCAAAAACACCAGCTCGCATACCAAATTACTAGGTGTCACAACTGACAGCAAATTAAAATTCGACCTACATCTCTCTCAAACCATTAAAAAACACAAATCAAACTAGGCTTTCTTTACCAAATTAATGCTTTCCTAACTAGCCAATGTAGACTAAGCATTGCCAGGACTCATCTCTTATCTACTGTTCTCGATGTTTCTCCCATCTTTACAAACCTTAACAAAACTGACCTTGACAAACTTGAATCAGCCTACAATAAAATAGTCAAGTTTGCCACTAGTTCCCCATATAGGTCCCACTACTGCTCTGCCCTACAACAAATAAATTGACTAGAACTCCCACAACAACTAGGGTTGACACCTTTCTATTGTGCCATTTCCTGGGAAACAAGCCCCGCCCCTTGCATAATCAAGCCACACCCATTCCCTTTGATAGCCACGCCCCTTTTATCTAGCACCCTTCAGCACAAGTCTTGAATATTACATACAATTACCACTAAATAGAAAAATATGCAACGAGTCAGAAGTAAATCAAAAAACTTTATTTAGCAGTACTTCATTCAATGGTTCACTACACTCAACAGTACATCACTACACTTGTTGTTTGTCTTTTGGCTTTTTCCAGATAAGGGGTCACCACAGCAGAACTCTGGTCCGCTAATGATTGGCAGTAGATTTTTACGAAACGCCGAGGTGCCAGCTTGATGCCCAACCTTCAAAGAAGGCACGCCCATTTATGCACGCATATCTTTCGAACACTACCCAACCACCGGGAGGACATGCAGACTCCACACAGAAGGCACGCCCAAGCCACACCGAGAATCGAACGGGAGAACCTCTTGCTGTGAGGTAACAACTCTACCGCCATACTACCGCGGCAAACAGTACATCATATCACTACACAATGCATCAAAATGACCACTAGATGAAACAAACATGGGAAAGCTAACCCTTTAGCACAAGTCTAACATCACATGTAGGTAGTACTAAAATGGAAAAAATACAATTACTTAGATATAAATAAATTAGCAGTAATTAATTCAAAGCAGTACATTAAGGGTTCACTACAAACACAACAGTACATCAAAAATGATACCACTGGATGAAAAAGAAAAGCAATTGTATGAAGTGTCTTCACAATTTTGCCAGAAATCATAGGTTCATAGGTTGGTACTAGGCTATTGGCCCTAGGGCCTATACAAGCCTAGCCATAACAATTCCCTGGATATTTCTTCCCACAGTATTTATTTCCCTGGACCCCTGTCTAGCAGGGCAACTGACGTGATCCCCGGGGTGAATTTCCTATCTCCCATCCAATCGTCAAGGTTCCTTTTGAAGAAGGTCAAAGAGGCACTCTGCTTGACATGTATGGGCAGTCTATTCCAGAGTATGGGGAGTCTCTGAGTCAAAATCCTATCCCTCCAGCATGTTTTGTTCATTGTGATGACAAGGTTTAGATCCCTGGAGCGTGTGGCTCTGAGGGATTGGGATTTCTTTAAGTGGAGCATGTCCAACATCTCAGGGTTTGACATGACCTTGTATGTTAAGCAGAGATTGCCTCAGAGTATAGCTGGAGTTTTTTTAGATGGTCAGTATAGGGAATCTGTTTTAGGCCAGTGATTCTTTTAGTGAGGTATTTCTGCGGCCTTTCCAGCTGTTGTAGATGACTTGTGAGGTACATACCAAATGGGGTGTTGTACTCTATAATGGATCTAAAGAGGGATGAGTACAGTGGGACAATGACCTCCTTTTTTCTGGATGAAAAGCCCTTAGTGATGAGCCACACAGAAGGATTTCCTGACTGTTGTGGTGATGTGGTTACTGAAGGTGAGACCACTGTCCACCTGTGTCCCTAAGTCTCTCATCACACTTTCGGTGTTTAGTGTACTGCCACCTATGTGGTAATTCATGGGTACATGTTTTTTCCCAAAGGGGATAACTATACATTTCTTGGCATTAAGCTTGAGCTCATGGCTCTGGGCACCAAGCATCTGTTTCTGTAAGGCCCTTTTGTAGAATATCCACATCATTTGGGGATTCAATAATGGCTCCCAGTTTGCAGTAATCTGCGAATTTTGTTAGCCAGAGTCCCTTAGTGTTAGCCTGTACTTCAGAGAAGTAGATGCCAAACAAGAGCGGTCCCAGGACTGAACCCTGAGGTACTCCACTTGTCACTTGTGTGGAGATGGATTTGGTGTCGGCTACTTTTACAGTCTGGGTTCTGTCAGTAAGCCAGTTGGCAACCCATCGAGTAACATACGGATTTATGTCCAGCTTAGTAAGTTTATCTATGATTCCAGAGTGAGGGATGGTGTTGAAGGCCTTGGCGAGGTCCAGATAGTCTGTGTGTACTGCCTTACCCTTGTCCACAGCACTGGAGACTGATTCGAAGAAGTCAACCAGGTTCAGGAGACAAGATCGGCCCTTCACGAACCCAAACTGGGTGGGGTCCAGTATTTGAAGGTTGCCAATGTCTTTGTTTATAAGTTCCATTATAATGAGATCCATGCCCTTGAAAATCAGGCTCGTCAGACTGATGGGACGGTATTTCCTGGGATCCAAGGTGGATCCCCCCTTGTGGAGTGGGATAAATGTAGCTGTGCGCCACTCAGTGGGCATGAAGCCTGAGGTGAGGCTATGATTAAATATGACACTTAGGTGAGGTGCCAGTTCATTTTGTAGTTCATGTAGGACACAGCCTGGGATGTCATCTGGTCCCATGGATGCTGTATTCTTAGCTTTGGAGAGTGCAGTTTCTACCTGTGTGGCCATAATTACTGGAATTTGGCAATCTTTTGGTATTGAGATGGGCCCTTTAGGGGATGGGGGGGTGAAGTTGGCATTAAATCGATCTGCCAGGATATTGGCAATATCCTTGGGATCAGTATATTTAATGCAATTCGAATGTAGCATATCTGAGCATTTCCATTTAGATTCTTGACATAACTATAGAATGCCTTGTGGTTGTCTTTGGTATCTTTGGTAACTTTATTTTCATAACTAGCTTTAGAGGATTTTATGAGGGATCTCAGCTTCTTACTGAGGCTGGTTCGGGAGTTTTTTGCATCCTGAGATTTTCCTCTTTTCTGCAACAGTTTCTTTCTTCTGTTGCATAGTTTGTTATGACAAGGGACCACCAGATTGTCTTCCTTTTTTTGGAGGAGAGCGTCTTGGTTCTATTTGGGATGGCACAATTTGTGCACAAGTGGATGCGCTCATACAGTGCCTTAGTGTAGGAATCAGCAGTCGAACTTTCAGCTCCTGTCTGCATGGGTATCATGAAGTTTGTCACTTCTAATGTGAGTAGCATGAAGTTGGCTTTGGAGAAGTTTTTTACGGAGGTTTCCTTACTGGGGAGTGGGGGGTGGGATGTGGATGTGAAGGGTAATTTGCTTATGGTCAGACCTGACCAATGAGAGGGTGACCACTGGTGTGGAGCATCTATCTCCCATGTTGGTAATGACCATGTCTAGGATATTGGAGTCCCTGGTGGGACAATGGATTAGTTGATCAAGGGCATTGGAATTTATGAATTGCTTATACTTGAAGCTATATTTTGCATTTGCTCTAGCAGCCTCAAGTAATGGCTGGTTATTTTTCACAAATGAATAAAACTGCGAACAACTCATGTTAAAATTTAGCTTGACCTGCAACTCTGCCTTCACAAGAGATACAAGCATTCTATTTCCTGGATTAGCCCATGCATTCCCCATATGTGAAAAAACCCTTTCCACAAAGCTATTGTTGGGGGGATTGAAAGGTCAAACTTCACTAGTTTGTAAAGCGTTTTGCACTCTGGAGCTTTACTAAAAACGGCCACCCAGCGATAACTTACAGATGCCTCTGTCATCTGTAACAGGGCTGGCAATGCAGCAGTTTAAGTGCAGTAGCCTGAGTAAAGTGCTTCAATGTCCACGTCCATTTTAAAAACGTCTGCAACTGTACACAGTTCTGGCCAAGTTACAGGATGTTGGAGGCTGAGGACCTGCATAGCTTTAAAGGGACTATTATCAAAGTCAAACCACTTCTATAGGTAACAAAGTGCTTTACTGTAAAAATCACAGAAGTTCCTACAGGCCTGCTGTGCAACAGCTGGAGTAAAGTGCTGTAAGGCAGATGAAACTTTAGCACCAAAGAATTGATCATCTAGCCTTCTCTGCAACTCATCTTTAAGATTTTTCATCACTGTCTACAACTCAGGAGCAAACAAAGTGTTACTTTCAAGCTTTGCTATAGACTTGTGGAATACCTGCAGGATGTAGTGCATGAAATGTATGTAGCACTCTGCCTCCAAGATATCCCCACTGATGCCATCCTCAACGGCCTCCACAAATCTCCATATAAGGGGGTGACAGTCCTCAGGCCCTTGACTAACAGAATAACTTTTAATAGCAGGCCTGCGGTAGCATTGTCGCCTCACAGTAAGACGCTGTCTGGTTCGATTCTTAGCTAGAGCGTCTTCTGCGTGCAGACATGCGTGAATGGGCGTACCTTTGTTGAAGGTTATGCATCAGAGCTGGTAACTCGGCACGTAAAAATCAACTACCAATCATTAGCAGACCGGAGTTCCGCTGTGGCGACCCCTAACTGGGAAAAGCCGAAAGACACAAACAAACAAAAAGCAGGCCAGCATTCTACCAGCCTTGCCACAGCTGTGAACAAAGACAGCCACCTTGTTACAACATGCTGCATGATTTCCTTAAAGTCCTGGTCTAGGAAAGAATAGATGTCTTTCAACAGTGCCATTTTTTTAGCAGATGTTGAAAACTCACTATATACTTTCAAAACCAGAGTCTCCACATCAAACCTTGCAAGGGTCTTGCTTGCATGCTTGGCACAGTTATGTATTACATGGCATAAACAGTTTGTTGCAATGATGTGAGGCACCTCAGATCTCAAACTTTAAAAAACAGACCTGTGTTTCCCATAATTAACAGAGGCATTGTCTGCAGCATAGCTAGCACTGTTTTGTACTTTAAATCCTTTCTGCACAAGGATGTCCTTTATTCTTGTAAAGATGCATTCAGCACTTTTGTTATGATACTCATAGAAATCCAGAAGTTTCTGTTGTGTACCATGGGTATGAGTGAAGTACTGAAAATCAAAGGGAACATT
The DNA here is from genome assembly GCF_019279795.1 of Protopterus annectens. Classification (NCBI taxonomy): domain Eukaryota; kingdom Metazoa; phylum Chordata; order Ceratodontiformes; family Protopteridae; genus Protopterus; species Protopterus annectens. The sequence goes on from NC_056729.1 coordinate 339,836,040, forward strand.
TTTCTGTTCCCTTTACTGGATGCATCTGATCCCATTGAGAAATAGGAACTGCCAAGTTCCTGCAGAAGGAGCTCCTCTGAATGAGGTGCAAGTACATTCATGACAACACTCTCAGATTTTGTCTTCCCACAATTGAATTTTGACGCCAAAGTAGAATCAGGGAAAACTGTCGGTACCAGCTTACCTCCACAGTCCATGGATACATATGAGTGACCGTGTTTCACTCCATGATAGACTGCTGTCACTTCAACTGCAGTCATTTTGGAAGGTTCACTGGTTGCACTCTGTGGCTGAATAAACTTTGTCATTACAAGGTTCTGCCTCTGAAGCTGAAGGCTTTTCTGATGTTTGTCTGACTTCTGATGGCTTTTCAATGTCTTTTCCCCATCCCATTTTACAGTGAAAGTTGTTCCACAGGATGTGCACTTTGCCATGGCATCTGCATTTGGAACAGGTCGCACCCACGAGTAGCTTTGCTCCCACACCTTATTATAACTGCAGAGAAACTTCTTAGGAGACACGCTTTCAGCCTCTTGCTGATCCACTGACCTTTTCCCGAGCATGGTTCATGCAGGATCCTTGCTCACCACTACTATAAACCGAAACAGCTGTTAATACAAAATCAAAACACTTATGTGACCAAAACCAGTGCTTGGTGGGGCCTGTGTCAGTCACTAGCCAGTAGCCAGAGTTGCTCACATTCACATGTGAATCTCCAGACCTTTACACCTTTGTAATACCAAGTTGGTATAAGGATAAAAAAACGTGAAAAACAGAGACCCCACACGAAAAATTAACAGTGAAGGTCAAGCAATGAAAGGCAGAAGCAACTCCTGTCTGAGGGACATTCTGCAGCTGTTACACACATGAACCTGGTGTGACAGCACAATATGCACAGAAGGCATTCAGCTGTGTGTAAAACCTATGGGTCAGACACTAAAGCAATTTCCCAGGTTAAGACCCTTTACTGTTATGCAGAACCCAATGCAAAGTTATCCAGCTGAGTTTGGACACAGCAACAAAGTTCAGGCATACCGTGGACTGACAAGATAAAGACAAAATACATGGTAGCTTAGCAATCATACCCTCTGGCTACAACTGTAATAACTTGCGTAGAGACAAACCAGACATAGTGTGGGCCGACATGATGATAAAGATGAAATATGTAGCTTGGCAATCATAACACCCTCTGGCTGCAACAGTAATAACTTGTGTAGAGACAGCTCAAAAATCAGATTTTAAAATACTGCAATCCTAGAACAGGGCATGCATTTTCTTAAAGATAGAAGCCTAACAAATGTTTAGTGACTTCAACCCTCTATCATTTGGTAGAAATCCACACAGTATGAGAACGAGGCAAAATCTGTCCATTTCGTTCTAAACATCGCAATACCTTTCAACCTAGCCAATAAATCTTCACTAGGCTGTGCTAGAGACCCAGAAATGTTACAGTCTTAGGTGTTAGAATAACAGTTTTTACTCTGTGCATTTCCTTAAAGATATAAAGTTTAATATCCACAAATGCTTTTAAGCTATACCTTAGGACAAGAAACCGGAAAGAAAAAAAGACAGTTAAAATGACACTATGAATCACACACTATTTTGAAAGACAACAGTCGGTGCTATATTCAAACATAGGGGTTAGAATAAAACATTTCCATGATATACGGCTTAAAATTATGCAACTGTAATTGCTTGCAGCAAGCACACTTGGCCTGTTATCAATATCGGATCACAATAAATACAGGAGCATCTGCAGACTAAACATTGCAAGACGGTTGACAATGCATCAATAGCTATTCATTTAAAACTTACTCTATGTGGTGACCCACCACTACAGGAAAAGTCAAAAAAAGAGTAGAGCAAGCATACAGTGTTCCAATTGTTCTTTATTAATATGAATCCATAAAAACAACAAAAAATCAGACCGGTTTTGGCCGGAAAGTATCACAGCCTTCTTCAGTGTGAACCAAATACAGCTTTTGTTGTAATTTAAATACACCCATCACAAAGATCATTGGTCCATACTAGAATTGTTCATTTAAACCAGGTGGGAACAATCAACCTAGTTTGACAATCCACTTTTTTTCTTCATTATTTAAAATAGAGTGCCACCCAGTTTTATTGGATTTATTGCCCTTAATGATGTCAATAATCATAAAAGTAAATCTGGCAGTGGTGTGTACTAAATGGTGTTTATAAAGTGCATTGGTTGCCTTTTTGTTTTTGATGTTGCTAATGTGTTCAGAAATTCATTCTAATTCTGAATGAGCGAGAGGTCTGACCAATATAAAAGGAACCACAAGTACATGTAGCCTGATAAACTAACCAATCAGTACTACAGTTAGCAAAAAATTAAAATCATAAACAATGGCACTATTACGACTAGAAAATTGTTTAGAAAAAAAGTGGATTGTCAAACTAGGTGGATTGTTCCCACCTGGTTTAAATGAACAATTCTAGTATGGACCAATGATCTTTGTGATGGGTGTATTTAAATTACAACAAAAGCTGTATTTGGTTCACACTGAAGAAGGCTGTGATACTTTCCGGCCGAAACCGGTCTGATTTTTTGTTGTTTTTATGGATTCATATTAATAAAGAACAATTGGAACACTGTATGCTGGCTCTACTCTTTTTTAACTTTTCCTATTTCATATTGAGCTGTGCATTTGCCTCTCGCACAGGAGTTCTTTTTTGACTGTTCCACCACTACAGGAGCCTCAATCCTCACCACTAGCAACAATGGGGGATGTTCACAGAGAATGACAAATACCCACAGTATTCCCAGATGTAACATCCCGCATTAAGTACAATTTCCCTTAACAGCACAGAGACCACAGTCAAGTCAGGACTGGTTTCTCCCCCTTTCTCCACTCCAGACACCCAATAACACTCCCCATTGGCACAGTTATTGAATTGAGCAGAGTGGCCAGGTGAAGACCTCCAGCACCCTACCGTTGAACAGAGTGGCCAGGTGAAGACCTCCAGCACCCTACCGCTGAAGCAGTTGACACACACACACACACACACACACACACACACACACACACACACACACACACACACACACACACACACACACGCGCACACACGCACACACACACACACCTGGCACAAGTTTACTCATTGCCACTCACTCCTTATCAGCTACTTTAAGGCCCAAAATGTGTCCAATCGTACTGTGCAATAGTAATACTACCACAAATTGGTAGGTTGACCAACGGCAAGCTAGAGTGGCCCACATAGTCGCTAAATAAATATGCAAGTACTCTCAAAACTTAAATATCTCTACACCACAATGAAATGTTTAAATATATTTAATAACAAAAGAAAATATTCAGTATATATTCACTGTGACATCAAAGTTCAAAACCACATGAAATATTTCAAACACTGACAGGCTCAAAGAAAAACAGCTAAACTAAGCCTTACTATATACCCAAGACAGTACACCCTAGTAAGAAAAACACAGATCAAGGTAAACATCATGGTGATGACAAACTAGAAACGACAGCTCTACAGTCATAGCAAGCATCTTATACAAATCATGTACTCATATATTCACTGCAACATCAAAGTACAAAACCACATGAAAGATATTTAAAATAACATTGCAGTAAAAACAACCAAACTAAACCTTGGTATAGAGCATAGATCAAAGTAAACATTGCAGTGATGACAAACTAGAGAAATGACAGTTCTGCAGACATAACAAGCATCTTATACAAATCACATACTCTGTATGTATTCACTGTAACAACAAAGTGCAAAACCACATGAAAAATAATAAAAAATAATTAAAATAACTTCGCAGTAAAAACAGCCAAACCGACCCTTGCTATATATCTCAGTCTGCAAACAGTATCCTAGAAACTATAGATCAAGGTAGATGTTGTGGTGATTACAATATAGAAATAATATAGATCATATCACTTCTAGTTAATAATCACCACAACATCTAGTTTGATACTGTTATAACACAAGCATCTTATACAAATCACTTGCTGTCACTATCAATGAATGAGATACTGCCAGCACAGCTAGTGGATTAATCTACATCTTTTCCACATTAAATTCCACTTACCTCTGAGAAAACCAGCAGGGTTCCTTGGACAATCTCACAGGCAGAACAGGGCAGGCAGGACACAGGCTAACACGGCACACAGCAAACAGCAGGCAGGGAAAAAAGGGCTCCCAAATACCACCCTATGCAGCAGAGCAGTAAAAGTACACACCACCACCACAGCACCGTCCATCCCTTCTGGCAAGCAAGCAGCAGGTCTCCCGAGTCCCGAATCCCAAAGAAGCAAGACCACCAGCCCACTGAACAAGTTGAAGTTCCAAATCAATATCGTCAAAATCAATAGAGTATCAATATTCGTCAAAGATACCCAAACCTCCAGGTTGGTGGCACAGCACAAAGCATCAGAGACTATCCATGTGCAACTAACAGTAGGTAAAACTGCCTTCCAGTTTATAGCCTGCTACAGACCACCCTCCCAAACCCAGGAACCCGCTCGGCTTTCCTGAGAACACTGGAAAATATGAAGGTCTCTCCAAACACCATTATATTGGGCGACTTCAGCTACCCTAACATAGACTGGGAGCATTACTCTAGCTCTAACACCCTAGCCCAAAGGTTCCTAGAATTTATAAACTCAAACGCTATGGAACAACTTGTTGCCACTCCCACAAGAGGGGAAAACATACTGGACTTGATCATCACCAACATGGGGACTCTATGCTCCAGACCAGAAGTGTATCCCTCACTGGTAAGATCAGACCATAAATTAATCTCACTAGATACTCACATCCCAACCCCAGCCCCTGCCCAGAAAACCACAGTGACAAACTTCTCTAAAGCAAATTTCACACTCCTCAAAACCAAGGTCTAATCCTTCAAAGCCCCATGGCCTGTGGAAAATACGGCCCAGACCGCAGAATCCTTTATAAACGCATTCTATGAACACCTTCAGGAATGCATGGATCATGCAATCCCAAATAAAACCAAGACCCAATCCTCCAAGGTTAGGCATCCTGTCTGGTGGACCCCAGCCATAAACAAACTATACAATAGAAGGAGGAAGCTACTACATGATAGAGCAAAATCCCAAAAAGGGAAGGCATCTCTGATCAGTATTAGCAAAAAACTACGGACACTCATAAAATCGTCTAAGGCCAGCTTCGAGAGAAAAACTGCACAGGACACTAAGGATAATCACAAGGCTTTCTTTAGTTATGTTAGGAACCTGGGTGGGAATTCCCAGATATGCTCAGAATTAGTCCAAAATGACAAAAAATACACCGAACCCACATACATTGCCAACATCCTAGCTGACAGGTTCAGCGCAAACTCCCCCCCTCTCCCCACCAAAAGGGAAAATATCTATCCAGCAGAGTGCTGCCCCCCTGACATCTCAGATGCTCAGGTAAGAGCCGCCCTCTCCAAAGCAAAAAACACAGCAACAATGGGACCAGACAGTGTCCTGGGCTGCATCCTACATGAACTCCAAGAAGAGCTAAACCCAAACATAAAACTACTGTTCAATCTCAGAGTGGAGTACAGCAACAGTGGTCCCTCTCCACAAAGGTGGTGCCTCAATGGATCCTGGAAACTATCACCACATAAGCCTGACTAGCTTGGTCTGCAAAGCTATGGAAGGATCATCATGGACCTCATAAATAAAGATATTGGGGACCTACAGACACTGGATCCTACCCAGTTTGGCTTTGTTAAGGGCAGATCCTGCCTCTTAAACCTGGTTGATTTCTTTGAAACAGTCACCAAGGCCCTTGACGAGGGGAAGGTGGTCCACACAGCCTACCTGGACCTCGCAAAAGCCTTCGATACAATACCCCACTCGGGCATTATAGATAAGCTCACCAGCTTAAATATAAACCCCTATGTCACTAGATGGGTTGCAAACTGGCTCAAGGACAGAACCCACATGGTTAGAATTGCTGGAGCCATGTCAGACTCCAAACCAGTTACAAGTGGCGTCCCACAAGGCTCAGTCCTGGGACCTCTCTTGTTCGGTATATATTTCTCTGAGGTACAGGCTAACACGGAAGGACTGTGGCTGACCAAGTTCGCAGCTGACTGCAAACTGGGCACCATAATCGACTCTCCAGCCCACTGAAGCATCCTACAAAAGGGCCTCATAGAAAAAGACAACTGGTGCCAGAGCCATGGCCTCAAGCTAAACGCCAAAAAAGTGTATAGTCATCCCCTTTGGCGAAAACAAAGTGCCCACAAATTACCACATAGGTGGTAATCCATTAAGTACGGAAGAAGTAATTAGGGACCTGGGTACCTAAGTTGATAGCAATCTCTCATTTGACAACCACGTGGCCAAAGTGGTTAGAAAAACATTTTATATAGCCCACCTAATCATGAAGGGATTCACATCTAGATCAGGGGAGGTCATCGTGCCTCTTTACTCATCCCTCATCAAACCCATAATTGAGTACAATGCCCCTTTTGGGATGCACCTTACCAGACACCTGCAGCAATTGGAAAGACCCCAAAAGTACCTCACCAAGAGGATCAAAGGGCTCAAACAGATGCCATATGCTGCCCGGTTAAAGAAACTCCAGCTCTACTCAGTGGCATACCGCCTGCTCAGAGGCGATCTGTGCCTGACATATAAAGCCATGTCCAACCCGGAATTAATGGACATGCTGCACCTCAGAAAATCCAAATCCCATCGAGCTACGCGCTTGAGAGACTTGAACCTCAGCACTGAAATGAATAGGACATGCTGGAGGGACAGATTCATAACCCAGAGGCTCCCTTCACTCTGGAATAAAATCCCAGTCCAGGTTAGGCAGAGTCCCTCATTGACTCTCTTCAAGAGGAATCTTGATGAGTGGATGGGAGATTGTAGGTTTACCCCAGGTATCACTTCTGTGTCACTGTTAGACAGAGGCAGAGTATACTAACCTCGAAAAAGGGCATAGCAAAATTCATTTAAAATGGGTGGCGAAAGCCAAACACATTCTGGCTAGGCTTATAAATGCCCTAGGGCAGATAGCCTAGTATGAACCTATGAACCTAAATCCGAACAGAGCTGGAGAGCAGTACAATCCAAGCCAGCAAAGAAAATCTCAGTCCTTCACCTTTTTTGAAAAAAAGGCAACACATAGCTCAATGACCCGCTTTTTATTCTTTAATTTTCATGGGCATCTACTAGTTAGTCTAATTACTGATTGGTTGCTTGCTGCATGAGCTTGTTGATTGGCTGTTTCCCAATGCAGCAAACAGCCAATCAACCAAGATGGCAATGTCATGTTTTACGTCAGCATACAGACACACTGACGAAGCACTTCAATACGGAATCTCAGAGCGAGAACCGGAGTGCTGTACTGATTTCCGGACACTCCAGGAAAAAAATGGAAAGCTGGCAATGCTTATAACAACTAACCTATACCCAACTTGTCTTTACCCATCAACCAATATACCAGCCAAACAGAACCCCAGCCCTCCAACAATTACTCCAACCATATGCCAACGCTCAGTAACTCGAACCTGACACAAAACACTCCTCCAAGTATCCAAAAGCAACAACAAAGCCGGGGACACCCTCTATTCCCACCACATTTCTAAACTTTGTAACTTAGTCCCCACAGTACATCCTCAATGATACCAACCTACACAAATTCAAAACTCTGTTCAAATATCACCTCACTAAGAACTGGCTCTGCTCCTGCACCATGCCAGGCTAATACCACATAAGCCCACATCAAATTTCATCCCCTGCATTTTATAGTCTCCACGTATACTCCACTCCCACTTGTTAACACCACCTATCAGATACCTACAATAAGAGTATAATTTGATAATTCCTTTTCCTTTTCTTGTGTAAGGCTATACATATGTACATGTATTATAGTATATTCAAATGATCAACTAAAGATGGACCCCTGGCCTCAAAAAAAAAAAAAAAAAAAAATATATATATATATATATATATATATATATATATATATATATATATACACATACACACACACACACACACACACACATATATATATATATATATATATATATATATATATATATATATATACATACACACAAACACAACTTTAATATATTGTAACAACTTTCTCATTTTCACTAAAGTGCCTATTGTATATTGTACTTTCTTTGTTGTCTCTAAATATTTCTGTTAAATTCTATGTAAAACCCATACTGTACCTGTCAATGTTATTCTTGTTTTATTGGAGCTTTTCTCCCCAGCCCTCCGCTGAAAATGGGCTCACACCCAGATGGACTATCCTGGTCAACAATGTAAAATAAATAAATAATCAGTATAAAAGTAAATGTATGAGCCTGATAATTCTAAACTCTAAAAATCACAGTTGCAGAAGCATACATTTTACCCCCAAATTTATCAGTAGTTTTATCCTCCTTGTCAGAAGGAGAAGGATTACAGTTAAAGTGCTTGGCAGCAGCTGGATTTACTAAAACTATAGATTCTGGGTTAGGTCTGGATTAGTGTATAAATACTTGAAAGACTGAGGAACTTTGTCCATTCTATAAAAGAGCATTGTACTGTCTCCAGAAGTAACAAATTAGAAACATTACTGTAGTATTTTTTTTTGTTTACTTTCCTTACAATCAAACATCTGATGCATATACAGGTGGCTATTTTTGGGAAGAGTAAATAAGCATACTGTTTATGTATGCCTGACAGTTAACATATTGTGTTCTATTTGTTTATTCAGGCTAGTCTCAGTCTGACATCAGTATACACAGAAGGTGGATGCATTTTTGAGAGTAGGGAGTGAGGAGATAACAGCAGCAGTAGCAGCTTAAAATATGACTGGGAATTTGTGCCTTAATTTTAATCCTAATTTAACATCAGAGGGGGATACACAGAAAGTGATTACCTATTTTGAGTTGGGGGGGGGCAGATACTCTTCCCATATGTGATATATGTATCCTCACAAGCATTTGTCTTCACAGTTTATTGTGAACTGTTGTTTGGTCAGCTTTGTGCATTAAAAGTTGGATACAATGTCTGTTATATAAAATCTAGCGATTGTTTAGGACACATCAGAATGCACAGTTGCAAGCATCGCAGCCTGTGTGATGTGGGCCAAGACAAAGCTGCAAAGATTCAGGAGGATTGCCGCCCACTTAAAGGGCAGTTTATTCCAAGAATTATTATTATTATTTGTGCTTTGACCGCAGTGGTGTAGTGGTAGCGTTGTTGTCTCACAGCAAGAGGTTCTCCCGTTCCATTCTCAGCTGGAGTGCCTTCTGTGTGGGGTCTGCATGTCCTCCCCGCGGTTGAGTGGCGTTCGAAAGATGTGTGAATGGGCGTGCCTTCGTTGAAGGTTGGGCATCGGGCTGGCACCTCGGCACCATAAAAATCTACTGCCAGTCATTAGCGGACCGGAGTTCTGCTGTGGCAACACCTAACCGGGAAAAGCCGAAAAAGAAGAAGAACATTATTATTTGTGCTTTAGAAGAAGAAAGGTTAAAAAGGCAGTATAACATACATCAGGAGGCTTCTTCCCTCAACCCCCACTAAAATATAACCACATTTCATTTAAAATTATGTACAGCAGGCAGTGCAGCAGTCCCTGTGGTTGATGTGGGTAGTTGTCTTGGCAACTGTTTTCTTTAAGACACCTTACTGTAAAAAGAGTTAGATTAATGAATCATCCTACAGGCAAACACACATAACCAACAGCCCTATCAGGATGTCAGTCAAGTCAGCAGCATCAACACATGTGCAAACTTCAGTGGTATGCCCTAATATAAAGAATCACCAAATTTCTTTTCTATATATATGATTCTTGTTCAGGCCATCACTGGATCAAAAGATTGGGAAAAAAGCTTTAAAATGTACCATATAAAATTTGTAACTGCATGGCTTGTGGGTACCTAGCAGCCCTCAGACCCCCCAGCTTAATTTGATTACATGGTAGTTTTGCAGCATTAGGGTGTTTTAAAATGATTCAGGCAAGAGCAAAGCTGAAGAGGAAGACTGCATTTCTTTCCTTAATCATGGTTTTCTTTCAGGCCATTGCTGGATGAAAAGGTTGTTAACTTCATTGCAGAGCATCTAGAAACCTGATGGCTTACTACAGTTGCTTCCTTTGCAGGTAGTCACTACAGTGTGGTATTGGTCTATTAGGAATGCTGAAAGGAAGCAGGAAAAGCAGAGATGAAGAGTAAGACTAAATTTCTTTTTTGATCATGTTTTTTGTTCAGGCAATCATTGGACAAAAGTTGTTCAAAACTCTTAAAATGCAACTCAGAGCAACTAGGAACTTCACGGCTTCTGGGGGCCTAGCTGCCCACAGACCCTTGACTTAATACAGTTATTTCCACTGCAATTATTACTGTGTAGACTTGATTAGTTAGGATGTGCTGAAAGGATGCTAAAAAAAAAAACAAAGTTGAAACTATGATTTAATTTCTTTCTTTTAGTAAGTTTTTGTTCAGGAAATGACTGGATGAAGGTTGTTTAAAAAACTCTAAAATCCTCCTCAGACCACCTAGAAAACCCCATGGTTTCCAGAGCATGTGCAGTCTCAGTAAAGCATAAGTGAGTCAGCAAACTCAAAGAATGGGTCCCCACCCATTTTTATTCCCAACTGTCACAATTGTGGTGGAAGCCACGAACCTAAAAGGGAGAAATATTTAGCTTTTGGTAAGCAATGTCACAAATGCAATAACTGGAATAATTTCAAAAGGTTTTGTAAATCAAAAGGGGCATTCTTTTATTAAAAGGGAACATTCAGACAACTTCAATCTATGACCCTACTTTTTATGTTGATGATGTGTCAGTGCTTCATGAAACAATCACTGCAGTAGATTTATGGGAAAAGAATGAAGTCTTTTGTACTGTTCGGATAACTGTGATACCCACAGAGCTAAAAGTTGACACAGGTTCAAAGTGCAATATTATGTCAGCAGAAACATTTGCTAGAGTATGCTCTGGTGAGGAGCTTCATTTGGCAAAGTATGAGAAGCTTGTTGCTTATGGTGGTGAAGAGATTCAAACTGAAGGCTCAGTAGTACTTTCATGTTGCTCTGCTGGGAGAAGCTACAACTTATTTTATGTGGTTAAAATGCATGTGCAGTCATTATTAGTGCTCAGAGACAGTTTAAAAATGGGACTGATTTCATTTAATAAGGAAGTCCATCATGTTAGTTTAAAAGACCACTGTTCTAATTTCACCCAGTATATTTTCTCTACCTATGCTGATCTTTTCAAAGACAAACTAGGCAAGCTTCCAGTTGTGCACTCCATGACGTTAGACCAAGATGTCAGCCCAGTTGTCAGGCCAGCCCGGAAAGTTCCAGTACCTATGCAGAACAGAGTCAAAGCCAAGCTAGATAAAATGGTGCAGCAAGGTGTAATTTGTCGAGTTGAAGGACCTACTGAATGGGTATCCTCCATGGTGGTTGCTCATAAGAAAAGCTCAGATGATATCAGAATATGTACTGATCCATGAGATCTGGAGCATTTCTCCCCGGGCCTCCGCTGAAAACAGGCTCTGTGGAACCTAGTCGGACTTTCCCGGTCAACAAATGATAAATAAATAAAATAAAATAAATAATAAATTTGAACAAAGCACTGAAAAGACCTCATCATCCAATGTGTACAGTTGAAGAAGTTGCAGCACTGATGCCAAATGCCACTGTTTTTTCTGTCTTAGATGCAAAGAGTTCCTTTTGGCAAATTTTGCTTGACATGAAATCCTCGTTGCTAACTACATTTAGTACTCCTTTTGGCAGGTACAGATTTTTGAGAATGCCATTTGGGATAAATTTTGACAGTGAAGTCTTCCAGTGTGCAATGGAACAATTTTTTTCTGGGTATCCGTGTGCTATTATAGTAGATGATCTTTTAGTAGGAGGTAATAGTGAAGATGGGCATGACAGAAACTCCAAGAAAGTTCTGGAAAGAGCAAGTCAAATGAATCTTAAGCTGAATCCTCAGAAGTGTAAGTTCAGGTTATGAGAAGTTACTTATGTTGGTCATTTCAACAAGTGAAAACGAAAAGGTGGAAGTCCATAACACCAAAAACACAATAACCACCTTCTGGGAGTAAGAGGAAGACAAGAATCAGTCCATAGTTGTAACCACACAAGTTTGTTAACGATTCCAACCAGAAGCCAAGGCTCAAACGAAATCACGGTAAGTGCTTTTGTCCGACCACAGGCAGGACTTTATCAAAATCAAAGTGCTTACTCAGGTACAACATTTATAAGGCATCAGGTGTCATCATTTAACTACCTTACACCACTTAATGCTACAATACAAAAAATACAAAATACATGACATTGTGTGTAAATAGGTCTTAAAAATAGATAAAATGTTGAAAATAGATAAAACATACATAAGAAAAACAGTAAAATACCTTAAAGGTATATGTGACCAAGTATCACAAAATTAAAGCTATTTCTTTTAAAATAGGAGTCAATTAGAGGTGTTCATTCATACCAGGGGGGCTATTTGCATTAAGTTTGATCTGCCACGTAAATTCACATCTCCCTATATCATTAGACCATTGCCTCCGCTGATGTTGGTACCAATAATTTCCACTATAGCAAACTTAAACTCTTTGTATGTGGAACATGTCTGTGTGTCTGTACAGGGCGTTGTTGACATTCTTTGTCTCTATAGCATATAGATGTTCATATATACATTTATGTAAGGTCCTCTTGGTCTTCCCTATATAAAACCCATTACAGCCCTGACAGGTACTCACATAAACTAAAGCCTTACTATCACAGTTACCCCCAGCAAGTTTTACCAATTGAGGGGGTCTACCAACCCAAATTTGTGTCTCATTCAACACGTAAGGGCAATACTTACGTGCCCCACATCTCCTAGTTCCTTTCATGAAATTTTTCCTTAAAGGTGGGTGTTCTAATAAATATTTAATATTGTGTCCCACTTTATAAGTAAACAAGGGTTTGCTCCCTAAGTGATGGAAAACTCTCATCATTCCCTTCTAAAATCACCCAATGTTTAGCAACTATGTCCCACACTTTGTGGCCAAAAGAGCCAAATGAAGTAACCAAAGAACGTGTGAAATTACCATCACTCTTTTTGAGTATTTTATTCTCTATCTAAGTTCTATCCTAACAGAGGGACAAATTTAGTTCCCCATCCTTCTAGTACTTCCAAACCAATTTGTTGTACCAATTCCTCAGGGTAACCTCTAACTACAAACATATGTAGTAAAGTACCTAGTTCTCTTTTAAGATCTACAAGTGAGGAACACATTCTAACCCCTCTGATCATCTGCCCCTTTACAATATTTCTCTTTACATATGGGGGGGGGGTTACTGTCATAGGACAAAAAGCTGTCAAAGTGCGTAGGTTTCCAAAATACTCTAGAAGTGAAGACACCATTGGACAAATTTTCAGTGATGGTGACATCTAGATAGCCAATGGTCTCAGTGGAAAAACTGGGTAAACTTAAAATAGTCACTTACACTATTAAGGTAACCCACGGAATTATCCACCAATACAATATCACCTTGTGGTTATTGTGTTTTTATGTTGGTCATTTGTTTACCAGTTCATGCTTACGACCAGACTCTTCCAAGCAAACAGTTATTCTTGAGATGCCAGCTCCAGACTACTTTCAAGCTTTTCAACACTTTCTTGGCATGAACAAAAACGGACTTCACAAACTTTTAAAGCACAAAAAGTTGAAGCACGGAGCCAAACTGCCACAAAAGACTTATTTATTTAAGCGCTTTCGGAAAGATAAATTTCCTTCCTTCCTCAGAAACTGAAACAATTAAAACAGGACTACCATCATTTAAAAACTTTTTCAAAAGTCATGTGATGTGTTAATTTAATCAAAGGACTAATAATTCAATTATTCAAACCAAAGTCAAAATTAAAGTGACATGTCAAACCTTATGTATACAATAAAACAGACTGAGTATTTCCTATATAAACTGTATTAAAAAGTATATTTAAAAATATATATATTTAGTATATTTAAAGAACATACTTATTTAACTTAAACAGTTCGGCAACAGCTATAAAAATAAAAATAAAGATAAATAATGCAACCAGCGTACACTCTACCCAATCTACACACTGACCCATACTATTGTTAATTCCTATAAATATATTTCTTATAGGTATAAAGGAATCAAATGATTTAATCGTTGATGTTATAATCGATTATTTATATCAAAATAACTAAAAATTATTTCTCATAAGCTAATCAATTAACTAGCTCTATTAATGTATATTATGAATATAAAATCCTTAATCTTTTATGATATTGTTTTATTCATAAAAGCATTGCAAAATTTTATCTCTTCATAGCCAAATGCTTTAAAACACAAGTGATAGAAATATGCTCATTGAGCCCTGGATAAAAACAGGCAGCTGTTTTTATTTGCCGTTCTTCGTCCACTATTTGGGTCATCAATAATTTGTTTTAGAACTGTAAATCTAAATAGATGGTCCGGGCATTCCATTAGTTAGTTCCTTTTGGAAATGGCATATGCGATTTGTTGTTTCAATTCAGTTTTCCAATATAGAAAGCCTGTACGTAAACAACATACATAAACCACTGCTTTAGTCTGGCAATTATATTTACCTCTTATTTTGTATTCAACATTGTTAATTTTAACAGTGGTACTCTCCCTAACAAATTTACACTTCTTCATGCTCGATCTAGATTTTCCAGTCTCTAAAAGGGTTTTCAAATTAACTCCCCTTCTAAAGGTAATCTCCAGTTGCGTACCAAACATGTTTCGTGCATTTGTGTCATCCAAAATCAGTGTCCAATTTTTACAAAGGATATTCCTAATGAAGTAATGGTCTATCGAAAAAGTACATAAAAATCTTGATTTAAATTTAGTTTGGCTGGTAGAGTTCTTGTCCAACCTATTTTCGCCTACATCCATGTGTTGGGTAGAAACTTGTCTCCCTAAAATAGGCCTAAAATAACCAATATTACGTTTATGTACTACTTCTAATATAACCTCATTAACCAAATTAGGTGGATAACCTCTATTACAAAACATATCATTAAGGTTTTCACATTCTGTCAAGAAATCATCTTCATCTGTCACCATCCTAGTGCCCTTTAATGACTGCTTTCTTTTGATGGTACGGGTGACAGCTAGAATAATGCAAAAAACCATTAGAATATGTTGGTTTTCTAAAAATGCTGCTTTTAAATCTATGCTGCAGCCTGTCCTTTTGCAACCAAATATCCAAAAAACTAATATGAGCATCATGGACCTCATAAGTAAACTCCAAAAATTCAGTCAAATTTGAAATTTTTGAAATGAACAAGGGAATATCATCGGCACTACTTTTCCATAACAAAAACATGTCGTCCTGGTATCTAGTATACCAGGCCACATGATTTTTGAACATTAGATCTTGAAACAATAGTGTATTTTCCCATTGTGCCATAATGCAATTTGCATAGGCCCCCCCCCACAAGGTGAACCCATCGCCACCCCTGAGGTTTGTAAGTATGTGCGCCCTTCAAATTCAAAAAAATTAGATGTGAGGACTAGTTCTAACAATGTTTGAACTAAGTATCTCCTTCTAACTATCGATGTGAAGGACCTTTACACCGTGATCCCACATAAGGTAGGATTAGAATGGATTAGAGAATTCCTTTTAGTCAGGAAGGCCAGTGATAACATCATATACTTAGTTGAAACATTGTTAGAACTAGTCCTCACATCTAATTTTTTTGAATTTGACTACAAACCTCAATTATGGCACAATGGGAAAATACACTATTGTTTCAAGATCTAATGTTCAAAAATCATGTGGCCTGGTATACTAGATACCAGGACAACATGTTTTTGTTATGGAAAAGATATTCCTTGTTCATTTCAAAATTTCAAATTTGACTGAATTTTGAGTTTACAAATTAGTTTTTTGGATATTTGGTTGCAAAAGGACAGGCTGCATGGTTTTGCATTATTCTAGCTGTCACCATCAAAAGAAAGCAGTCATTAAAGGCACTAGGATGGTGACAGATGAAGATGATTTCTTGACAGAATGTGAAACCTTAATGATATGTTTTGTAATAGAGGTTATCCACCTAATTTGGTTAATGAGGTTATATTAGAAGTAGTACATAATATTGGTTATTTTAGGCCTATTTTAGGAGACAAGTTTCACCAGTTTCTACCCAACACATGGATGTAGGCGAAAATAGGTTGGACAAGAACTCTACCAGCCAAACTAAATTTAAATCAAGACCATTACTTCATTAGGAATATCCTTTGTAAAAATGACACTGATTTTGGATGACACAAATGCACGAACATGTTTGGTATGCAACGGAGATTACCTTTAGAAGAGTTAATTTGAAAACCCTTTAGAGGCTGGAAAATCTAGATCGAAAGCACAAGTATGGGGCATGAAGAAATGTGTCATGCCGAGAGTGTGTAAATTTGTTAGAGTACCACTGTTAAAATTAACAATGTTGAATAGAAAATAAGAGGTAAATATAATTGCCAGAGTGGTTTATGTGGCAAGCTGTTTGGCAAAACTGTAATTGAAACAACGAATCTACGGCATGCCATTTCAAGGAACTAACTAATTGGACCATCTATTTAGATTTACAGTTCTAAAACAAATTATTGATGACCCAAATAAATTCTCCTTGAAAAAGAACTTTTGGCTATGAAGAGATAAAATTTTATAATGTTTTTATGAATAAAACAATATCATAAAAGATTAAGGATTTTACATTCATAATAGACATTAATAGAGCTAGTTAATTGATTAGAAATAATTTTAGTTATTTTGATATAAATAATCGTTATAACATCAACGATTAATCATTTGATTCCTATACCTATAAGAAATATATTTACAGGAATTAACAATAGTATGGGTCAGTGTGTAGACTGTAGAGTGTACGCTTGCTGCATGTTATTTATCTTTATTTTATAGCTGCCGAACTGTTTAAGTTAAATAAGTATGTTCTTTAAATATACTAAATATATATATTTTAAATATACTTTTAATACAGTTTATACAGGAAATACTCAGTCTGTTTTATTGTATACATAAGGTTTGACATGTCACTGACTTTGGTTTGAATTATTAGTCCTGATTAAATTAACACATCACATGACTTTGTTTAAATGATGGTAGTCCTGTTTTAATTGTTTCAGTTTCTTATCTTTCAGCAAATAAATAAGTCTTTTGTGCAGTAATGGCGGTCAACTTTCTTGACATGGTTAACTGTCTAGGCAAGTTCATTTCAGACTTAAACCAACTCGCAGCAACACTTAGAGAGCGACACTTAAAGATGCATCCTTGTCACTGTTGGAACAACACCAAACAGCATTTGATGTCCTGAAGCAGAGAACTGCCAGTCTACCAAATCTCAGATACTATGATGTTCACGAACCAGTTACTCTTTCCTGTGATGCTTCGAAATTTGGTCTTGGTGCAGTAATTCTTCAAGAGGGTCAACCTGTTTGTTGTGCATCTAGATCTCTAAACCAAACTGAGATGCAGTATGCTCAGACAGAGAAAGAGCTCTTGGCAATTGTGTTTGCCTGTTCGAAGTGCCATGATTATATTTATGATCGACCTATCCAGATCGAAACTGATCACCAGCCTAGTCACTATTTTGAGAAGGTTTATGCATACAGCTCCAGCCAGACTACAACTTATGATATTGAGATTACAGAAGTATAATTTCAATTTGATCTACACAAAGGCAAACTTTTTTATCTTGCTGATACTTTATCCAGATCACCCAGAAATACCACTGAACAGCAGGAGAATGCGCAATTTGATTTTCAAATCATGGAAGTATGAAATTCTCTTCTAGTTTCAGCTCCCAAGGACCTCCCCGAGCATTATGTTTTTGCTGATGAAGAATAGTAAATAGAAACTTGTGACTGGGATTTTCTATTTCTAAGGTATATCTAACTAAAGCATTTGTGGTTGTTTTTTACTTATGTTATATATATGCTCATAGATTCTCTGTTTCAATTTTATTTCTGTTTTTCCTATGTAGAAAGATTGGTACTGCTGACATAATGCAACGTAGACAATCCCTTTAGATTCACAATTAGTGAGAGGGAATTATAATTGTGAATCTAAAGGGATTGTCTATGTTGCACTATGTCAGCAGCCACAAATGCTTTAGCTAGACAGAAGAAAATGAACCTTTGTGGCAGATTCGTACATATGCTCATATTCCCCCAGGCCTTAATGAATATGCTTCAATTAAATGTATTTTGAAGCTGAAAGCATTAGATAGGTGAAAGTTATATGTTTACTGAATATTGCTTTGTATTTTGTATAAGCTTTAGATTATTTTAAATGCATATTAGTCTGTTAATGTCTTATTTTAATGTTCATGTAATCTAGGTATAATGTGTTCCAGTTTTTAAAAAGGAAACGGCTTTTAAGCAAGGTTTTATGTGTATGACAACTTCAGTGTTTGTTTTTATGAGTCCCTGCTTGGTTGGACTTATCTAGTTTAAAATATTTACATACTTCATTGTTTAATTAAATCAGTGATTAACTAATTAATGAATATATAAAAACTATAGCATTCTTCCGAGAGGGATGTCTGAAAAAGTCTAAGCATTATTTTAGATGAAAGCGCTAACATTAAAGTCTTGAGAAGATTATAGCTACTTCGTTTTTTGTGTTTATACATTTTTGAAACTGTGCCTAGTCGAAATCCTATGAAATCTAATGTTTGAGTGAGCTGTAAGTTTGATTTTCTGTAATTCACAAAAGGACTGACACAACTGAAGCAAATAATCTCTTATTTGGGTTAAGGACTCTCTTGTTCTTGGAGTTAGGAGCCAGTCATGGGTTTATAGGTTTATACTAGGCTAACTACCACTGGGGTCTTTATTAGCCAACCCAAGCAACCCAAATGTATCCCACAAGTTATTGTGCCTTAGAGCTTATTTTATGGGATGTATGTTATGTAATGATTTAACAGCTACCTCTGTCCATCAGAGACATAGGTGTTATACCAGTAGTGAATTTCTGATTTCCTATCCACTGGCCCAGACTGCACTTGAATACACTTAGTGAAGGAATCTGCTTCACATGGATGGGAAGCCTATTACAGAGAATGATGATTCTCTGAGATAAATACCTGTCCCTCTAACTTGCCCAGTTTAAGTTGCAAGCAAGGTTTAAGTCCTTAGATCTAGTAGTTCTGGCATTCAGTTTGTGGATACGCAAAAGGTCCATAAGAGTAAGGTTCAAGGATGCCTTGTATGACAAGCATAAATCCCTTCTCAGAAGTCTGTGGGAAGACCAGCACAGGGCTTTGAGGTGATCTGAATAGGACACTACGTTTATGCCCTTATTTGTTATGTGAGGAGTCTCTGCAGATGTTCCAGTTGTTGCACATGTGTTGTATGTGCCCGGTCAGGTTGAGTACAGTGGCACAATGACTTCCCTTGACCTAGATGCCATGCCCTTATTTACAAGTTGAGTGACACAGAATGATTTTCTTACCATCTTAGACACATGTTGGCTGAAAACTATGTTACTATCTACATGAGCTTTCAAATCCCTGACTACTGTGTCTAGTTTTAGGGGTGTTTTATCAATGAGATAGTTTCCCTGGGTGCCGACTTCTCAAAAGGCACTGTTATGCATTTCTTGGCAATGAGTTTTGGTTTTGGTACCAGCCATTTATCAGTGTTAGACCTCCCTGTAAGATGTTAGTATCTTAGGAGATTTCTATGATTGCTCCTGGCTTGCAATCATTTGCAAACCTGGTACGCTAGAGGCCTATGACCTTGGCCTTGACTTCTGAAAAATAAATGCCAAAGAGGAGTGGACCCAGCACAGAGCCTTGGGGGACTCCACTGGAGACCAGAATTTATGAAGGTGGTCTCTCCAATCCCAACTTCCTGAGTACTGTCTGTGAGCCAGCTGGCTATCCAACAAGTTAGATAGGGTTTTATGCCTAATTCCATGAGTTGTTTGCAATGCCAGGTAGGCAGTATGCACCTCTCTTCCAAAAGAAGTCCACCAGGTTCAATAGGCATGACCTGCCTTTGACAAAACCAAACTGGGTTGGGTCCAGTGATTGAAGGTTTCTATTGCCATTGCTAATCATTTCCATGATAATTCTTTCCATGGCTTTGCATATGAGACTGGTCAGACAAATGGGTCTGTAGTTCCCCGAATAAGTTGATAGTCCGCCCTTGTGCAGAAGGCTGACTGTTGCAGTCCTCCATTAATGTGGAATGAAGCCTGTGTGGGGGCATTGGTTGAATATTGACTCCAGTGGACCTGATAGGTCATATCGCAGGCTATTTAGGAGGTATCCTAGGGTATTATCAGGGCCCAGAGAAGCTTCAAAACACAGGAAAAAGACAATCATCTTAATATGGGAAAATCTGGACTCCTTGTAGCCTGGGCCATGCTATCATCCCCATCAAACATTTGGTAAAAACCCAAGGGGCTGAGATGAAACCAAATGACAGAGCCCTGAAATAATAGTGACAAACTGCCAGCCAGAACAACAGATATCTTCTGGACTGCTTAGCAATCTTCACATGATAACAGGCATCCTGAAGATCTATGAAGCACATTGAGTCCCCCTTTTCCAGAAGAGGAAGAATGGAGTGCTCCATGACTAGCTGGAATGTTGTGTTTCTGCAAACATGTTTAGACTGCTGAGGTCCAACATGGGTCTGAGATCTTTGTAACTTTTTGGAACTACAAAGAATCTGGAGGAGACTCCTGATCCTTTGTAGTCTGATGAAACCTCCTGGATGACTCTTTTCTCTAGCAGGTGGGAAATTTCTTGGCCTGTAGTCCTTTTTTTGGAGTGGAGCTTCTGGAAGGGACTCGTAAGAGGGAACTTGTTTTGATTCAAACAGAATTATGTAGCCTCTGGATATTATTCTCTTCCCCCATGCATCCTTTGTACTGGCTACCTGATTGTCTATATGAAGACAAAGATATTTCCTGACTGCCTCCAGACGGGAGCAGGTGGATAAGATTTCAGGAATGCTGAAAGGGTTTATCAGTGAAAGAACCTCTAAAACCTTGATTTTGGACACCTATGCCTCTGGAGTAGCGTAAAAAAGAAGTTATGTACTTATCATAACGTTCCATGTGAGTTGTTCATCTCGCCTTCATTCTTTACTGATGGTTCGGAGCTGATCCCTCGGCTCCAAGTCGGCACCTACTGCAAAGCTCGAGGATTTCAAATACCTTGAGGCAAAGTCCCTATCCCATGATGCACCCTGAGTTACCTCAGATCTTGTTTGCTGCGTAAAATAATACTATATGTCATTCTATAACTCCAGAAGAGAGAAGTGTAGAAGGGTTGAGTGACCAGGAAGGATCTAGCATCTCGGTCTTCTGAAAGCCCAGGAGGTGGTAGGAGGGAGGGACGTAAAAATGAAGGTGAGATGAACAACTCACATGGAACATTATGGTAAGTACATAACTTCTTTATGTGAAGTTGTTCTATCTCACCATTCATTCTTTACTGATGGGTAGCGTCGCAAGCACCATCAACCTCGGGTGGCTCATGGGAGTATATTTCTCAGGACCGTGGATCCAAAGGATGCTCTGTCCCTCGAGGCCCTGTCAGTTTTGTAATGAGTGATAAAGGTATGAGGTTTTGACCAAGTGGCTGCTGCGCAAATGTTATCAATAGGAAGTCTGGCAGAAAAAGCAGATGATGCAGAAACTGCTCTTGTTGAGTGAGCTTTAATTTTATGCTGCAAGGGCATATTGGCAGCTGAATAAGCAAAGGTGATACAATCAGATAACCATTTAGACAGAGTTGTTTTAGCTGCTGGCACACCCTTTCTGGAATCTGAGAATGAAACAAAAAGCTGGTCTGATTTCCTGAAATCTTTTGTTCTATCCAAATAAAATCTGAGCTGTCTGTGAACATCAAGTTTGTGCAGCCTGTACTTTAAATTGTTGGAATGGTTGGGAAAGAAAACTGGCAAATCAATAATTTGGTTGAGATTAGTTTCAGTGCAAATTTTGGGTAAGAAAGAGGGGTTAGTTTGAAGTGAGAGACTGTCAGCATGGAAAATTAAAGAAGGAGGCTTGATGGATAAGGCCTGAAGCTCTGACACTCTGTGGGCAGAAGTAATAGCCACTAAAAAGATGGTTTTCCATGTCAACATTTTGAGGTCACATGATGAAGTTGGTTCAAATGGCGGAAGAATTATGTGGGAAAGCATAAAATTTAGATTCCATGGAGAATAGGGAGATTTCACAGGTGATCTAATATGAAAGGTCCCTTTGAGAAAGGCTTTGGATAATTTGTGTGACATATTATTCAATCCTTCAAATCCCAGATGAAAGTTAGAAATGGCAGCAAGTTGAACACGGTCTGTTGCTGCTGCAGCTCCTTTATTAAATATCAATGTTAAGAATTCTAGAATAGAGGCATAGGGGCTTGGTAAGGATCAATATTGTTTTTAGAGGCCCATATAGAAAATTTTTCCCAATTGCTGAGGTACAGCTTCCTCGTAGAGGATTTATGAGAGGATAGGAGAATTTGCTTCATCTCATTGGAAAGTTTATGGAACCTGGCTATGATGGGAATTGGAGCAGCCAAGCTGTCAGCTTCAGGGACTGCAGAGAGGGATGAAGTTCCCCCAATGAGTGCATCAGAAGGTCTGGAATTGGGTTTAGAATCCAGGGGTCCTCCAAAAGATGAAGTTGAAGGAAGGGGAAACAAATTTGACGAGGCCAATAGGGGCTATTAGAATGATGGTCCTTCCCAGGGCTTTGGCTTTCTGTAATACCTTGGGTATCAACGGGATTGGTGAGAATGCATAGAGGAGACCCGGGGGCCAATTGTGAATGAGTGCATCCCTTGGGGCTTCTCCCGAAGGGGGAATCAGGGCGAAGTAGCTTCTGCATTTGGAGTTCATATGACTGGCAAAAAGGTCGCAGCAAGGCTGGCCCCATCTGTTGGATATCCCGTCCGCTATTTCTGTCTTGAGAGACCACTCATGGGGCAACAAAATTGCTCTGCCCAACTTGTCTGCTATCACGTTGGATTTCCCCTGGGATGTGCATTGCTAACAGAAAGCGCTAGATGGAAATAGCCCACTGCCAAACTCTGAGCGCCTTGCGACAAAAGGGATATCATCTGGTTCCTCCTTGTTTGTTCATATACCAGACCACTAACATGTTGTCCATCTGAATCACAATTGTACCTAGACGAAGAGAGTCCTGGAAGTACTGCAATGCCAAAAGTACCACTCTCATCTCTAGAACATTGATATGCAGATGTGTCTTTTGATTGGTCCATGTGCCTTGGCCTGTCTTTCCCTAAAAATGCCCCCCACCCTATCAGGGAAGCGTTCATGGTCACTGTGGCCGCTGGAGGGGGTAGCACAAATGTGCGTCCTACTGTAACATGAAGCGAGGTCAACCACCACTGAAGGTCCTTTTTGCAGGAATTTGTGATCATTGTCATGTGAGACATGGGGAGCTTTTGGTAATACCACTGAGTGAACAACAGCTACTGAAGTATCCGCATGTGCATACGACCCAGTGGTATGGCTAGAATTGCTGCTGCCATCATACCTAACAATTTCAGTACTTCTGATGCTGCTGTTTTGTTTTTGATATTAGAATGCAGACATGATGGCGGAGAAGTAAGACTCTTTCTACTGGAAGTCTTAGCGTGGTGATGGTGGTGTCCAGTTCTGCTCTGATAAAGATGATATGCTGCGATGGTGACAAGGCAGATTTTTCTGAATTTATTGTAATGCCCAGCTGAGTGTAGAGTGACAAAGTGGACTCCCTGGCCTGAATGAGTTGATGCCTGGTGGTGGCGGTAAGGAGCCAATTGTCTAGGTACGGAAACACCTGGAATCCTAAATGTCTCAGGTGAACCATGACCACTGCCATGCATTTGATGAACACTCTGGGGGCTGTAGTGAGACCAAACAGCAGGGCTCGAAACTGGTAATGACTGGCTCCCAGCCAGAAGCGCAGATGATCCCTGGATGGCCTGGCCATTTTTTGTGGTAGTACGCATCCTGGAGATCTACTGAGCACATCCAGTTGTCTTTCCCTAAGAAGGGAAACATTGACTGAAGCGTGACCATCCAAAGCTTTTCTTTCTTTACAGATTTGTTTAGTCTGCTGAGGTCCAATATAGGTCTCCAGTCCCATGTCTTTTTTGGAACTAAAAAGAATCTTGAGTAAGTTCCGGATCCTGTCTGGTCTGCTGGGACTGGTTGGATGACTCTTTTTCTTAACAACATCTGGACCTCTGCTGTTGCTTGTTCCCTGTAACTGGGTGGAACATCCGGGATTTTTCTTGTCAGTGGAGGGGGTGTGGCAAATGGGGTGAAGTATCCTCTGAAAATGATACTTTGTACCCAGTTGTCATTTGTTATTTTGAGCCAGGCATCTGGGTACAAATATAAGTGACCCCTGACTGCCTCCAGAGCAGGACAGTCGGGCCTCCTTTCAGGAGCGCTGGTAGGGCTTCCCAAAGAAGTGATCTCTGTCACCCTGTTGTTGCGGACCCCCACTGCCGTGAGGGCGGCGTCTTTCATTATTGACCCCTCCTCTGCCCCTGGAAGTGTGTCCTGAAAGGCTCCTTGGGCTTTTTGTAACCACATTTTTCCTCCCCTTTGACCCTTGGGGTAGGGTCTGGTAGGGGTGGAAAAATAGACCCCGATGGCAGACAGAGTCTTTCCGACCTGTTCACACCTGGTTAAAGTTTCCTTGACTTTGGGCTCGAAAAGGGACAAGCCATCAAAGGGGGTATTCACGTAGTATAACTTGAAGGGCTCCGCGAAGGAACACAAGCACATCCAGGAGTGTCTCCTAAGAACAACTCCTGTACCCGCTGCCCTACTTGTTCCATCAGCTGTATATGAAATGAGGCGCATGGACGAGTTCACTATAGAACTGTAGGTAGCAAGCTGGATGGCAACTTTGTCTGTAGCTCCAGCAGCTACTGTACCCTGAAGAGTATCTCCCAGCTCTTTAAGGAGATCTCTTTGAAGTTTCGTAAAATGGGTTAAATAGTTAAGCGAGTGAAATGCAAAAGTTGCTGAACTAAACATGCGCTTCCCATATTTATCCATGATGCTGAAGTCTCTGTTAGGAGGATGGACAGACGAGGAAATTTCAGACATTTCCTTTTTGTTGGCTGCCGCCACCACCATGGCATCAAATGGCACACCTTTGGTCAAGAATGATTAATCTAGGGGGGCAGATATGAACTTATTAGGCCTCCTAGGGACAGGCTGCATAGTATCCGGAGACTCCCACTTCCTTCATGAGACCAGCTGCTTAAGCTCATCGAAGGGCGGAGACACCCAAGAGGTGGAGGGCTGAGATCCAAAAGCCTTCAGAAGGACCAACTCATCCTCAGTAGGGTTGGTGGACTGCCAGTCACCCCTCTGCCTAAGGATTTCCAGTATCTCAGCAAATGAGATATCCTCAGAGGGGGACCATGGGGACCCTTCTGGTTCATCCAAGCCAGTGTCAGATGTTAACGACTCCTGAGGGGAGTCCAAGTGTTTCCTCTTACACAATCTCTTCCTGAGAACCTCATCAGTGGGAGCTTCTGGGGAGGTCTCGGAAGAGCATGGGCCACCCAGTGGGGCTTCCTGAGACTCTAGGTCTCTGTGCTTAGCAGGGATCTGTGTGGCAGAAGCAGACACAGGCGCTTTAGGGGATGAAGAAGCAGGACCCGAAATTGAGGATGTCTTGGGAGACATAACTCTTCTCATGGCTTCAAAGGCACCTCTGCTCTGATGCGAAGGGACCGACGGATTTGAGGAAACCATTGATACCCCCAGCACCGGGACAGTGGGCTCCAAGCCTGAGGTAGGAGCCGAGTTCATCTGAGCCAAAGCCCCGAGAGGCAAAGTCGGAACCAACAAGTCGGTTTGACTATCCTCCCTGGACCCAACCAGACAGTGTCAGCTTCCAGAGTCCGTGATGTGAACGTCAGAGTGAATGGAGCCGAAGACACTGAAGCAAGCGTTGGCTCCGAAGGCTCCACAATCAGCAAGTCTGACTCCTCCGGCTCCGAAGGACTGCTATGGCTCGGAGGAGGAAGAGATATAGCTGGTAAACGGGTCTTCAGCTCCGAAGCCGCATGGGTTGGAGCCAATAACAATTTGGCAAAGGCCAATGCCTGTAGAAGCTTCTGCGCCACCCGATCCACATCCAAATCAGAAAGGCTAACAGAAGACCGGGATGATCGGACTGATGGTACCGACTGAAGTACTGGTGATTTTGGCATTTCAGATACCAGTTCCAAAACCGGGGACCAGCTCCAAAAAGAAAAGTCAGCCGGCTCTGAGACCTGTTGAGCCGATGTCACAGACTCTTTTGATTTCTTTGATTTCTTTGAATCCACAGAACTCTTGGAGGACTTTGAGGACTTGCTAGATCCATCCTGGTCACTCAAAGCCTCCTGAAAAGAGGGTTTTAACAAACCCCTGTCCTAAGCTTTCTTTTTCTCTCTTGGAGAACTCTAGAGGAAAAAGAATGGCATATAAAGCATGTCTCTTGTAGATGCAAAGCACCCAAGCAATATACACAACTCACATGGCAGTCAGTAACCAACATCTTCTGCCCACATTTAGGGCATTTTTAAACCCTGACATAGGCTGTTTTTCCTTGTCATCAGCCATGACAGAAATGGACACACACAACAAACAGCAATATCAGTTAGCCTTCTAATAAAAAACAGGCTAACTATAAGCACAAAGACACACGCACAAGCCTTTCAAAATAAGGCTAACTATAAGTAGTACAAAACCTTCTAATAAAAAACAGGCTAACTATCAGCACAAACACACACACAAGCCTCTTAAACTAAGGCTAACTATAACTACTAATAAGCCTTATAAAAATAGGCTAAATATGTGCACACAGTTTAAAGTTAAAACTAACAAGCACACACACAGAAACTTTTAACAAGTAAGTTAATTCTAAGTAATCACACAATAGTACTTTAACAATATATATGTGACAAAAGGTCACTGAATAAAGAATTTGTTTGTCAAAGAAGTCAAATAAGCCTATAAGAAAAAAGAGGCCAAATATAAAGCTAATAAACAGCACACGGGGAAGGGAACTATGTAGAGAAAGCTTTAAGAGCTTATCTAACCTAAATATCTAAGTACTATAGAGAAAAAATTAATAATTTTTGAAATAGAAAGTATTTAAAGTTTTACTGGCCCGAGCTACCAGGAACCTCCTATCAGTTGCAGCGGCAAACTAGATCTGAGGTAACTCAGGGTGCATCATGGGATAGGGACTTGGCCTCGAGCTACTTGAAATCCTCGAGCTTTGCAGTAGGTGCCAACTTGGAGCCGAGGGATCAGCTCCGAACCATCAGTAAAGAATGAACGGCGAGATAGAACAACTTCACATTTAGGGTTTGCCACTCTGTCCCGGGGGGGGGGGGGTTGTCAGAACAGGAGTCAGTGGAAAGTTATTGGGACTTCCTGAACCAGAGATAATTTCCTCCCCTCTGATTACTAGAAAAAGGTCTATGAGGATTACAGAAGTGAACTCCGACAACATTTAACCTCTTGCTCATTTTTAGACAAAGCTCCTTTTACTTTACGTCTGAAAAGAAAAGACCCATTAAAGGGAGCATTAAGAAAGGAAGCTTTAAAGTTGTTTGTGGAATTGCATAATTGCAGCCAAACATGATGACCTATAGCAATGCCAGCATCTGCTGCTCTAGATGCCCCATCTGTTGCACTGGAAACAAGATACACAGTGGCATTAGAGGTAAACATGCTAACCAGTTGAACCTCCATGACCTTTTTGTCTCAGTTGTCTGAGGTCTCTTGAGGGATTGTAACAGTTCATTAGTTAAGTCCCTTTGGAATCTGGTGATGTGAGAGATGTAATTCATTGCTGAAGAGGAAATGGTTTTGGATGCATATACTAAATTCCTATAATGGTCTATCACCCTAGACTCTTGGATGGGAGGATGAGCCACAGAGCTCTCCTCTGAAAGCTCTTTCTTTTTTTTTTCCCTAGCTGCGACAGTAACAACTGAATCCGCAGGAGGGCCTTTGCTCCAGTGTAGTTGATCTTTGGGAGGGACTAGCACCTTATCTGGCTTTCAAGGAATACATTCTGTGACATTCAGATCCCACCATCCTCTCTGCAATACAATGTCAGTAAGCTTATTTGGCATGAGGGACCACCTAGGAAGTAGATGGGCCTTCTCCAAAAGCCTTGAAGAACACATCCTCATCAGAGGAAGGAGAATATGTGGTCCAATGCCCCCATATCTTAATATTTCCATTAATTTACCAAATGAAGTGTCTATAGGGTGACATCTGGGGCACTCTTCTCCTTCATCAAGGTCAGCGTCTTCAGTGATAGACTCCTGAGAGGAATCCATGTGTCTTCTCTTATACCTAATCTTTCTGTACTCTTCTCATAGGAAGAGAAGAGTCAGAAGTGTTTTGGGCACCCTGGGTAAGGGTTGGGTCAAGGTTAGCTGAAGTAGGCTGTCCCTAGGAAGGATGATGAGATGCAATAGACACAGCTACAGTAGGAGGTCAGGTAGGATTTGAGGTTAGCAGCAAAAACATCAAGGCTATTCCACCACGGAGAGGAGGTATGACAAATGGCCTAGTAGCAAAATAATCCCAAAATATAATATTTAAGACTTCTTTATTCCAAAAAATAAAAAATGTGTAAACGACATCTAAATGATAAGCGCTTTTGGCCTAAGCCTTCATCAGATCATATTATAAAAATGTCCATACTTCATTTAAATTCAGATAAACAACCAATCAAACTTTGATACATGCAAAATAAGCCAATCACAAAATGAATAAAAACATTCTGATTTGTGCTCAACATTACGTCCAATCAAAAGGCTCCCCTACTTAATATTTTTAGATCATTGCATTAGTAGGCATTAAATAAATAAGAACAGCTAGAAACTGTAAAATTTAAGATATTGTATAGTTTTTAAAACATTATTCTGTGCATGTAGAGTATAAGACATAAGCCTGTGTCATCAGATTACAATCGTTCAAAAGTACCAAATATATAAATGAAAACATAGTGGTAGATCTTTAATAACCAATCAACATGGAATACAGAATTTCTGATGGCCAGAATACCTCAAATTCAAACTTTGGACTCTGTCTTTCACGTGTATTACAAATTAATATCATGGTATAAATGTGGAACATATTTATTATTATAAGAACTGTCAATAAATACTTGCAACCCAAATCGCCACTTTTTCAGCATACAAAAATAGTAAATAAATCAATAACACCTCTTTATACATCTGACTTGAAGTGATATCTTTCAACCACGATGTAAAAGAAAATTATACCATTTACTTCCATAATAACTGATCTACAATTATAATTGAATTTCTGATGGAAAATATACCTTCTAATACAGTATATGGTACAGTGTGTGTTTTTGCTGCATTTTTGGTGTACTTGGCTGTCTCTTTGTCCTACTCTGTGATTTTTTACAAGGATTTGAGGTTAAGGAAACATTCCCTTCCCAAGATGATTGTTAAGCCAAAATCTTCTCAAAGCCCTTGAACCCCAAGGATGGAGCCACCAGCACAGAGGAACATGATGTCTGATCTGGGTGGTCGGAAAGCAGAGTCAAAGCAGCAACAGATTCACCCCCCAATGCTGATGACCCAGTCATATCCAAGGCTGAGACAGGAGCTAAGTGGTTAAGGGCTGAGGCACCCAAAGCTAAGGATGCCTTGAAACCAACAGAGTCAAACCTGACTCTGGGTGATTGTCATCTACCTCCAAATACAGGGAAGCCATTGGCTCTGAAAACTTCAGAATTGAATGGACCGGAGAAATAGTTGATGTCAAAGATCCCAAGGTTATGGAGGGATCTAGGGGAAGCTCAGCCACAAAGCAACTGGATCCAACACAGGAACCATTGAAGGACTTATTGAAAGGGGAGTATGTGGACCAACTATCTCTGTCCTCAGGGTTGAGGGAGAGGAAATGACTCCCATTGCCTATCTAGACCTTCACAAAGGCTTTCATCATCTCATTCCTGTTGATATCCACAATGCTTCTGGAGGACTTATTGGATTAAATAAATGTGGCTGAAGCAAGATGCAAAGTCAAAATTTTCAATTGTTCCCTGTTAGAAGATCTAGACCCTGGAGAAGCAATTCTCCTCAGGGGCCAATCTGGAATGACTATTGTTTTAGACTCACTCAAGGAAGGTATGGCGGTCAGGGTCAAAAAGTCACAAGAATCATACCTGAGGATGGGGAGGGTCCCAGGGATTTAGCAGCTTTCAAAGCCAGGGAGTCTATAAGAGAAGAGTCTGAACATCTCTTCCTTTTCTCTTTTTCTTTACTTTTACAGCCATTTTCTTTATCTTAAGATTTTTCTTTAGCTCCATCTCTGCCTTTGTTTCTGTCTAAAATTTTAGTAATCTGTCTCTAAGCATCTTTGGGCAGCTGAGGAAGGTGTGATTCCAGAGAAGATCCATCTGATTCTACAGTAGAACTGGGGAAAGGCCTCTAAGTATCACATTTAACCTAAAAGTGATCACAGCCAGGCAATAAACACACTGAATATGCAGGTCCTGAGGTAGGACTCTATTCATGGCAATGCTTAAAACATGAAGACTTTCCACGATTTCCACAAAAGCACCAACATGGATGACATCCCTAAGACAAAGTAATTTCTATGAAGTAGTAAGGTTTAGAGAAGGAAGGGAGGAATATATTTTCATATGAAAAGTACTGAAAATAGAATGAGGAAAGGTCCTGATAACATAATTCACTATATAGATAGATACAGTGGATATAAAAAGTTTACACACCCTTGTTAAAATGTCAGGTTTTTGTGATATAACAAAATTAGACCACACTAAATCATTTCAAAACTTTTCCCACCTTTAATGTGACCTATAACCTGTACAATTCAATTGAAAAACAAATCTGTTAAGGGAAAAAATATAAAAAATTTAAAA
This sequence comes from Protopterus annectens, assembly GCF_019279795.1. Taxonomy (NCBI): domain Eukaryota; kingdom Metazoa; phylum Chordata; order Ceratodontiformes; family Protopteridae; genus Protopterus; species Protopterus annectens. The sequence goes on from NC_056729.1 coordinate 339,867,008, forward strand.
AGTACAATACGCTGGTTGCATAAGTGTGCACACCCTTAAACTAATACTTTGTTGAAGCACCTTTTGATTTAATTACAGCATTCAGTTTTCGAGGGTAGGAGTCTATCAGCACGGCACATCTTGACTTGGCAATATTTGCCCACTCTTCCTTGCAAAAGCACTCCAAATCTGTTCGATTGTGAGGGCATCTCTTGTGCACAGCCCTCTCACAGTCACCCCACAGATTTTCTAGTGAATTTAGGTGTGCGCTCTGGCTGGGCCATTCCAAAACTTTAATTTTCTTCTGGTGAAGCCATTCTTTTGTTGATTTGGATGTATGTTTGGGGTCATTGTCGTGTTAAAAGGTGAAATTCCTCTTCATCTTCAGCTTTCTGAAGGTTTTGGGCAAAAGTGACTGGTATTTGGAACTGTTCATAATTTCCTCCACCTTGACTAAAGCCTCAGTGCTAGCCGAAGAAAAGCAACCCCAAAGCATGATACTGTCACCATCATGCTTCACCGTGGGGATGGTGTTCTTTTGGTGATGTGAAGTGTTGTTTCTGTGCCAAACGTACCTTTTGGAATTGTGGCCAAAAAGTTCAACTATGGTCTCATCAGATCATAACACATTTTCCCACATGCTTTTGGGAGACAATGTATTATTTTGCAAATTTTAGCGGGGCTTGGATGTTTTTCTGTGTAAGAAAAGGTTTCCATCTTGCAACCCTACCCCATAGCCCAAACATATGGAGAATACAGGAGATTGTTGTCACACGTAGTACACAACCAGTACTTTCCAGAAATTCCTGCACCTCCTTCAGTGTTGCTGCAGGTCTCTTGGCAGCCTCCCTGACCAGTTTTCATCTTGTCTTTTCATCAATTTTGGAGGGACGTCCAGTTCTTTGCAACGTCACTGTTGTCCCATATTTTCTCTACTTATTGATGACTGTCTTCACTGTGTTCCATGGTATATCCAATGCTGTGGAAAATTTTTTGTACCCTTCTCCTGACTGATACCTTTCAACAATGAGATCCCTTTGATGCTCTGTAAACTCTTTGCGAACCATGGCTTTTGCTGTAGCATGCAACTGAGTAAATGTCAGGAAAATCTTACTAGGATAGCTGAACTTTATTTGGGGTTAATCAGAGTCTCTTTAATTGATGGCAGGTGTGTACCCAAGAAGACTGAATGTTGTAATTAAATGAAAGGGTACTTCAACAAAGTATTAGTTTAAGGGCATGCACACTTATGCAACCAGCTGAATGTACATTTTTTATTGTACAGGTTATAGGTCACATTAAAGGTGGGAAAAGTTTTGAAATGATTTATTGTGGTCTCATTTTTTATATCACAAAAACCTGGCATTTTAACAGGGATGTGTAAACTTTTTATATCCACTGTAGATATATGTGAAGGAAATGATAATGCTGGAGACTTCATCTGGAAAAGAAAAGCAGCAAAGGTTATGGGACAGAGCAGCTTGAACCCTGGGGAACCTCTGAAATTATTTCTCATCTCGGACCCATCTCCTATGTAACAGGCTTTCCATCCATATGAAGCTAGGTTTGTTTATTACCCAATTTAAGCACAGCCTAGACCAGTGGATGGGGAATAGGAAATGTACACCAGGCCTGGCACCCATGCCCCTTATAAACAGAGGTAGCTTATAAATGCTTTGCCCTCAGTCTCCTATTGGGATACAGGATGTCATTATTCTTTTGGAAAATCTTGGCTAAGCTTAGAAAGGCTTCCCAGGTCATTAGCCTAGCAACAATTTATGAATCTATGAACTTATGAGGCAGTTACCACAAAATATTTGGCAATAAGTGGAATGCTGGAGACTTCTGGCAATAAAAGCAGCAAGGAATTATGGGGCAGAGGAGCTTGAGCATTGGAGAAGCTCTGAAATTATTTCTCATCTCAGATCCACCGTGAGGCAGACCTCCCAAATGTTGAAATGAAAGGATGGGGCTAGGAGTTGGCATACTGGTTAAGATGTTTACCTCACAAACACAAGTTATATGGTTTGAGTCTCACCTTTAAAGGAAATTGGCTAGACTTAAAATGGCCCATGAGGGCAGCTGGCCTTGTACTTAGCTATGAATCTATGAGCACAGGATCAGTAGATATTCAAACAGATCACTAATGCAGTAGCCTAGGCTATAAAGGACATACCCTGCCAAGAACCATATGACTGGATGTACCCTGACAAAAAACAAGGAGGTTAGAGCTCTGCCTGCTAGGTATGTGCTAAGAAAATAAGGCAATGATAACAAAACACAACCTGGCATTTAAAAAGAAACCTAAAGTAGGGGGAATGAAGGTAGGGCACTTGTACTGCAGCAGTGATCAATTTAAATATCTTGTGTTATGGTATGTTTACTTACACAACTGTAATATGTTCATCATTAGATCTCTGTTGCTGTAGCCAATGATATACTGAGTAAATACCAGAGCTTAGAAAGAAAGGGAGGCTAGAGAAGGATCAGAGTCTTTTGTGCCCTTGGAGAATAGTCATAGCAAAGCCTGCTGTGGCCCTGGAGAAAGAATCCAGTTTGTAATACTTGGCAAATGTGTAAACACAAGACCAAGTTACTGCCTCTAGAAGATTTCTAGAGTCCAATCTTTTCTAAAAAGCCACAAAAGTAGCCACAGCCCAGCTAGAATTGGTCCTGACTTTGCCTTGAAGTGAATTGTTATGGTATACATAAAAATATTAAATAGAGAGATAGCTTTTTAGAAATTGTATGTTTTGACACTGATTGTTCCCTTTTATTGCCATCATAAGAAATAAAAAGCTGATTAGAATTTCTGAACGTTTTTGTTCAGTCAATGTAGCATCTGAGTTGTGTGTGGACATCTAGAGTGTGAATAATTCTTTCTCCCTTACCTTTTGGTTTTGAAAAGAAACAAGTGAGATAAACTACCTGGCTCAGTGTAAACTCTGAAACCACTTTAGGTATAAAAGAAGGATTATTTCTCAATGTTAAACTATTTTTTGTGAAAGATGAAACAGGCTGAATTACTATAGGGGCTTGTAATTGAGACACTCTTCTTCCAAAAGTCAGAGCAATGGGTACTGCTGTTATCCAAGTTAGGAACTTTAAATCAGCCTTTTGAGCAGGTTTGAAATATATAAGTTTAGCCATTACAAACTTAAGATCTAAATTAGAAGACATCTGTTTTTGGATATGCAAAACCCCTTTCAGAAACTGTTTTATTTGAGATAGGCTAGAAAGGAGGACTCCATGGGCAGACAAGCAGAGATGGCAGAAAGGTAAATCTTAATAAAAAAGTAACAAAAAAGCAGAGGATTACAACTCACACGAATACTGCAGAACCAAAGGTATATGAGCCTTAAAAGGGTCTGTAAAACATTTTCCACACTAGATCTGAATGGGTGCTGCTTCTTTTGTTGACTCTAAACCTTTCCCATTTGTTCATATATGATTTTCTAATAGCAGGCTTCTTTGCCTCCTTTAATAACTGCTGTACGTCCACAGGAAAAAGGTGCCCTAAAGGTATTAAAATTCTATCATCCAGGCAGTAAGTTGAAATTTAAGGTTTGGGGGGAAGCTTCTGGTAATTGCCCTTGGCCATTCTTAAATGAAAGAAGAACTACTGCTGCCTGGGTTAAAATGAGGATACCAAAATGATGTTTGAGAGAGTCCTTCTGAATCTTTAGAAGTACCCTGGTTATCAGAGAAAAGGGTCAAAAGGCATGCAGAAACTTTCCAGTCTATGGAAATGAAAAGGCATCTGCCTTCCAGGCCTTTGTTCCAGAGACCTGGAACAGAACTTATTTAATTGTCCTTTGTGAGCTGAGGCAAACATAACTACTTGAAGAGTCCCCCCCTCACTTGGATTAATTTCTGGAAGACTCCTGGGTGCAACTTCCATTCAGTGGGGTTTGCCCTTATCCTGTGTATTTTGCCTGCTAGAATGTTCTTCTCTGACAGAATATAAGTAGCCTGAGAGATCGACTGTGCTGACTTGCTAGTTCCCAGACTTCAATAGCTAATCTGCAAAGGGGGCATGACCTGGTGTTCCCTTTTTTCTTTCTGTACCACATCACTATGGTGCTGTCTGTGATTACTAGAAGAGGGCATAGAATCCAAAGATGGTTTAGAGATCTCAATGCATTTATGAGTGCCAACATTTTTTTGACATTTATGTGTTTTAATTCATCCTGCTTGTTCCACAGACCATGGATTTTCACTCCACTGGATATAGCTTCCCAAGCAAGGTCTGAGACATCTTTGGTTACAGACTGAGATGGGGCAGGAGGGCATACCTCTCAAGTGTACCTCATTAAGAAGAACGTACCTCATTTGGGGTCTTAAAAAGTTCATGTTCCTCAGAGTTCCACATTGGAAGGCTCTGTCTGTCACACATTCATTATTATGATTTTTTTTAACTGATATCCATGGTAAATAGAAAATAATCATATTAATTCATTAAAAGATCTTTTGTATGAGTAAAATAAGCATATTTTAATCACTGTATGACCTTCCTAGCTGAAGTTGTTAGTAAGCTGTTAGTATGTGTTCCACATTTTGCCCATTTGTTCCACTTTATGAGGGCTAGTGTTCCTCATTTCAGAGATGGAAGGTTGAGAGCTATGCAGGAGGGGTAAAAGGGACATCTGAGTTGAGAGAAAACTGATCCGCCCACTAGAAGATCTACCTTTTGACAACTCCCAGCACCAGGATCTGAAAAGATAGGGGTGATTGTGTTAGATTTAAACAGACTTGAGGAACCATTGGACTTTTTTTTCATGTGAAATCTTGCCAAAGGAATCATGCAGATTGTAGAGGTCATGAAATGAGACATTCCATGGCAGATGTCATAGTCTGGCTGGAAAACATCAGAAATTGTTCTTTGTAAAATTTCACTTTGTCTTTCTGAAGAAAAGTCATCATGAGGGATGCATCTAGGAGACATCTTATAAATACTATTCTCTGGGACAGAAGGTTCACTTGAAATCTCAAATCGAGAAAAAAAGTATTTTACCCAAGAAGGAGATTCCTGTCAACTTATAAAAGAGTCTGCAAAAATAAGGCAGTCATCTTTAGGTGGAAAAACATGTGAATGCCTTGTAACCTACAATGGGCTATTACAGGAACTGGGCATTTTGTAAATGGTCTTCAAGCTGTTGACAACCCAAAGGATAAAGCAGAAAAGTGAAAATGTACGCCAGACACAGAAAAATCTTAAAAAGTGTGTCTGAAATCTTTGTGAAATGAAATGTGATAATAAGCATCTTTTAAATCCAAAGTTACTAGAAATTTGTGAGATTAAATGAAAGATAACAGAAACTGAAGATAAAGCATTTTAATTTTTGGAATCTTGATTTGAAAGTTTAGAAAAAAGTCTAGGGCACGCCTGTAAGTTCCTTCTTTTATTAGCACCAGAAATATTAGTGAATAAAACCTTCCTCTGTTTGATCTAGGGGAACAGGCTCTATAACCATCTGAGACAGCATTTGATCCTATAAGAGGAAACAAGGAGGTTTTACTGGTTGGATGTGGAAGAATCCCTTGGAAAGGAGAAAAAAAAAATATATATATATATATATATATATATATATATATATATATATATATATATATATATGGTTTACTTTCAAAATGTTGACAGAATGTTGAACCCGCTTCCGCGAACTCTGAACTGCGCCTTCTCAAAAGCTCAAATGCCAATGTTCTGAACCGCAAAATCTCACCCCCTTTTTGCTTTGTTAGCACTTGTTTGTAGGTGTGGCATGGTTGGAAATGTCAACGTTTGATATTTTTTTTTTTGGGGTTTGTTATGTTTCAGCAGTACGGGTTTCACGGAAACGTTTTGGTGGTGCGGCCGTTCGACTGTGTATAGTTGACATTTTAAAAGTAAACCTATATATATATATATATATATACATGCACACACACACACACACACACACACACACACACACACACACACACACACTGTCCTTGGTTTTGGGAGGACCTTCCCCTTTTTTTGTTTTCTGAATGTCTGCCTGTGCTTTGCTGGGATTGCTTATTTTGTTTCCTACAAAAGGAACCTGAGCTAGAATGTTTTCACTATATTTAGACATGATGGGATGAAAAATGTGAGCAACCCCTAATCATCTTTCAACTTTCATTAAAATTTTTAAGGACTTCAGCAGAGGAAGGGACAGATAATACCTCTTTATCCAGACCTCAACTTTCACATCCTCTAGTAAATTCTAGGAACAGTGACAGGTAAATTTTCTCACCAGTGACCCACGTTACTTGAGACACAGAAGAAAGTATTTAGATTTGTCTTAATATCTGAAGAAGGTAGGTCAACAGTAAACTGTCAAAGGAAGCCAGCAAAAACTTAACATGTGAGCCTGACAATTTGATGTTCTGAAGGCCAAGGAAGAAGAAATATAAACTTTCTTATAAAAACTATCAGAAATTCTCCCATTTTTATCAGAGGGTCCGAGGAAAAGGGTTGGCTACCAAAAGGTTTTGGGCAAAAATAGTTTAGAAAGAGAAATCACCATAGAGTCTATTCTAGGGTCTGAAAACAGAAATTTGTGAGTCTGGGGAACCTTATAACATTTATCAGATTTTTTGGGGGCTGGTGGCTGACTGTTAGGGGAACTGTTAGTTGCAAGGAAGGCAGTTTCTAAGGCTGGCAAGACAGGTGGAATAAAGGCAGGTTGAGGGAAATCTACCTGTAGCAAATCATAACATCTTTCCTGGGACTCTGATATTTGTTTTTGTTTCCACTAAAATAACTCCCTCATTCTGGTAACAGTGTCAGAAAAACACAATCTTCAGGAGGAGAATCTGAAGAAAAACTTTCCTCAGACTCAGATTCCTCGTTATCTGGAGTAGAAACTCGAGAATTATTATCTAAGCCTGATTCCTGTACCTCAGATGGTGAGCCAGAAACTGAGAGAGAAGGAAACTGTTTCTTTTTAAAAGAAGGGAAGACTCAAATTGTAATGCCTGGAAGGTTTTAAATAAGCCTTTGGACAACCCAGCCAATCATTTTTGTCTGTTTTAGCCAAAGGGGGCACAGGTGAAGAAAAGTGCTTAATTTTATGTTTCCTTTCCCTAAGGATCTCATCTGAAAAAAGCATCCAGAAGTACAATCTTTTCCCCTCAGAAAAAGAGCTCCTCAGTGCAGTCCTGTAAAGAAATAGTATTTGCTTCCTTCTTTGATGATGGCAAGAGTAATTCTACCTTGCCTGAAGATGACAGCCGAAAGGCTGAGAAAGACATTCCTGCTTCTCAGTCCTTAGCAGTTTCCTGATGAGCAACACCAGAAGGCACTGAGAGAAACTGATGAACATTCTGATATGGCCATAGCAGAATCACTCATCAATGGCTGAGGCAAACAAGAAGCCAGAGTCAAGGCCAAAGCCTCTCTAGCAACTTTTCTTTTCTTGCAGATTGGGGACGGAACATCTGAAGAGCTGGGAACCAAGTCCATTACTCTACAGAAAAAAAGTGACTTACAATTAGTCATTAATTAGTGGCAATTAGTAGAGCCTTATTTATGCACTCTTATCCTGACTAAAAGGTAAAAGTTGAAGTAATTATGATAGGAACCTGTCAACCACCATAACACTTGTCCCTGGACAAAAAAAACTGACAGACATATAACCTTTTCTCACAGATAATGGAAGGTAGTCCCCAATGGGATACGTACCTGTCCAACTTTATGAAGTGCTAGCCAGCTGCTGAACCCTATGTAGCCACAGCAACGTAGATGCTTCAATGGCAAGAAACTTTTGAAATTTGTTGCTCCAACTGCCATCTTTATACTAGAGGAAGAGGGGCTTTCAACCAGGGAAATATTTATTTGCCAAGTGATTATAACATCTGCAGTTTAAATAATAGAAGTTGCCAAAGATGGACCTCTTCTTGCCAGATCATAATTTTTAAAACTGGTTATTAAAACCTTAGCTCAGTACTGACAAAAATCTTTACAATTGTCGACTATGAAGTATCCTACAGTATAAATATTTTGCTGGCTAATGCTCTTTATTTAATTATTTGTTAATATTTCTTACATCTTAGATAATGCTTTTCCTTATATCTAACTTATGATAATGAGAGTTCTCATCCACTGGATGTATGTTACTAGTACATCTACACATCAGTTTCAAACTAGCTCCCTTTTCCAGCTGCCTTACATTGATATTGCTATTGTTTTACTCCTCTAGTTATTTGTAATCAAATACTCAGTTGTATAATTTATTGTAAAGCATTTAACTAAAACATCTCTCAATGGAACTCTACTATAAATGAGCTTTGGCCAACTGAAATTCTCCCATTGCAAACAAAATGCTGCGGTAGCGTTGTCGCCTCACAGTAAGACGCTGTCCGGTTCGACTCTCTAGAGACGTGCGTGAATGGGCGTACCTTTGTTGAAGGTTGTGCGTCAGAGCTGGCAACTCGGTACGTAAAAATCAACTGCCAATCATTAGCAGACCGGAATTCCGCTGTGGCGACCCCTAACCGGGAAAAGCCGAAAGTCACAACAACAACAACATTATATAACCTGAATGCTAAAAGGGGGCTTGAAAATCTGTTTTACTTTCTAAGAAAAGTTCTAAAAATCACAGATGTCCCACACCCTTCAGAGACAGCATTTTTACTCCCACAAAAGCACTATTTTTACCTGTAATTTGAAATTAAGAGAGGTGCCAGAAAGATGTGTTCCCATTCTCATACTGCTGTCTGCTTTACTGAACTATGATGTAAGCCACTAGACCAAGTATCCTAACACAAAGCATGATATCAAGCTCTTTGCCTCTTTGCACATAATCGCCTGACAGTTCTGACTAACCCCATCATATATTTCTTAGAATTTGGGATATAATGGTGGGAGGCACAGATGTATCATGGTTAAATGAATCACTAGGCAGGGTAATGGATCCCCCCACAGCCATTTCAGTGTCCCGTTACTTGGCTATTTCTCTCCAGTTACCATGCACACTGTTCCAACCTGTCAGTGTACATACTATTTTCGTCTTTACTTCTCTACAGATATTTGGATTTAATTTAAAACTTTTATTTCAAATTTTATAGCACAAACACTGATAGACATTTGCTAAACAAAACAATACAGCCTCACAATGAAAACAGACTTAGCACTGACAGTAAACTTCTCTGCCCTTGAAATTCACATTCATCAAAATGGCATTGAAACCCACATTCAAAGAAAATGCATCTGGCCAGTGGCAGATTAAGTTTACCTTTGTGCTGTTGACAAACAATAGGCCATCTGCACACATTTTTAGGCCTTGCATACATGCATGTGTTCTTTGATTCGCCTTCCTGACTGTATTAAGTTACATTCTTTGTTTAATACAGTACCACCTGTTAGAATGTTTTAAATTTCTAGTTTTGAACATTTTTCCAGTAAGCAATGAAACAAAACATATGAACTAATAATGACAAAACTCCCCATATCAGAACATGTCAACCATAAAAGGGCATGCATACTTCTGTCATTACAATCCACCAATATCAGTCAATATGCATAATCTCTGCAGAAGTAAATGTCATCTGAATAATTGCACATTAAAGACATCTATAACTAATGAAGAGATTGCTACTAGCAGACAACTTTATATTTCAGTGTGTTTAATCTACAAATTCAGTGCCTGCTGCCCTTGAAGAAAATACTGCCTATGTTACATAAAAAAAATGGTAAGCTGGTAATATTGCAATAAAGAATGGATGGTAAACTGACAACGTGTTCATAGTTACAAGGCATCTTATCCAAAGGAGGACACACTCATGAATGCAGCTCCCCCACCCCCCTTAAATACAACACAATATCAACAATCCATCTACATAGGGTGGGAGTTGAACCTACAACATTTTGCATCAAAAGCAGATATACTACCTGTTGTGCTGCAAACACTGCTTTCAAAGTCTTTAGCACAAACAGTGATGACCATTTGCTAAACAAAACAGTTGCACATTGAAAACAGACAGCATGAGCAGCCATACACTTCCTCTTCCATTGAAGCTCACAGTTCTTTGAAAATGACCTGCAGCTCACAATTCTTTGAAAATGCACTGAAACTCACAATTCTTTGAAAATGCAGTGAAACTCATAGTAGGTAGTTGGTACAGTGGATTCAAGCTCTTGTCTTCTGTAAACAATGTACAAGGTTTCAGTCTGAGTAAATGAAACCTGCCAGCCAACCCAATCTAGGGTATTACACACATACATACACACACACACACACACACACACACACACACACACACACACACACACACACACACACACACACACACATTCCAGAAGCAAAGCACCTTACCATTTGTGCTTTATTTCAATAACAGTTTGCACTTTATCCTGCAGACATACAGAAAAAGCAGGCAGCAGGAACGAATTCCATGCACGGATGCAAAATAGAAACAATCAACAGCAGGTGTGTGCATCATGCATCAACACAATCAACAGCAGGTGTGTGTGGAATGGTCATGTGTTTAAATTTTATGCATGGACAATGAATAGAAGCAATCAACAGCAGGTGTGTGCATCATGCGTCAATGCAATCAACGGCAGGTATGAGCAAAACATGATGGGATATGTGTTGCACACAGATGGTTTTCTAAAAGACCAACACCTTTAAAGAAGACATGTATTTTTTCTTTATTTTAATTAAAAAGTAAATGCTGTGGCAGCACCCCTAACCATTGGGCTCCTCCCAGCCAGCAGGCCCTAAGTGACTGCCTAGGTCTTGTGGTGCTGGATATGGCTCTGTGGGGAGGGGGGGGTTCTATCAGCAAATATCAGACTACAAAGTCAACCAACAAAGATAAAAAGAAGTTATGTACTCACCATAACATTCCATCTGAGTAGGTACTTCATTTGTCTGCAACCTGTGGGTTACAGATCCGACTTCGGATCCGAGCCGGCAGCTTCACAAGCTAAAGGATCCGAGCTCCTAGCTCCTCCCCCTACCCATAAAACCCTGCTGCCTACTGCTTTACATCAGATCGAGTTTGCTTAATCTTAAACACCTCACACCCTTGACAGAGGATCAAGCCCTACTTCATGCTATGACAAAAAGACATTTTACAGTTGGCCAGTTATCCCGATACGGTTAGGGGGAATAGAGGGGGGGTTGGTTGCAGACACATGAAGTACCTACTCAGATGGAACGTTATGGTGAGTACATAACTTCTTTATCTGAAGTAGTTACTTCATTTGTTCTGCAACCTGTGGGACAGAGACCCCAGCTACCTCTAGAATTAACCCTGGGTGGCCTTACGGAAGAATATTCCGAAGCACCGCAGAGCCAAAGGAAGCCCTACTCCTTGAAATCATACCCAATTTATAATGGGAGATGAACATATGAGAAGTGGACCAAGTAGCTGCTGAACATATGTAGTCTAGAGGAACCCTGGACCAGAAGGCTGCTGATGTAGCAATGAAGCGGGTTGAGTGAACGTGAATTCCCGTAGGAACTGGTTTACCTGAGGATGTATATGCATGCGTTATGCACTGGGAAATCCAATTTGCCAAGTTACTTTGGAAATTGCCTTTCCCTTAGCTGATCTGGTGAAAGACAAAAACAACTGATCAGACCTACGAAAATCCTTAGTCCTGTGCAGATAGAAACGTAATTGTCTGTTTACGTCCAGTTTGTGCAATGTGTACTCCCCCTTGTTCTGAAAATTTGGGAAAAACACTGGTAAGTTAATTGATTGGTTAATATTTGACTCGGAAGCCACCTTCGGTAGGAAAGAGGGGTTAGTCCTGAGAGACACTCTATCCTTATGAAAAATGAGGTAGGGAGATTTCATGCACAAGGCTTGGAGTTCTGAGACCCTCCTGGCTGATGTAATAGCGACTAAAAAGGCTGTTTTCCAAGACAAGAATTTCAAAGAAACTGAAGAGGCGGGCTCGAAAGGTGGACTTGTCAAGGCTTGCAACACTAAGGTTAAGTCCCATGGAGGTACTACAGATTTGACCGGTGGTTTTAGGAGAAAAACGCCCTTGAGGAAGGTTTTGCATATCTTTGAGGATGCTATTGATCCTAGTCCATCCCCCACATGAAAGTGGGAAATAGCTGCTAACTGTACCTTAACTGTGGAAGCGCTTGCTCCCTGCTGAAAGATTAGTGACAGGAAATCCAGAATTGTAGGAATAGGGACCGTAAATGGGTCCATGCCTTTGCTTTTGGCCCAAATGGAAAAACGTTTCCATTTACTATAGTAAATTTTTCTGGTGGCTGGTTTATGGGCCGCCACCAGAATGGCCTTCACTGGTGATGAGATACCGGGAGTCCTAGCCATCAGAGGAACTGGATCAACCAAGCGGTCAGCTTGAGGTTTAGCAGATTCAGGGTTTGGAATCCCGCAGGATGCGATATCAAATCTGGAATGGGATCCAGGATCCATGGAGGAACAACACTGTGAGACCGTAGGTAAGGGAACCAGATCTGACGAGGCCAGAATGGGGCTATGAGGATCACTCTGCTCCCCAACCGACGTGCTTTCTGAATGGATTTCACCATAAGCAGGAGGGAGGGTAAGCATAGAGAAGACCGGGCAGCCAAGCATGAACCAGAGCGTCTCTTGGGGCCTCCCCTGGAGGGGGAAGTATTGCGAAGTACTCGCTGCACTTTGTGTTTGACGGAGAGGCAAAAAGATTGCAGCGAGGCCAACCCCATGCGCGGAAGATCTGCTTCGCAACTGAAGGATTGAGAGACCACTCGTATGGAGTGAGAATCACCCGACTCAGTTTGTCTGCCAAAATGTTGGACCGACCCGGAATGTGCGTTGCTATCAGAAAGTGGTTGGTGGATATTGCCCATTTCCACACTCTCATGGCTTCTCGGCAAAGGGGGTAAGACCTGGTTCCTCCCTGTTTGTTTATGTACCAGACTACCGCCATGTTGTCTGTCTGAATCACAATAGTCCCTAGAGGGAGAAGGTCGTGGAGAGCTTGCAACACCAAAAGCACCGCCCTCATCTCTAGGACATTGATATGCAAAGCGGTCTCCAAGGGGGTCCACGTGCCTTGGATGGTTCTGCCTGAACAATGCCCCCCCACCCGAGGGGAGAAGCATCCGTGGTCAACGTGGCTTGGGGTGGGGGAATTACAAAGGGTCTCCCTTCTTGCAGCTCCTGTGAGCGAAGCCACCAAAGGAGGGAGTCCCTCCAGATTCTGCTCAGTGAAATTGGGGAATTGATCGGGTGAAGCACTAATGACCATTGAACTTGAAGAGTCCACTGTAAGATCCTCATCCAGAGGCGTGCATGCAGACAGAGACCGATGGCAGCTGCCATCGACCCCAGTGCTCTCAGGACTAACTCCGCCGCAGGAGCCGGATTTCGAAGGAGGGCTAAAACTTGATGTGATAGGCTGTTCAGTCTGTCCGGAGTCAGCAGAGCTCGACAGATGCGTGTGTTCAACTTGGCCCCATTAAACTCCAAGACCTGTACTGGCTGAAGGGAGAACTTTGGAAGATTCACTGAAATGCCCATTTCCTGGGCAAGAAAAAGAGTGTAATCCCTTGCCACTCCAAGTTGATGCCTGCTGGGGGCGACGAGGAGCCAGTCGTCCAGGTATGGGAAGACCTGAATTCCCTGGAGTCTCAGGTGGGCCGCGACCACTGCCATGACCTTGGTGAATACCCTGGGGGCTGAGGTAAGGCCAAATGGGAGGACCCGGAATTGATAAAGACTGGCCCCTAGCCGGAAGCGGAGAAACCTCCTGGATTGTCTGTCCATCAGGATGTGGTATTACGCATCCTGGAGGTCTATCGAGCACATCCAGTTGTTCTCCCGAAGAAGGGGGAGAATAGACTGAAGAGTGACCATCCGGAACTTTTCCTTGGGGACGAACAGGTTCAGAGCAGAAAGATCTAGAATCGGTCTTAAGTCCCCCGTCTTTTTTGGCACCAAAAAGAACCTGGAGTAGTAGCCCAATCCGGACTGGTCTGGGAGGACGGGCTGGATGGCTCTTTTCCCTAGTAGCTTTGCTACTTCTAAGGCTGCTGCCTCCCTTTGATCGGGTGGGACATCTGGAAGGCGCCTAACTTTGGGGGGTAGGTGTATGAAGGGAATGGAGTAACCTCTGGATATGTTTCGGAGCACCCATCGATCTGTCGTGATGGACTCCCAATTTGACAGGTGCTCCGATAAACGCCCCCCGACTGCCTCCAGAGAGGGACAGTCGGGTAAGCCCTCAGGGCTGCTGTGCGGGCCTGTCCGAGAAAGGTTCCCTAGACCCGAAGTTACGCGGCCCCCCCTCTGCCTCTGGGCCGGCGTACGCCTTGTCCTCCTCCTCTGCCTCTAGAGGACGAGGGGTCCGAAGCCGGGTGGGACTGCTGAGACTTGCGGAACCACAACTTCTTTTGTCCCCTCTGATTCCTAGAAAAGAAAAGGATCGTTGGGGAGTCGAGAAGCAGACCCCGACGGCAGACAGCATCTTCCCATCCTTCTCGCTTTGGACCAGCGTCTCGCGTACGGTCTTGCCAAAAAGTGAAGATCCGTCATAGAGCGCATTCGCGAAGGACGCCTTGAAGGGATCCACAAAATCACAAAGGCGGAGCCAGGCGTGATGCCGCAAGATGACCCCGGTTCCACTAGCCCTAGCGGCTCCCTCCATAGTGTGAGAGAGTAACCGCATGGACGTGTTAGAGATGGACTTTAGAATGGCCATACGAGTTGCAAATGTGTCCTTATCCACGACTGTCATGGACTCTGGAGGGCTGCAGCGTAATCAAGTCTCGCTGTAGCCTGATAATGTATGCCATGTATTTCAGCGCCCTTATGGAAATCATGGCATCAACAGGAGACCCCCTAGCCCAGGACTGCCTATCTGCAGGGGGGCTAAGAACTTTGTCAGGACGTCTCGGGATTGGCTCCACGGTGTCGGGTTCTTTCCACACCCTGGTGGTAATTAAGTCCACCAGGGGGTCAGCCGGGGGGGACACCCATGAGGTAGATAGGCCCGCCTCAAATGCCTCCAGGAACACCGATTCGTTAGAGGAAGGTTTTTGGGCAGACCACCCCCCTCTAATACGCAACATTTCCATGATGTCTCCAAAGGAGACATCCTCGGGGGGTGACCTTGGGGAACCTTCCCCTTCATCCAAATCAGTGTCTGTGGTGATAGACTCAGGGGAGTCCAAGTGCCTCCTTTTACACTGCCGTTTGCGAGGCACCTCCTCAGTGGGACTGTCCGAGGAGGGCTCGCCCACGGGGTCCTGTTCCTCCAAGGGAACTGACTGGAGGGTTTGAGCGGGCTGTCCCATAGGACGGATGATGGAGGACAGACCCATATGCAAAGGGGGGGGGCAGGAGGATCCGAGGCCTGGACCGGGGATCTGGAAAACCTCGACATAACCCTCTCCACTACCTCAAAAGCTGAAGGGGAGCTACTTTCTCCAGGCTCCGAAAGCAGTCTCCTCGGCTCCGAAGCAGGGATCAAGCAGTTGGATCCAAGAGGGAGGTGTGCTCCGACCTACCCTGAGCCGAAGGTACACCAATCTCCACGGATCCGATGCTTGGTCCTCGGCCCCGAGAGCTAGGATCCGACATGCTCGAGGGTAACGTCGGCATTGAAGATACCAGAGCTATCGGTGCCGACGAAACCCCGGCTCCGAAAGGGCCTGGATCCAATGACTCCAAAACCCTGAACCGGGTCGGAGAAGGAGTGATCGAAGCAAAAAGAGGGACTGAGCTCCCCCCCTGAGGGGGAGAGGCAAGAGCACTCCCATCTGCATTTGGGTCTGCAGGAATTGACGCATCATCCGATCCATGTCCGCGTCGGTAAGACTCCTTGTAGACCAAGAGGAAGTCATCGAAGCGGGCTGGGATGGCCACCTCGACGACCTCGAAGGAGACCGGTACTCCTCCTCTGGCTCCGGCGAGAAATGAGGCGAACAGAGCCGAGAGGTTGAGGATCCGGGAACCTTCGAAGGAGGACTAGTAGTTTTAGCAGGGGGGGGCTGAGGGGTGAGCCTCAGCCCACCTTTTGTGAGACTTGTGTCTGTCTTTCTCCCTGTGCCTTTTTTCCCCAGAGAAAGAAGCACTAGAGTCCCCTGAGCTCTGCACAGTAGAGGGAGTTTGAGTCCCAGGCAGAGCGGGGAGAACTGAAGGCGTCGGGGCTACGGTAGTAGCCTGACCCTTCGAGGGAGAGGAAGAAGAAGCAGAGACCTGGGGGAGAAGGCCCGCCAGGATCAGCTTATTCTTCCTGTCCCTGATTGCCCGAGGATTAAAGGCTGCAGAGATTTGGCAAGCCGTTGATAAATGGGCCATCCCCAGGCACAAGACACACTGAGTGTGGCCATCAGCTGGGGAAAGCTTATGGCCACACTCAGTGCACTTGGAAAAAATGGCTTTGGGCCCTTCCGCCATTATGAAAAACTCACACACACACCCAAACACTAAGGGGGAAGGGAGAGAAAAGAAAGCTAATGACCACGATAACTAGGAGTAGGTAACTAACTCTATGTGACTGAAAATAATACTAACTGTACCTAAAAATCACTTCAACAATTCTCTCAATTAGAAAAAAATCTAAACGATCTCACCCAGCTTAAGGAGCTCTTCATGAGTAGCTGTCTTCAGCCGCGGCAAACTCAATCTGAGGTAAAGCAGTAGGCAGCAGGGGATTATAGGTAGGGGGAGGAGCTAGGAGCTTTAGCTTGTGAAGCTGCTGGCTCGGATCCGAAGTCGGATCCGTAACCCACAGGTTGCAGAACAAATGAAGTAACTACTTCAGATCTCTTGTTAACAGCTAACTGCACCCTGTGCAGAAACTCAACTTCCTTTTTTAGTAGACAGTTATCCACGTTAAGTACTGAGGGAAAGGTCAGCTCACTGTCACAAAGGTAGGATATCTGATTAAACTTCCACTAAGCTAGGCAGCATGGCAGAAGAGATCTCAGTACCACAGTGCCAGAGTAGAGTCAAGCTCAACAGGGTCTTCTTTCACCACTTATTCTGCCAAGCCTATTCCCTTGGCTGTGGTTTCGCTAGATAGTAGGTAGGGACAGTGGTAATCTCATTCATCCATTCATGCGCATCACTAATTAGATTGCAAGGCATTTTGCTACCTTAAGAGAGTCATAGTTACTCCCGCCGTTTACCCGTGCTTCATTGAATTTCTTCACTTTGACATTCAGAGCACTGTGCAGAAATCACATTGCGTCAACACCCATCTATGGCCTTCAAGATAATTTGTTTTTAATAAACAGTCGGATTCTCCTGGTCTGCACCAGGTCTAAGTCAGCTGCTAGCTGATGGTCTTGTTTCACTTATGGTGGAATTGACTGGCAAGTAATGCTGTATACAACACTCCCAGGGAAGACCAATAATTCTGTACATACAGGCAACATGAGACAAGGCATGCTCATATATGTGTCTTCATACATAAGCAAAGTTGCTCATTTCACTGCATTTATACGTCTCGGGGAGGAGTAGGTCTCTTTGGTGGTAGCTGCTGATGTCTACAATCCAGTACTATGCCAATAATTAATAACTGAAAGTTGAAGACAAGGAACTGATAATTTTCTGACTCACTACATCACGGCTAGATGGTATAAAATCAGGTAACCTGTTTGCTAATAGGGAGGCAAACTAGGAGCTGCAAACACTCATGCCATCCTGGGAGGACTGCAGGAATAAAAAATAGAAGAAATCCAAAATCTGTTCTATACAAGGCTTCTTCTAGAAGACGATCATGATATAATTTTGTTCTGCCTTTTTCCCATTTGATAAGTCTGTCAGGACTAAGTTAGACTCTAATGTATCTTCTTTCTTAACAGTTCTGGAGGTAACAGTTGGTGTATCTTTTTAAATGCTATTATTTTTTCTACCTGTAAGTTCCTGAAAATATAAAGAAAAAAACTTTATTTTACTTACGGAAGAAGTGTACTGAGTACCTACTGAAACTGGAGAACAAGGAACCTGTGTAAATTTGGCTATAATCACTGACACACTGGTTGCTGTACTTACGTAAGCATTTATATAATTTAGTGAAGTTACGTATTTAAAAATAAAGAAATTATGTTTCCTACAACAAATAAATCATTCACGAGTCGTGTGATGCTTTTGTCATCAGATTTGCAACTGTTACTGTATTCAGTATTTCCTGACGTCTGCACACACAGAGAGGTGCAGCATCAGTGACAGTGTAGGGTCAGTGCCGGTGGTGTGATGGGAAAGAGGGAGACAGAGGTAATTCAGAACATAGTTCTGGGGAGTGTAAAAAGCTGGCAAATTTTAAAAATCCCCTACAGAGTACTTTGTCAGAAGAATTGGGGGAGCAACTGGTCATAACTAACAGAATGACTTTTTGACCCAGGACATAGGCTCTGAATTATAGGCATTGTAAGGCCTTCCTAAGTTTAATGCTACTGGCTGCCAAAACAAGTGAATACTAGAATACATAATTCAAAACCTAAACCAGCTGTAATTGATGTACTAAATACTATAAAAGAGACCTTTACAAAAGGAAAAAAGGAATCTGCATAGAAATAAAAAGAATGTGTGAGAACGATGCATGCAGAATAATGTTTAAGAGGAGGAGTGAGGTTTAAGGAATGGCAGGAACTGGGCAATTAAGTAATGTTGGAGTGAATTAAAATTGTTAAAAAGACATATGGGCCGGATTCACGTATGGCTTGCATGGAGTCTAAGAGCAGAGTAAGCCGGCAGACAGCCAATATGTCTGCCGAGCTATACAGCAACAGCCGGCAGGGGCGTGCATGAGAGCTCCTAAAACTACTCTTGCACGGACAGCCTCATGGTATGCAAATTACCTCATTTGCTGCTGAAAGCTATACAAATTAGGTAATTTTGCGATCCAGAAAACACTAACCTGTCCGTGGAAGAGTAGAGTTACTTGCAGAAATGTACTCCGTTGGTAACAGAGTACCATTCTGCAAACAGCAAAATGGAACTATGACAGCTCCAAATAAAGGATGCATCCAGTTGAGGAAGCATGCCAATGGCCAAATATAAGGCCATTGGCATTTATATCTGTTGCAAAATAATAAAAATGAAAATATTTTTTTTCCCCAATCTCCGATGTTTAAGAGTAGTGCAGTGCCACGCATAAGTGTGGCGCTATAAAAACAAGAAAATAAAAAAAGGCAAAAATAGGCATTTTATTAAAAATATTCTTCTGCCATGCAGGTGAATGGCAGGCTAAAGACAACATGGCTACTGAGTAGTGGTTGCTAAGGGGGAAAGCTCATTTTGAGAGATGTAACCAAGCATTAGTAGGCAATCCTATGCAAATGAGGATAAGGACAGTGAATCCCAATTTTCCCTGCCATGTGAACCATGTCCCTAGAGTGTAAGTGTAGGATTAGGGGAGTAGTAGAGTAGAAGATAGGTGACATCATGAGGAGGTATGTATGAAAGACTGTAAGCTTATTGGAGCACAGTGGCATGTGTTTGCTGTGAGTTACTCAGGACTGGAAGAGGCGTGTCTACAGTTGTCTTAACTGAAACCCAGAAACTGAAGGATATCACCAAAGTTTCTTGCAAAGATGCTTACACTGTGCACGCGTGTGCACGCCTGTAAACCCGTCTAAGCCTGTGTGCGCATGTCTGCATCCGTGTAAACCTGTGTAAGGCTGGCTAAGCCTGTGTGCGTGGATGTGCACCCACCAAAGCCTGTGTAACCCTGTGTGCGCACGTGTGCGTGTGTTTGCGCTTGTTTGCGCGGCGCTGTGCCCTGTGGAAACAGAAAGGGAAAAGGAAGGAAAAGAAGTAGTAGGAAGTTAACCAAGGAGAACTAGCAGAGCTGCCAGGTGAAATCAATCAGAATCAGCCAATTACACAGGCAGTACACTAGCCCAGCCCACCCCAGCACTTAAAACTCTGCAAACAACATTCCCCCATGTTTTACTCAGAAGCACTGCAACACTGCAGTGTACAAACAGAAGTGAAAACTTAAAAAGCTTAACTGAGACAAAAAATGTTAGGGGCTGCCATTGCTATTATAAGGTAACATGTGCAAGATGCTGAGGGTGGTGCCATTCCGAATGCTGCTGAGCAACCCACAGTGAGGAGCTGGAGAAGAGTGTACAGACCCAGGGTAACCTACCAGGGGCTACATGAGCTGGAGATAGTGGAGCGCTACAGAGTGGACAGAGACATCATGCAGCAAACTGTTGAGCTGTGCAGGCCACGCCTCACCAACAGAACCAACAGAGGGGAACCCATCCCAGTGGAAACCAAGGTATGTGTTGGCCTAAGAATACTAGTAACAGGTACCTTCCAGAGACCAACTGGTGATATGATGGGGATTTCATGGGCATCAGCATCCAGGATACTGCACCAGTTCCTGAATGCCATGTCAGCACATGTCGGTGATCATGTATATTTCCCCAATTCCCGTGAGGCATTGGCCAGCAATATGCGTCTCTTCCAGCAAATAGCGGAATACCCTGAGGTAGTGGGTGCAACTGACTGCACACACATACACATCAAAGCACCAGCCGGTGAGCGGGGTAGGGCCTACATCAACCGCAAGGGCTTCCACTCCATCAACTGCCAGGCTGTGTGCGATGCCCAGGGCATAATACTGAATGTGTGTGCTGACTGCCCTGGAAGCTACCACGATTCCCATATCTGGCATCTGACACAGCTGTACCACACATTTGCCAATGGGGACATCCCTGACTGTCACGTAGTGGGGGATGCTGGATATGCACTGGAGCCGTGGCTGATGACACCCATCAGAAATGTACACACACCTGAACAAGAACACCATAATGAGGCACACGCACAAACACGAAATGTAATCGAGCGTGTGTTTGGGATGCTCAAGTCACGGTTCCGGTGCCTGGACACATCTGGTGGAGCCTTGCAGTACTCACCAACTAAATGTACCCAAATTGTCATGGTATGTGCCATGCTACACAATATGATCCTGCGAAAACAGCTGCAGCAGGAACATCATGGGGCAGAGCCAAACAGCCCCCCACCATTGCCAAGGCCTGCACAGGCACAGCGTGACTCAGAGGATGAACAACCTGAGCCTGCCCCAGTAGGCAGAAGGAGGCGTGCCCAGTATGCCTTGGCCTTGGCAAAGAGGCAACGCATAGCATACATACACTGGCTCAGTAGGAACCTTAGAAATGATACCTCTCTCTGACTCGCATATAAAATAAAAGTGATGCCTAACTTGACACTACCTGTTTTCAAACATGTATAGGGAGTGTACTATGTGCATCCGACATAGGCAGCCCTGCAGCACCACCTGAGGCATGATTGTCATGTTTTAAGCAATATAAAGCAGTGCTAGGCAGCTTTTACCACTATTTAGTATACGTAAACAAAATTGCCCGTGCTAACTAGTGCAACGTCGGGCAATGTTGAGCAATGTTGGGCAAGGTTGGGTAAAGTTGAGCAAAGTCAGGTAAACATGCTCATATTTGCTTTACTGTTCCTTAAACAGTCTGGTCTGCTCAGCATGAAAATAAAAAGCAGTGACACGGCTCGAACCCAGGATACTGTGCACTATAGTCACAGTACTGAACCACTAAGCCATGACAGCATTATACTGGCACAGACACAGCAGGGCAATTGTACACTAATGCAAACACAAAGAAATGCTGTATCATGACCCTAAAGAGGCATATGGGTAACTTCCCCCACAGGCCTATGCAGACAGATCATACTGGGCATGCTCACACACTTAGGCCATGTCTGAGTACAGCAGTGGGTCACACATATCTGGCAGTTGCATGTTTCACCCCAGGAACCTGTCACTACTCACCAATCCTGCCTTTTGCACACAGTTATATGAAAACAGACACATATAATATACTGGAACCCTATCATAACCAAACTATGTACCACAAGTACTTAAGTTGTTCACAGAAAGTGAAAAAGCAAAGAAGATCAATACACCTGCAATCAGTATCATCAACAAACAATGTGCACTCCAAATATTATCCAATCCATGTTCTGGCAAAAGAATGTGTGAAGGAGTCCATAAAGAACCATGAGGCTTCCTTCCGCTATGTCATAAATAGCAATGTACACTCATATATTTCCTGAGTCAGTGCAAACCGTAAATGACTTGCATTGCCAACATCCTGTCAGACAGGCCCATACATACATACCACCCTCTCACTGACAAAAGGCCCTATCATCATACCTGGAGATTGTGAAAGCACAGATATCATATATAGAATGGTTAAACAGCTCCTTCCAAACCTGAAAACACGGCGTCTATGGGATTACATTGTTTCCCTAGCTGTGTCATAAGTGAAATCCAGAACAAACAGACCCTGCACCTGAACAGTCTGTTGAGATTCACCCTCTGTACAGGATATGAAACTGTTGAATGTGTTACAGCAACGTTTGACACACTCCACAAGTGTTGGTGCACAACAGAACATGGGAACTATTGTCTTATAAGCCTACTAAGCCTGATCTTCAAGGCCATGGAGTCCATCATGATGGAACTCATAAACAGAGCTATTGGGAGCCTACAAACACCCAACCCTACCAATTTTGGTTTGGTCATGGGCAGATCATGGTTCCCAAACCTGCTAGACTGTTTACAAGGCAGTCACCCAGGACATACATCAATAAAATGAGCTACACATGTCCCACATAGACCTTGAAAAGCCCTTTGCCAACATCCCAGACACATGTTGTATCCACAAAATCAACAACCTGTGCATAAATACATCCGTCATCTGATGGATTCCCAACTGGGGCACAGACAGATCACACAAGGTAAGAATCATGGTCTCCTGTACAAGCTGGTAACAACAGCTGTCCCCCATGGCTCAGTCCTGGGACACCTCCTGTCTGGTGTATACTTTTTAGAAATACAGTCAAACACACGAGGGCTATGATTAGCAAAGTTTGTGGATGACTGGCAAAAAGTTGTCATAATCGATGTTTAGGACAACAGAGATATCCTTGAAAAGGGTCTCAGTCAGACAGATGTGGTGTCAAAAGTATGTCCTCGAGCTACAGTCATACAAATACCACATAGGTGCCAACACCCTAAATATGGAGGTGATAATAAGGGATCTATGGACAAATGTGGATAGTCATCTGTACTTCCAGAAACACATTCACAAAGTGGTCAGAAAATCATGCTATGTGTTCCCACAAACTGCCAAGGTCTTTGCATGTAGGTCAAAGGAGGTTCCCTCTACCCATCAGTCATCAGACCCGTCGGAGAGTACTACAACACACCTGCGATGAATCTGACTAGGCACCTTCAGCAGCTGGAAAGACCAATGAAGTACCTCAACAGGAGGATTACTGGCCTCAAACATTTGCCCCATGCAACAAGACTGAATTTAACTCAATCTGTACTCCGTTGCATACTGTCTACTCAGGAGAACTCTGACCAACAGACAGGTCCATGTCATAGCAACACTCTGATCTGCTCTGAGTTACAGCTCAATGGCACTAAATATACAGACCCAACTGATATTGCCAACATCCTGGCAGATAGAATCAGTGTTAACCTTACCCCCCTCTCACACATGAAAGAGCACATCTCTATAATGGAAGACTGCAAAGTTGCTGTCATCATGGCTGCACAGGTAAAAAACACTCTCCAAAGCCAGTATCATAGCATCCATGGGACCAGATAACTTTCCAGGCTGTGTTCTACACAAACTACAGAACGAACAGGCACCACACCGACATACCATGTTCAGTCATAGCCTCACCTCAGGCTCTGTGCCTGCTGAATGGTGCATAGCAACGGTTATCCCACTACACAAGGGTGGAGACACCACAGACCCCAGGAACTAGCACCCCAGTAGCCTGATGAGCCTGCTCTGCAAGGCCATGGAATGTATCATCATACAACTTATAAAAAAAAGACATTGGTAATCCCCAAACTCTGGACCACAACCATGTTGGGTCTGTAAAATGCAGATCATGTCTCCTACACCTGATAGATGACATTGAAGCAGTCACCAGAACCGTAGACAAGGGTAAGGTGTTTCGCACAGCCTATGTAGATCCTGCCACAGCTTTCAACACCATCCCACACTCTGCAATTATAGATAAACCCACTAAACTAGGTATAAATTGCTATGTCACAAGATGGGTTGCCAACTGGCTTACTGACAGAACACACACTGTGAAAGTAGCAGACTCCAAGTATGACTTTGGACCAGTGACGAGTGCAGTACCACAGGGCCTAGTCCTGGGTCCTGTCCTGTTTTGTATCTACTTCCCTGAAGTAAACTTTAACATGGAAGGTCTGTGGCTAATGAAGTTTCCAGATGACTGCAAACTATGAGCCATAATTGTAAATACTAAAGATGTGGACACCCTACAAAAGGGCCTCACTGAGACAGATGGCTGGTGTCAAAGCCATGGACTCAAGCTCAATGCCAAAACGTGCATTGTCATCCCCTTTGGTAAAAACTCTGTAGCCATGAACGATAACATAAGCGGTAGTATACTTAACACTGAAAGTGTGATAAAAGACCTTGGGTCACAGGTGGACAGTGGACATGCCTGTGATAATCACATCCCCACAGTAGTCAGGAAATCCTTCTATGTGGCACACCTCATCACCAAAGGTGTTTCATGCAGAATAGAAGAGGACATTGTTCCCCTCTACTCATCACTCACTAGATCCATAATGGAGTACAACGCCCCTTTTGCTATGTACCTCACAAGACATGTACAACAACTGGAAAGCCTGCAGCAATACCTCACAAAGAGCATTAGAGTCCTGAAATACATGCCATACACAGACCATCTCAAAATGCTCCAGCTGTACTCTCTCGCATATCGCCTACTCACAGGTGATCTCTGCCTAACATACAAAGCTATGTCAAACACAGAGCTGTTGGACATGCTCCACGTAAAACACTCACAAATCCTCTGATCTTTGGACCCAAAACCATGAGTGAAATACAAAAGGAAGGGGTGTATCCATTTACCTTATGGATACCAACACCATCAGGTTAGTGGCACAGCATGAGGCCTTGGAGACCATGCAAGTGCAACTAACATTGGCAAAGATGCTTATCAGATTGTAGCCTGCTACAGATCACCTACCTTGTCTCAGGAACCACACTCAGTATTCCTGAGAACAGTGGAAAATACAAAGGTCCTATGAAACACCATCATATGAGGAGAATACAACTACCCAAACATTGAGTGGG
Organism: Protopterus annectens; assembly: GCF_019279795.1. Taxonomy (NCBI): domain Eukaryota; kingdom Metazoa; phylum Chordata; order Ceratodontiformes; family Protopteridae; genus Protopterus; species Protopterus annectens. Next base: position 339,892,135 of record NC_056729.1, read on the forward strand.
AGAATTACTTGTGTACAACGTCCTTTGCCCAATGTTTCCTAGAGATGTAAACCCAAACGCCCTGGAACAGCTGGTCACCGCGCCCACTAGAGGTGACAACATACTGGACCTGTTCATCCCCAACATGGTGTACCAGTGTTCCACGGCAGAGATAAACCCTTCACTGGTAATATCAGATCATAAAGTGATAACACTGGACATCCATATCCCGCGCCCCCCAGTCAAGGAAACCACTGTGAACACTGTGAAGACATTTTCAAAAGCAAACTTCACACTTCCCAAGACCAAAGTGGAAAGTTAGTAACAGCAAAAAGGATTCAAGTGCAAACGAAATAGCTCCAAATGTAAACCACACACTTGAAGGAAATCAGGCTCAGCCTCTGGAAACACCAAACTCTTTATTAATCCACAAGGAGACAAATAACTTTAACGCTAACAGTTGTAATGCGTTTTCGATTCGTAGTCTTCTTCAGAAAATCAAAGTCAAATGGAATAGCAACAAGGACCACTCCTTTTATACCCAGAATATTAAAATAATTAATCTTAATTAGTTCATTAAACCATTAACCCTTAAACTCTTGGAACTCATTCTCCCATACAAAATCTGATGTTATAAACTTTAATCACTCTATAAACCACTTACTTAAAAAACATATTACGTACATAACTTGCTAAAATAACTTCAAAACACTAATTTGCTTAATGGTATGTATATTAAAAAGTACACATATAAATATATAATTATACAATTAAATCTTCCAAGCTTTTAACTTCATTTAGGCATATTTAAATGCACTTAAATGTGCTTTGGCGCCATCTGGTGTTGCAAGTGACACAAAACTACATTAGAGCAAACCACAATAATATTCAGATGAACTACCTTATATATATTTATGCCTAAAAATAGGGTATAGATTCATTAATGCCTTGCATAGCATTTACTACATTTACTATTGCTAATTTACTATTGCTGAAGAGGTAAAACAAGGTAGGATATCTAAATTTAAACCCATTTTAGGCCTAGGTAAGGAATGGGTTGCTAAAAAGCAACAGAAAAGGACTGAATTAGATGGCAATTTGATAATTGACTTTAGTGGCCAAGCCGTGAAAATTAGGAAAATGTTGGAAGAAGAATGGGCAAGATTTGGGAAATTATCGGACCTTAGATGTTTGTTCCAACAACCATTGAAATGTACATATAGAAAAGGGAGATGTGTAAAGACAATATTAGAGAACAAAAGGCAGATGGGAGTGATAAAATCTGGTAAGATTGGCACGTACAAATGTGGTAGGTGCTCTCAATGTTCATTTATTTTGACAAAAAATACAATATATATTCCTAGTCGGGATTTTCTTATTGAGAGTAAAAGTTTTGCTAATTGTGAAACGATGGGTATCGTATATATCGCTTTATGCAGGACATGTGAGGCCTTCTATGTTGGAAAGTCGGAGAGAAAACTCAAGAATAGAGTTTATGAACACAATTATGAGATTAAGACCAATTGTGTTAAAAATGCACTATATAGGCATAAAGCTAGTTGCCCAAGGGCACTATTTAATTTCTTTGTGTTGGAAGTGGTGGATAAGGATGTCAGGGGTGGCCTGTGGGAGACATCTATTGAATATAAAGAATTGATTTGGCAGATAATTCTTGAAGCCAATAAGCCCCCAGGTCTCAATGACATCATTTCCATCGCACCTGTGTTGAAAATGAGAGCAGCAAAGTTGTAGTCTCATAGTAGACTAGACTATATTAATATGGCACATATAGTACAGTACCGCTTAATCCAAAGTTTAGTCATTTCTATCTCATTTGCACATTTGTACGCTTATTCAAATATGTGCATTTTTATATATTTACATGTATGCCTATACTATATCTCTTCATAAGTTATGAATATATTTTATTGTATTTCGTTACTACTATTGGATACAACTGATACATGCATATTTTTAGATTAACTAATATTACATTGAATAATATTATTTTGCATTTTGGATGCATGTACCTTGTATTGTGTTTATTTATTAATTCAGATGTTTTTAAGTTGTAGTAAATGCTATGCAAGGCATTAATTAATCTATACCCTATTTTTAGGCATAAATATATATATAAGGTAGTTCATCTGAATATTATTGTGGTTTGCTCTAATGTAGTTTTGTGTCACTTGCAACACCAGATGGCGCCAAAGCACATTTAAGTGCATTTAAATATGCCTAAATGAAGTTAAAAGCTTGGAAGATTTAATTGTATAATTATATATTTATATGTGTACTTTTTAATATACATACCATTAAGTAAATTAGTGTTTTGAAGTTATTTTAGCAAGTTATGTACGTAATATGTTTTTTAAGTAAGTGGTTTATAGAGTGATTAAAGTTTATAACATCAGATTTTGTATGGGAGAATGAGTTCCAAGAGTTTAAGGGTTAATGGTTTAATGAACTAATTAAGATTAATTATTTTTATATTCTGGGTATAAAAGGAGTGGTCCTTGTTGCTATTCCATTTGACTTTGATTTTCTGAAGAAGACTAAGAATCGAAAACGCATTACAGCTGTTAGCGTTAAAGTTATTTGTCTCCTTGTGGATTAATAAAGAGTTTGGTGTTTCCAGAGGCTGAGCCTGATTTCCTTCAAGTGTGTGGTTTACATTCAAAGTGGAAAGTTCCAAAGCCCCTTTGCTATAGGATAATGCTATACAATCTGACGAATCATTTACAAGTGCATTCTATGAGCATCTACAGGGATGCAGGGATCGAGACATGCCAAATAAAACCAAGATGCACTCTTCCAAAAACAAGAAACCAATCTGGTGGTCGTCACCCATAAAAAAGCTATACAATAGAAGGAGGAAATGAACAGATGATAGAGCAAACTTCACAAAAGGAAAGGCATCACTGATCATTATTAGGAAGACACAATGATCGCTCATATAAGAATCCAAGGCCAGTTTCTAAAGAAAAATTGCCAAGGAATGTAAGAATAACAATCACAAATCCTTCGTTAGCTATACCAAACATTTAGGTGGCAACTTCCAAATATGCTGTCAGCTACTGACAAATGGCAAGAAATACACTGAACCAATTTACATTGGCCACATCCTGGGGGACAGGTTCAGTGCAAACTCCACTGCCATCACCCCTAAAAGGGCCTGTGTCCATCCCAGAAGAATGCAGAGCCCCAGACTTCATGGACATGCAGGTAAAGACAGCCCTCTCCAAAGCTAAGAACACAGCATCAATGGGACAGGATGGTGTTCCAGGCTGCGTCTTACACCAGCCCCAAAAGGAAATACACCCTCACCTACATTCACTGTCCAGACTCAACCTTACCACAGGCTATGTACCCAAAGAATGGCATACACCAACAGTCATCCAGCTCCACAAAGGGGGTGCCACAACAGAACCTGGAAACCATTGCCCTATAGGTCTACTCAGCCTGGTCTGCAAAGCTATGGAGCAAATTATCATGGAACCCATAAAGAGAGACACTGGGGACCTGCAGACACTGGACTCTACCCAACTTGGCTTTGTTAAAGGCAGATCCTGCCTCCTAAACCTAGTTGACTCATTTGAAACAGTTACCAAGGACATAGATGGAGGTGAAAGTAGTACACACAGACAACCTGGATCTCACTAAGGACTTTCAACACCATTCCCCACTCTGTCATCATGGACAAGCATACCAGCTTGAACATTAAAAGCTATGTCACAGGATGGGTGGACAACTGGCTCACAGATCAAACACACACATGTTCAGAGTTGCGGGTGCCATGTCAGACTATAAACCAGTCACAAATGGCATCCCACAGGTCTTGGTCCTGGGACACCACCTGTTCAGTAGATACTGCTCAGAGGTACAGGCAAGCACAGGAGGAGTACGGCTGAACAGGTTTGCAGATGACTGCTAACTGTGGTCCATAATCGACTCTACGGCTGACACAGACATCCTCCAGAAGGGTCTTACAGAGACAGATACCTGGTGTCAAAACAATGCCCTCAAGCAGAATGCCAAAGAATGCATAGTCATCCCCTTTGGATAAAACAAAGTGCACACAAATTACCACATAGGTGGTAATCCAGTATGTACGGAGAAAGTAATTATAGCCATGGGGACCAGGAGATAGTAAACTCTCCTTTGATGATCACATGGCCAAAGTGTTTAGAAATTCCTACTATGTAGTCCACCTAATGTCACCTAACGTAACCCATTTTGTCTAGTCTGATAATGTCACCATCCTACAAATATACCTGTGGAAAGGAGAACTCACAGTAATGTGTATAGCGTGTTGTGTAAATGCGTACTGCTCTAGTTTTATAAAGTAGTTTAGGTAGGGGTTTGAATCCTGCACTTGACAACTTTTTGTGTGTGTTCTCCTTTGACAGGAGCAACCTTTTTGTAGACTACTAAAACACCTTAAAATTGGTATACTCATCTTTGTCAAGTCTGATGATGTCATCATCCTACAAATATACCTGTATAAAGGAAACTCTCCAGTAATGTGTATACTGCATTGTGTTAATGCGTACTCCTCCAGTATCATGAAGTAGTTAGGTAGGGGTTTGAATCCTGCACTTGACAACTGTATGTGTGTGTGTGATCTCCTTGGAGGGGAGCAACCTTTTGGGAGACTACTAAAACACCTTAAAAGTGGTATACTTATCTTTGTCAAGTCTGATGATGTCACCATCCTACAAATATACCTGTGTAAAGAAAAACCTCCAGTAATGTGTATAGCGTGTTGTGTTAATGCGTACTCCTCTAGTATCATAAAGTAGATAGGTAGCGGTTTGAATCCTGCACTTGGCAATGTGTGTTTGTGTGTGATCTCCATGGAGAGGAGCAACCTTTTTGGAGAGTAGTAAAACACCTTAAAAGTGGGATATTTATCTTTGTCAAGTCTGATGATGTCACCATCCTACAAATGTACCTGTGGAAAAGAACACTGTCAATAATGTGTGTAGCACATCGTGTTAATGCATACTTCTCTAGTATCATAAAGTAGCTAGGTAGGGGTTTGAATCCTGCACTTGACAAGTTTGTGTGTGAATTCCTGGGAGAGGAGCAACCTTTTCGGAGAGTAGTAAAACACCTTAAAAGTGGTATACTTATCTTTGTCAAGTCTGATGATGTCACCATCCTACAAATATACCTGTGGAAAGGAAAGCTTCCAGTAATGTGTATAGCACGTCATGGTAATGTGTACTTCTCTATTATCATACAGTATTTAGGTAGGGGTTTGAATCCTGCACTTGATGAGTGTGTGTGTGTGACACTGTTGGTCAATGTGTTGTGGGTTTTGCTTTTACTACTGTATGACATATCAGTATGACAACAGTATGTGCATTGCACATGTCAGGTAGCTGTGTGGCAACTACATATACGTACATGTGACCTCAATTATTTCATAGGTGGGAACCCTGCTTTATCCATGCACACATCTGTCATCTTTGCCAGAGTGTGCTGTCACTTTCCAGACCTTAGGTCACATCTGTATGCTTGTGACAAGCCCAGGCACTGCAGTGATCCCTGGCCTAGGTCATCCGTGTCACACACACTCATTACGGTTTCTATTGCATAGTGTGAGTGAGGGTTTATGGCTGAGGTATATTTCAGACCTGTTCAAACGCAGCAAAGTCTGTCAATGATGGCTATTCATTATAGGTGTAAACAACCTTTGCGGATATGCATGCAGACCCCTTATTGCTTATGTGATCCACCAAGGGATTTCAAAATACCTTTGGAACTGTGATTACCAAAGGAGAGATGACATAACACTTGGCTGCATGTACACATTGGTACCTGTTCAACATGTAGGTGGCTACTACCTATGTGGTACTGTGGGGATACTATGTTTTGTAAAGGTGGATGACTATGCTTTAGTTAGTCAAAAAAGAGAATAACGCAAACTCCACGAAATACCGGCAAAATGGCAAGGTACAGGCAATAAAGGTAAAACGCAGTAGACACAGCAACCCGTTTATTGCACACTGCACGTAAAAAGACAAAAATCCACACGTAATAAATTTCCACTTGTAGTTAAGCGCTTTCATCTGCGGACTGCAGACTTCATCAGAACAAGTGTTACAAACATCCACATAGTAATTTAAACTATTTTTGGCGCCAAAACTTGCAAGTTCCCTTAAAGCTACATCACAACTATGTATGAATATTACTAACTTCTCTTGACAAAATCCTTAAAAAACTGTACCATTTCCATTTGTAAGTACTTATACTAATACATATATAAATAAATATGTTAAAATATAAATTACTAAAATCATTATAATTATATCTGATATGTATTAAATGTCAATAAACATAAGAACTTCTAAAAACATACTATTTCATCTAATCTAACTGTAAACTTACTCTATATAAATCAGATTAACTTGATACGAAACTAATACCATAATGAACTACATTAACATTATTACATGTTTAAAAATGGTTTAATACTTATAAAATCGTTAATTCCTGGGCTTCTAGTGGCATCAACTAAAATTTGCCACTTACTTTCCTTACATTCTAATCTATTTTTCCAATCCCCTCCAAAGGGTATACAATATTCCTGGTCTATAATGGTAAACAAAAATGTATGTTGTTCCCCTTCTTCACTTATATGTTTATATAGTGCATTGTTGAGGTCTTTTTTCTGTATCCTATAATAGTGTTCGTATATACGTTTCCTCAACTGTCTCTCTGTTTTGCCTATATAAAATGCTAAACATTCTTTGCATTTTGCAAGATAAACAACCTGTTTAGTATTGCAATTCCCACCTCTACTTCTGATTCGTGTATGGTTAACATTCCCTAATATTAAGCTTGATTGATCATAAATATATTTACATTGCCTACATCTTCCACATTTCTTTGTGGATACCCACTTTTTACTTTCTTTCCGCCCATTATTACCCACTTTCTCCAATAATCTCTTAATGTTGGGTGCTGTCTTGTATACAACCCTCGGGTAATTTCCCAATTTTTCTCTACAAGGCTCAGATACTGAAACAATGTCCCAATGTCTTGTTAAAATCTCTTTTATACAATTAACATATGGACTATAAGTTAAAACACAAACTCTCCCTACGTATAAACTGTTTGGGGAATTTCCATTCATTTTTCCTTGCTTCCCCAATAATGGAATATATTTGTGATTCCATTATGATGTAACATATTTAATAGTATCCTCTAACATTCTTTTGGGATATCCTCTATTGGTAAATAGGGTAGATATAAGCTGCATTTCATTTTCCATCTCCATTTTTGTTGAGGACATTCTTGCTCCCCTAATACACTGTCCTTTGACTATGTTCTTAAAAATATATGGGGGGTGATTACTAGTAAAATATACATAATCATTTGAAAATGTGCTCTTCCTGTATACCTTTGAGGCATATCCATCTGTAGTTTTGTAAACATATGTATCTAAATACGCTACACCTGTATTGCTTGTAGTGTGAGTAAATTTCAAGAAAGAGGTGGTTCCATTAATATATTTGATAAAATTATCAATGTCGTCCTTAGAACCCTTCCATAAAATAAAAATATCATCAAGAAATCTTGCGTAAAATGCTATTTTAGAATAGTATTCACTATTAAATATAAAATTGTTTTCCCAGTCCAACAAAACTAGGTTAGCAAAAATGGGTGCGCATGACGCTCCCATAGCTACCCCCTTTCTCTGTTTAAAGTATTCACCTTCGAATGAGATATAATTGTGGTCTAGTACTAATGTCATCATATCTAGTATAAGTACAATTTTGTCCCAACTTAATTTGGAAAAACTTCTTAGGCTGTTACAAAAATAATCTAACCCCTCGTCCTTCGGTATACTTGAAAAAAGATCACAAACATCAATAGTAACGAAAGTGAATTCCTCTTTCCATACTGAGGGGGTTAGTTTGCCTAGAAAGTCCCACGAATCTTTGATAAGATGTGATATGTTATCATATGTATGTCTAATCCATTTATCTATGGTGAAGCCTATATTAAAAGTTTTCGATTTCGAACCCGAAATTATAGGTCTAAAAGGGGGGTTTTCCATCGGCTTATGAATTTTTGGTATCCCTACAATATGTGCCATGACTGGATGTTCAATCCTAATAAAATCATAAATATCCTTTGTTATTCTGTTGTCCAATAGATATTCTTCTAATATTAGATCTATTCTTCTATACCCTATATTAATTTGGTTCGTAGACACTACCTCATAGTTCCCCGATTCATATAATATATTGTGTAGTTCTGCCTTGTAAGCAATATTAGAGAACACTACCAACCCCCCCCACCCTTGTCGGGTTTCATTATTCTGATATCTCCATTACTCATTAATTCCTTCAAACATTCTCTTTCACCCATAGTTAAATTATCTTCATAAATATCTAAATTCTGTCTGTTCTTGATAAATTCCTTATTGTACCAGTAAATGTCCTTACATACCATCTTTTCATAGTTGTTCACTATAGCATTACTTGTAGGAATGTAGTTACTTTTTTTCTTTAGTTCAATCCCTACATGTGTTTTTTCATCCTCAGCATTATTAAATTGTATAGCTAGATTTAATCTCCTACAAAATAATTTAATTTCTTTAATAGTATCCACTAAATCAAAATTGTTGTTGGGTATGAATTTCATACTTTTAGCTAACAATTGATAAAATTCATCTTTAATGATAAAATCTGAATAATTAAAAACATTAAATCCATTGTACGTACTCATAATGTTATTTTTGTCAGGAGAAGTAATCTGTTCTTCATCAAGTGGGAAAATTTCCCCCATTGTGTTATCTGAATGTGTTAACTCTATCTGCTCTGCATGTGTATGAACAACATGTGCTTTTTGTTCCACTAAAACTTCCTGCTCCACTGGTTGTAATTTTTCTTGTAGTTGGGATGAAATCTGCCTCCTTGAAAATTTTCTTTGTGTTCTTCTCTCATCTCCCTCTCACTAAACCTCCTATCTGTATGAATGTTTTTTCTTTCTTGTGGCCAAATATATGCTTTTTGATGCTGATATGCTTCTACGTCTCGTTCTATCTTTCTATTTTTTTCTGGCATAAACACTTTGTGCTTGTTTATCTGCTAAATGAAATTGTTTGTGGTATAAGTCCTTCCAAGTATCAAATTCCATATTTTGAATTATACTACCGTTAATATTTTCAACTTCACTTATTAATGTGGATAATTTCTCATCATTGTGTTTACATAATAATTTCATATATTTATAACCAAATTCATCAAATAAGTTGTTAAATTCATATTTAACGTGTTCATTATAAGCTAAGCCCATCGGAAGTTTGAAAAATCTCAGTCCTTTCGGAACAACTTGTATATTAATACATTTAGTTAAATATGCATTATCCACTTTCAGATTCTTAATTTGGGTCAATTTATTACCCAAGTTAAATATCATTTCCTTTATAGTGTTGTTATGCACATAACCCACTCGAGAATGTGGGACTTGATAAACATTTTCAAAATCAAAATCATTCATTAAAAACTGATTTATAACATCATTCTCTAAGCGATCTGTATTACTTATAATATGTCTATTATCTGTCCCATGATTGGGCAATCTGTCCTTGTTGGGACTGAAAATTTTATTTTTTACAGTACCTTTGGGGTTAAAAGTATCTTTCCTTCCAGTAGTTGAGTATGTTTTGACCGGTAAATTTTTCTTCGGTTTAGCCCCTTGACTGTCTGTATCCATCCGATTGTGGAACAAACTAAAATCAAATGTAAAGTCCTTTTCGGGTGTCAAAACAAATTTGTCATCAGTCTGAACTACTTCCAAAGACTCCTGTCGGGTATCCAACGCACTTGTTTCCACACACCTCTGGCCATTAGGTATGTCATTCTGCGTGCTGGTATCCATAACCAACACTATCTCTTTTTTAGAGCAACAATGTTTGCCCGGCGTGATGTGAGCCGAAGACATACACTCCGTACCTGTCGCTGGTTTGGTCACTTCCATAAAACTATAAAACATGTCCATGAGTTTTTTAACCTCCGTTTGTAAACCATTGACTTCTGCCCTTAATGATTTTAGTTCGTCGCTGTTTGTGACTCCCTGCCAATCATGGGACAGATAATAGACATATTATAAGTAATACAGATCGCTTAGAGAATGATGTTATAAATCAGTTTTTAATGAATGATTTTGATTTTGAAAATGTTTATCAAGTCCCACATTCTCGAGTGGGTTATGTGCATAACAACACTATAAAGGAAATGATATTTAACTTGGGTAATAAATTGACCCAGATTAAGAATCTGAAAGTGGATAATGCATATTTAACTAAATGTATTAATATACAAGTTGTTCCGAAAGGACTGAGATTTTTCAAACTTCCGATGGGCTTAGCTTATAATGAACACGTTAAATATGAATTTAACAACTTATTTGATGAATTTGGTTATAAATATATGAAATTATTATGTATACACAATGATGATAAATTATCCACATTAATAAGTGAAGTTGAAAATATTAACGGTAGTATAATTCAAAATATGGAATTTGATACTTGGAAGGACTTATACCACAAACAATTTCATTTAGCAGATAAACAAGCACAAAGTGTTTATGCCAGAAAAAATAGAAAGATAGAACGAGATGTAGAAGCATATCAGCATCAAAAAGCATATATTTGGCCACAAGAAAGAAAAAACATTCATACAGATAGGAGGTTTAGTGAGAGGGAGATGAGAGAAGAACACAAAGAAAATTTTCAAGGAGGCAGATTTCATCCCAACTACAAGAAAAATTACAACCAGTGGAGCAGGAAGTTTTAGTGGAACAAAAAGCACATGTTGTTCATACACATGCAGAGCAGATAGAGTTAACACATTCAGATAACACAATGGGGGAAATATTCCCACTTGATGAAGAACATATTACTTCTCCTGACAAAAATAACATTATGAGTACGTACAATGGATTTAATGTTTTTAATTATTCGGATTTTATCATTAAAGACGAATTTTATCAATTGTTAGCTAAAGGTATGAAATTCATACCCAACAACAATTTTGATTTAGTGGATACTATTAAAGAAATTAAATTATTTTGTAGGAGATTAAATCTAGCTATACAATTTAATAATGCTGAGGATGAAAAAACACATGCAGGGATTGAACTAAAGAAAAAAAGTAACTACATTCCTACAAGTAATGCTATAGTGAACAACTATGAAAAGATGGTATGTAAGGACATTTACTGGTACAATAAGGAATTTATCAGGAACAGACAGAATTTAGATATTTATGAAGATAATTTAACTATGGGTGAAAGAGAATGTTTGAAGGAATTAATGAATAATGGAGATATCAGAATAATGAAACCCGACAAGGGTGGGGGGGTGGTAGTGTTCTCTAATATTGCTTACAAGGCAGAAATACACAATATATTATATGAATCGGGGAACTATGAGGTAGTGTCTACGAACCAAATTAATATAGGGTATAGAAGAATAGATCTAATATTAGAAGAATATCTATTGGACAACAGAATAACAAAGGATATTTATGATTTTATTAGGATTGAACATCCAATCATGGCACATATTGTAGGGATACCAAAAATTCATAAGTCGATGGAAAACCCCCCTTTTAGACCTACAATTTCGGGTTCGAAATCGAAAACTTTTAATATAGGCTTCACCATAGATAAATGGATTAAACATATATATGATAACATATCACATCTTATCAAAGATTCGTGGGACTTTCTAGGCAAACTAACCCCCTCAGTATGGAAAGAGGAATTCACTTTCGTTACTATTGATGTTTGTGATCTTTTTTCAAGTATACCGAAGGATGAGGGGTTAGATTATTTTTGTAACAGCCTAAGAAGTTTTTCCAAATTAAGTTGGGACAAAATTGTATTTATACTAGATATGATGACATTAGTACTAGACCACAATTATATCTCATTCGAAGGTGAATACTTTAAACAGAGAAAGGGGGTAGCTATGGGAGCGTCATGCGCACCCATTTTTGCTAACCTAGTTTTGTTGGACTGGGAAAACAATTTTATATTTAACAGTGAATACTATTCTAAAATAGCATTTTACGCAAGATTTCTTGATGATATTTTTATTTTATGGAAGGGTTCTAAGGACGACATTGATAATTTTATCAAATATATTAATGGAACCACCTCTTTCTTGAAATTTACTCACACTACAAGCAATACAGGTATAGCGTATTTAGATACATATATTTACAAAACTACAGATGGATATGCCTCAAAGGTATACAGGAAGAGCACATTTTCAAATGATTATGTATATTTTACTAGTAATCACCCCCCATATATTTTTAAGAACATAGTCAAAGGACAGTGTATTAGGGGAGCAAGAATGTCCTCAACAAAAATGGAGATGGAAAATGAAATGCAGCTTATATCTACCCTATTTACCAATAGAGGATATCCCAAAAGAATGTTAGAGGATACTATTAAATATGTTACATCACAATGGAATCACAAATATATTCCATTATTGGGGAAGCAAGGAAAAATGAATGGAAATTCCCCAAACAGTTTATACGTAGGGAGAGTTTGTGTTTTAACTTATAGCCCATATGTTAATTGTATAAAAGAGATTTTAACAAGACATTGGGACATTGTTTCAGTATCTGAGCCTTGCAGAGAAAAAATGGGAAATTACCCGAGGGTTGTATACAAGACAGCACCCAACATTAAGAGATTATTGGAGAAAGCAGGTAACAATGGGCGGAAAGAAAGTAAAAAGTGGGTATCCACAAAGAAATGTGGAAGATGTAGGCAATGTAAATATATTTATGATCAATCAAGCTTAATATTAGGGAATGTTAACCATACACGAATCAGAAGTAGAGGTGGGAATTGCAATACTAAACAGGTTGTTTATCTTGCAAAATGCAAAGAATGTTTAGCATTTTATATAGGCAAAACAGAGAGACAGTTGAGGAAACGTATATACGAACACTATTATAGGATACAGAAAAAAGACCTCAACAATGCACTATATAAACATATAAGTGAAGAAGGGGAACAACATACATTTTTGTTTACCATTATTGACCAGGAATATTGTATACCCTTTGGAGGGGATTGGAAAAATAGATTAGCATGTAAGGAAAGTAAGTGGCAAATTTTAGTTGATGCCACTAGAAGCCCAGGAATTAACGATTTTATAAGTATTAAACCATTTTTAAACATGTAATAATGTTAATGTAGTTCATTATGGTATTAGTTTCGTATCAAGTTAATCTGATTTATATAGAGTAAGTTTACAGTTAGATTAGATGAAATAGTATGTTTTTAGAAGTTCTTATGTTTATTGACATTTAATACATATCAGATATAATTATAATGATTTTAGTAATTTATATTTTAACATATTTATTTATATATGTATTAGTATAAGTACTTACAAATGGAAATGGTACAGTTTTTTAAGGATTTTGTCAAGAGAAGTTAGTAATATTCATACATAGTTGTGATGTAGCTTTAAGGGAACTTGCAAGTTTTGGCGCCAAAAATAGTTTAAATTACTATGTGGATGTTTGTAACACTTGTTCTGATGAAGTCTGCAGTCCGCAGATGAAAGCGCTTAACTACAAGTGGAAATTTATTACGTGTGGATTTTTGTCTTTTTACGTGCAGTGTGCAATAAACGGGTTGCTGTGTCTACTGCGTTTTACCTTTATTGCCTGTACCTTGCCATTTTGCCGGTATTTCATGGAGACTATGCTTTAGTTGGCTTATAGCTTTACAGCATGGGTTTGACAACAGGTATCTATCTGTATGATACCCTTGTGGAGGATGTGTGTGTCATCTGGAGAATGCATTATAGGCCACAGTATGCATTTCCAGATGTGGACGGACATATCCCTACTGTGATTGCTTGTACCTAAGAGAGCTATATGCCAAACAGGAGTGGTCTCAGGAATGGATGCAGGTGAATACCACTGGTTACTGGCACAGTACAGTACCTGAAGGATCCAAATGTTACTGTGTGTCCTACATCTGTGTGTCATTTGTCAAGACATCATCTAACAATTGTGTATGGTCAGGCTGCTGAGGTTATGTATACTACCAGAATGCAAAACATTGACAGATATTAACAGTATCACCCACAGCACAGTGTCAAACCATGTCATACACACGTGTACTCAAGTTTCACAATGTGTGTAGTACAATGCATACTGGCCACCAATAGGAACTATGGAGTGTTACTGTGTAATACAGGGCATGTCACCCTGCCCATGTGTCTGCTATGCACGTACATGCAGACAGTGCACCTCCACCATGTTAACAAATGTACACCTGCAAATCTGTGCTACACACATCCCACACATACTGTCCACTCTCTAACACATGCTGCCAATACTACACACATCGGCCAAGTGGCACGTGGGCGGACAATACACTATTGGAACTAACACTGGTATAAACAATACTACATTGACAAACATAGCTTTAATGCATCATGCCTGCTCAGCTACACCTTCAAGGATATCATTACACTTTACTGCTGACAACATGCTAACATTGCTATACTGCTATAAAGTCACCCTGTGCATCAGCACCATGGTAGCCTGTTCCTGCATCAATGTTACAGATGACAGGAGGTGGCACAGGTTTCATCATATGCACAGGGTGTACTGTTGGTTTGCCAGAGCCCTACATTGAGCCATACATTCGACATGTGTGTGTGTGTGTGTGTGTGTGTGTGTGTGTGTGTGTGTGTGTGTGTGTGTGTGTGTGTGTGTGTGTGATGGCCAGGAGTACTGCTATGGGCCAATGTTGATGTAATGTATGTGGGTATGTGTTAGCCTTAGGTGTCTGGTTTCTGTGTGTGTGTCTGCAGGCACACAGTTCCACCATGTGGCTGCCATATATGTGGATTTGTGGGACAGCCACAGACTGTACCTGCCAGGCTTTACAGATCACTGTCTCTGGCCACGGATAAGGTACCTGTGCCTGACAGGTGTGCTACTGACAGTATCAGGTAATAAGCCAGACTGGGTACTATCCTCAGAGGTGGACAGATGTACACTGGACCCAGGTCCCTGCTGGGACTGTCCAGAGCCATGTGCACATGGTCTTCTAGGATGGTCTATGGACAGCCCACTCCCAACACTGCTGGGGCTGGTACTGGCACTACGGGAGCGGCTGTGACTTAAGGGATGTCCGCGGCGACTGCCAGCTGCTGATATTGCCGGCATACGCCCACATCGACGACTCAACCGTCCCGCACTGTCCTGACACATGGACATGACATTGCGGAGGACATCTAATGTCTCACCCCAATGTCTATCAGTGACCTCAGTGTAATTACAGATGACACCTGCTAGGTCATGGATACTGTCAATTACAGCGGTGTTATGTGCCCTCTGTGCCCTTAGTCCCTGTCTGGTTTGCCGTTCCATACGTGCCTGTGCCTCCATGACAGCCTGGAACATGCGTGAGGTTGTAAGACCTGTGGCATGTCTGCCAGGGGCATGATGAGCAGCAGTGCTCCGACGAGAACCCCTGGACATCTGCCTATGTGGTACCCTTCCAGACATCTGGGTATGGCTGCTGTGTCGGGATGCATGTGCCATAGATACCACACTGTCCTGACCAATGCCGACTGTACACTGTCCCTCAGCTAAGGGCATTGGTGATGGATGTATTGGCAGTATGACTTTGTGCATGGATGGGGTGGACACTTGTGTACTGTCGATTGGTGGCCCAACGACAGACCCTGGCAAACATGCCTGTGCCTCAACACACCTATCCTTATTATCACTATTTGGCTCAGTGACAGCGGGTTCCCTGCTGCAGTGAACCAGCCCAACCTCAGCACCTGTGAGAGGAAGACAGGAAAAACACTTTACGACCTGTACTTGATGTCGGAACACATGCACACATGAACACATGCACACATGAACACATGAATACTTGAACACATGCACACAAATACACTCCTCACTAAAGCAGACACACACACACCACCACCAGTAATCCAGAACATACTCAATAGCGGTTGATGGTGGGGTACAGTATCACAAGCCATTCATATCACATGTGTCAGCATGCAGGACGTGTGTTGCTAAACAGCATGCAGTGCGAGTGTAGACAGCCCTTGCTAATAACAGTATATATGGCTTTGATGCATGTGTGTTGTTGTTCAGTGATTGGCCTCACCCTGGAAAGCAATGTGTACATGGACACAACATTGCTGTGCAAGTATTAAAAGCTCTGCAATGTCCTGTGCACCATCACTCACAGGTATACATACCATGGCTGGATGTGTATCTGTATGTCACATAGATATCCATTTCTGATTAGAGCATCTGTGTCTTTAGCAGATAATTGTGGACACAGGTTTAGCACATGCATGCTATGTATACACACAGGATGAGTGGTGCATGTATACCTGATGGAATACCATTGCTCAGCATAGCCATTGTACAGTGGTTATGGTGAGTGTAGGACATATTGTGGACATGCCAATGCCAGCCATGACATGGCATGCTACAACACAACTGCAACATTAAACATCACACATACCCAATGTGTGTCATGTGACCTGTACACTCAATAGCATTACAAGACATATATGTGTCACTTTGTACAAATGATGATTGCTATTCATATTGTGTATAGGTCAAACAACATTGAGGTGCATAGCAATGAATGCTATGTGTAGTACTGTGATTACTGTAACTGGGTGGGGTGTAGTACCATGAGCTATCATCATGCAGCATCATGTGGTCACTCAAGGCTAGTAATGTGTGCCAGACCGACACCTAGCATGGTGTACCTGAACTGCAGTACCATGGCTACATTCACCATTTCACAGCCAGTTGTTACATGTGTTTGTAAGGTGCCCAATAGGGAGCATTGCCTAACATGAATGTGTTATGGGTTGAAAAGTGTCACACAGCTCCATGATAGGCCCCTACCCCTCAGGTATATTATGTGTGGTGTGTGGATGACATTTGGGATACTGGAGTGTGACCTTACAGCGGGTGTCTGAATACGCCATGTGTAGCATATTAACATGTACTGCGTATGACAAAGTTGTGTATGTTGTGTGCATGTGTATCGACTCTGCCTATCCAATGTCCACTACAGTGTTGCCACAACTGTGTGGGATGTTCTGTGTATTGCATGTGTTTCAGGCAGCTACTCACGTTACTGAGATGTGCATAGTTTCGCAGCAAACATGCACAACATGCATTATGCGTAGGTGTGTTAAGTGTACATGGCCTACACCTCACCTAAGACATGCACATTTAATTTGCAATATTAAATGTCGAACACACTCACTAGCATGGGTCTGCTGCCTTGCTGTCACACCACTGTCTATGTGTCACACATAGAACACCCCCTAAATGGCCCATCTCAATACCGGAAGATTGCCAAATTCCAGTAATAACGGCCACACAGGTACAAAACGCACTCTCTAAAGCCAAGAATACAGCATCCATGGGACCAGATGACATCCCGGGCTGTGTACTACATGAACTACAATATGAACTGGCACCTCACCTAAGTGTCATGTTTAATCATAGCCTCACCTCAGGTTTCGTGCCCACTGAGTGGCGCAGAGCTACAGTTATCCCAATCCACAAGGGGGATCCACCTTGGATCCCGGAAACTACCGTCCCATCAGTCTGACAAGCCTTATCTGCAAGGCCATGGAGCGTATTATCATGGAACTTATAAACAAAGACATTGGCAACCTTCAAACACTGGACCCCACCCAGTTTGGGTTTGTGAAGGGCCGATCTTGTCTCCTGAACCTGATTGACTTCTTTGAATCAGTCTCCAGAGCCATGGACAAGGGTAAGGTGGTCCACACAGCCTATCTAGACCTTGCCAAGGCCTTTGACACCATCCCCCCACTCTGGAATCATAGATAAACTTACTAAGTTGGGCATTAATCCCTATGTCACCCAATGGGTTGCTAAATGGCTTACTGATAGAACCCACACTGTAAAAGTAGCCGACTCCAAATCCAGCTCCAGACAAGTGACAAGTGGAGTACCTCAGGGTTCAGTCTTGGGGCGCTCTTGTTTGGCATCTACTTCCCTGAAGTACAGGCCAACACTAAGGGACTCTGGCTAACAAAGTTTGCAGATGACTGCAAACTGGGAGCCATTATTGAATCCCCAAATGATGTGGATACTCTACAAAAGGGCCTTACAGAAACAGATGCTTGGTGCCAGAGCCATGGGCTCAAGCTCAATGCCAAGAAATGTATTGTTATCCCTTTGGGAAAAAACATGTATCCATGAATTACCATATAGGTGGCAGTACACTAAACACAGAAAGTGTGATAAGAGACTTAGGGACACAGGTGGACAGTGGTCTCACTTTCGATAACCACATCGCCACAACAGTCAGGAAATCCTTCTATGTGGCATTTCATCCAGAAAAAGGAGGTCATTGTCCCACTGTACTCATCCCTCATTAGACCCATTATAGAATACAACGCCCCATTTGGTACGCACTCTCAAGACATCTGCAACAACTGGAAAGGCCTCAGAAATACCTCACTAAAAGAATCACAGGCCTAAAGCAGATGCCCTATGCTGACGTCTAAAAAACTCCAGCTATACTCTGTCGCATATCATCTACTCAGAGGCGATCTCTGCTTAACATACAAGGCCATGTCAAACCCAGAGCTGTTGGACATGCTACACTTAAAGAAATCCCAATCCCTCAGAGCTACACGCCCAGGGATCTAAACCTTGTCATCACAATAAACAAAACATGTTGGAGGGATAGGTTCCTGACCCAGAGACTCCCCAGACTCTGGAATAGATTGCCCATACATGTCAAGCAGAGTGCCTCTTTGGACCTCTTCAAGAGGAACCTTGACGATTGGATGGGAGAAAGGAAATTCACCCCAGGGATCACGTCAGTCGCCCTGCTAGACAGGGGTCCAGGAAAGTAAATAATGTGGGAAGAAATAGCCAGGGAATTGTTATGGCTAGGCTTGTATAGGCCCTAGGGCTGATAGCCTAGTACCAACCTATGAACCTATGAACCAGAGGGACCTACAAGGATATGAAACAGTTTGTCAGTGGCAACAACTGTGGCATTGCTACTGTGGGTTTGCAATCTTACAGTAGTACAACGGTTGACAGTCACAGGCCTACAGATTATGTTACAAATTATCAGTATTGCACAACACCAGGCTCCACATCTTCTAACTACACAGTACACATCTCACATATGCATGATCTACCAATAGAGGTAACAGTAGTCTACAGATATGCTATGTTACCTGCACGCTCCGTGTTAACTCGCTGGGTGGCTCCGGCCTCCATGATGATACATGTTTGCTGTTGTTGTTGTTGGCCAGGAGCCACCAAGCTCAGCATCAGCTCCTCCACTCTGGTGAGGGGGGGGGGGATGGATGGCTACCCCACCACCTGTGGCAAACTGTTGTCTATGGACAACAGACGCACGCTGCTGGACATGTTTAAGTAAATCACTGCAGTGATGGCGTACCTGCTCATAGGTCTGGTTATGCATGCCTATGTCATTTATCCTACGGACAACATCTTGCCACAGTGCAGTCCGCACATTCTAGTCCTGGCTGGTTCTTGAGAACAGCAGGGTGTAGTACTGAACCAGGCTGGTTGTTATCACTTCATCCTCTGCCTGGCTGTAGGTAGGGTTGCGATGGTAAGCCATGATCCTGGAAGACAATGAAACAATATGTGTGAGCAAGTCTTGTGGGACACTTAACATTCTAAAGTACAGATATCACTGAACTGACATATATAGCAACCTATTGGCTGTGAGAGGATACACACTTTCAATACCACATATCAGTGCTCAGCCTACAACTGCCTGACAGTGACTGGCACACTCTATATATCAAACCATGTTCTGCACAACAACAAAGAGAAGCCAGTATGTAACACTATACAACAGTACATGGCACACTCTATGCGATACAATGCACCACCTAGACACAGGAGGTATATATCAAGCTAATGCATAAAGAGATATGACATCCATTGCGATGATTGTAAAGTCCAGTTACAATATTACCAGTATACCACACTAGTTGTTGATGGCACACCCCTGCCTAACATATGTGCACGTTCGTTAATATAGGTGGTATACTGCTGTACTAGACTATACATGTTGCTAGATACGCACTTATATCCTGTGACACACATATGACCGAGGGCATGTTACAGACATACACACACACATCAGACATACATACATACAAGACACAAAGGTATGGCAACCCAGATGAGCTTTACCTGTGTACCGTACAGTACTGTGTGTCAGTACTTACAAAACCTTATGCCTGAGGTATGTAATCTGTGAGGACTACAGGGAACACACAAAACAGTGGTTACAAGCAATGTGGACATACACCATACTGTGCTGTTTAGGCCTACAGCTTCAGGTAGTAGTACTACAGTTCATACGGGATTTGGATTCACCAGCAGTACCAATCAATAAGCATACATGTACTGCTTTAGCCTACAATGGCACACCCCAGTCGACACCAAGGGACGTCAGACCGTATGCCATACAGCTTTTTCTGCCTAGCAATAGCATACACATCTTGCTGGGATCAGAGCTAGGACACAAAATATCATGACAGAAACAGTTTCCCACTACGCTATCACATATATACAGAACTTTGACACATGCACCAACAAATTCACCATCACACTCAGTCAACCTCACATAGCAATTATTGCAACAAGTACATGTGGGTGTGTATCAGTTCATAGGTAGGTAATAGGCTATTGGCCCTAGGGCCTATAGAAGCCTAGCCATACGCTACCCTGGCCTTTGACACACATGTAATTTAATTTCACATGCCCATGTCAGGCAGAGCCACAGAGGTGATTCCCGGGGTGTATTTCCTATCTCCCATCCAATCATCAGGATTATTCATGACGACTGCTAATGAGGAGCTTTGTTTGCTATTGATAGGTGGTTTGTTCCAGAGTATGGGATGTCTCTGAGATAGGA